>NC_069499.1:1517666142-1518006142 GCF_027579735.1 Bombina bombina | reverse complement strand
CAAACAATGATAAATTGTTTTTTTTTTTTTTTAACTTGGCTGATATATTATTCTAAAGCAAGACAACATAAATGTATTGTAACTATGAGGTGTTTACTGTCCATTTAACTATGATGCTAAGTCATGTGCATGAAAAAAGTGGGTTGTAGTCTCTTGATTATTGTTAAAACTATGTGCTTTGTCCTACGCTCCCTAGAGAGACACAAAATAAAAAAAAATGCACATTTATTTGTATAAACTGAATATTTCTCATGCAAGGGTCGCCAGATCCAAGGAGCCTAGAGTTTTACTTCTGGCTTATAACTTTTTGCATTATTTTACATATATCTATACAAAAACACTGTTATCTGGGTCCAAAGTAGTATGTGGCTGACCCAATATTCTTACTGTCCCCTGAATGTGAAATAAATTTGACCCCTTTTAAAATTACACGCTTTGGTGGGACCCGCACTATCATCAGGGGTGAGGGTATGAAAAGGTTCAATGTGCATCCTGTATTTAGTTTATGAAGATGTGCTTACAAGGTGTAATATATAGTGTTATTCTCCATAAAGGACACACTGAATGCTGGGACAGGGGTAGGCTATACAAAGGGCACGGCATATCTAGGAGGGGGATAATGGGACTTGCCTGAGGGGCCCCAAAAATGTTTCTTTCCCAGGGATGCTCAAAAGCTTAGGGTGGCCCCAGTGTAGCAAAGTATGGCAAATAGTACTGAGCTTTCCTACCAAACACATCAGCCAGGCAAATAAAGCGAAGTGAGTGAAGAACCCATATTGCTCCTCTGCTGTCTGCAGTTCCTGCACCACATACTTCAACTGAGGCAGTGCAATAGGAATTCATTGTACACTGGGCTTATTGCAGCAGGAGTCCCTACATTATGACATGCCTAGACACTGCAGCAGGAGTGCCTACATTATGACATGCCTAGACACTGCAGCAGGAGTCCCTACATTATGACATGCCTAGACACTGCAGCAGGAGTGCCTACATTATGACATGCCTAGACACTGCAGCAGGAGTGCCTACATTATGACATGCCTAGACACTGCAGCAGGAGTGCCTACATTATGACATGCCTAGACACTGCAGCAGGAGTCCCTACATTATGACATGCCTGGACACTGCAGCAGGAGTCCCTACATTATGACATGCCTAGACACTGCAGCAGGAGTGCCTACATTATGACATGCCTAGACACTGCAGCAGGAGTCCTTACATTATGACATGCCTAGACACTGCAGCAGGAGTCCCTACATTATGACATGCCTAGACACTGCAGCAGGAGTCCCTACATTATGACATGCCTAGACACTGCAGCAGGAGTCCCTACATTATGACATGCCTAGACACTGCAGCAGGAGTCCCTACATTATGACATGCCTAGACACTGCAGCAGGAGTCCCTACATTATGACATGCCTAGACACTGCAGCAGGAGTGCCTACATTATGACATGCCTAGACACTGCAGCAGGAGTCCTTACATTATGACATGCCTAGACACTGCAGCAGGAGTCCCTACATTATGACATGCCTAGACACTGCAGCAGGAGTCCCTACATTATGACATGCCTAGACACTGCAGCAGGAGTCCCTACATTATGACATGCCTAGACACTGCAGCAGGAGTCCCTACATTATGACATGCCTAGACACTGCAGCAGGAGTGCCTACATTATGACATGCCTAGACACTGCAGCAGGAGTCCCTACATTATGACATGCCTGGACACTATGCCCCCAACAGCTGTTGGTCCTGTGCGAGGCCCCTGTTTGGCCTAATGGTAGAGCCTTTGCTAGGTTTTCAAACTGTTGCAAATTGCCTACACCAGGTATTTGATTTGCAGCATTTGCAAGTTACTTTTGTAGCTTCTGTAGGAAGCGCGGGACAAACACAATTTTGCACAAATGCAAAAGATATTTAATGTCCTTTTACAGTACTATTCGATACCCATGAGTTAATATTTCTCCACTTGTAATCTAGGCCTAAATAGGAATTTTTTCCTGCATACTTAAACTAAGGATTTTCAATGTAATGTAAATTTGCATTTTGCTTTTCTTTTAATTCAGATTTATTTTCATACTAATAATGCTATTTTTAATGCATACTTTGATTATGATTTTTTACATCATATGTTCACTATGCTTTTTGAACTGATAACTTTATTAAACACTATACTGTAATGCCAGTGTCTCTCCTTCACATTTAGTGTGTATATATATCCCTTAGCAAGAAACACAGCTATCAAGATGAATGTTGCCTTAAAGGGACATTAAACCCCAAATTTTTCTTTCATAATTCAGATAAAGCATACAATTTTGAGCAACTTTCTAATTTACTTCTATATAAATTTCCTTCATTCTCTTGGAATCTTTTGCAGGGAGGTAAGCTCAGAAGCGGGCACATGTCTGGAGCACTATACGGCAGACATTTTGCAAGAATGTTATCCATTTGCTAGAGCACTAGATTGCAGCACTATTTCCTGTCATGTTGTGCACCAGATGCCTACCTAGATATCTCTTCAACACAGAATTTCATGGGAACAAAGCAAAAAAAATGGAGGCCCTGTCTGAATCACAAAATAATAATTTAGAGAATCTTCCTTGATGGGAATTGGGCCCCTAGTAACAAATTTGCATTTGGTAATAGCTATTGCACTTTTTTTTTATCTGACTGAACTACAATTAATTTACTATAGCTGAATAAAACAGATGGAGTTTTTACATTCTCCTGAGATGTTTGTTATCCAGACCCCACATGAAGATCCATTTGGCACATTTATTTTAAATTTAGTTTGGAAAATCCTTTTAGAAAGAAAACACGAGGGGAAAAACAGATCATAACTTAAAGGGACAGTTTACTCAAAAATGTTCTCCCCTTTAATTTGTTCCCAATGATCCACTTTACCTGCTGGAGTGTATTAAATTGTTTACAAGTAGCTCCTTTACCCTTATATTGGCATTTGAAATTGTTAATTTAGCATGTGGTATCCCCACCTATTCTGAAAGTTTGTGGCCGCGCGTACCAGCTATAGATAAGCTGTGTAAACACAGCCAGCAGAAGAAATTACACTCCCAGTCGGATATAACAGAGATAAGGTAATACAATGTTGATTTTCCATTGTTCTCTCAAAGTACTGGTGATTGATTTAAGGACAGATATAAGATAAAGAAGCAGGTATATTTGCACAATGTGATACAGTAATGAGATCTGATTATACCTACAAGCTCAACCCATTTTATTAGGTTGTGGCTTCAAAACAAAAAATCAGAGCTTTAATATACACAAATAAGCCTTAAAAATCTAATTTTCATACATTTTTTACTCTGCAGTTGGTAAAAAAAGCAATTGTAAACACATTAAGGGAAAAACTATTTTACAGTATACTGTCCCTTTAAGCTATCTTTTTAATACATCGCTGATCATTTATTTCCAGATAATTTACAGAAGTGTCTGCACAGTTAAATGGAAACTAGACCCAATTGTTTTCTTTCAAATTTTAGATAGAGCATGCAATTTTAAGCAACTTTCTAATTTACTCCTATTATCATTTTTTCTTCGTTCTCTTGGTATCTTTATTTGAAAATGCAGAAATGTATGGTTAGGAGTCGGCCCATTTTTGGTTCAGCACCTGGGTAGTGCTTGCTGATTGGGGGCTACGTTTAGTGGGCAGGGTACACAGTTCCCATGTATGTCTCCTTATATATATATATATACAGTATCTCACAAATGTTAGTACACCCCTCACATTTTTGTAAATATTTTATTATATCTTTTATGTGACAAAACTGAAGAAATGACACTTTGCTACAATGTAAAGTAGTGAGTGTGCAGCCTGTATAACAGTGTAAATTTGCTCTCCCCTCAAAATAACTCAACACACAGCCATTAATGTCTAAACCATTGGAAACAAAAGTGAGTATACCCCTAAGTGGAAATGTCCAAATTGGGCCCAATTAGCCATTTTCCCTCCCCGGTGTCATGTGACTCGTTAGTGTTACAAGGTCTCAGGTGTGAATGGGGAGCAGGTGTGTTAAATTTGGTGTTATCGCTCTCCCACTCTCTAATACTGGTCACTTGAAGTTCAACATGGCACCTCATGGCAAAGAACTCTCTGAGGATCTGAAAAAAAGAATTGCTGCTCTATAAAGATGGCCTAGGCTATAAGAAGATTGCCAAGACCTAGAAACTGAGCTGCAGCATAGTGGGCAAGACCACAAGACCATACAGCGGTTTAACAGGACAGGTTCCATTTAGAACAGGCCTCGCTATGGTCGACCAAAGAAGTGCACAGCGTCATATCTAGAGGTTGTCTTTGGGAAATAGATGTATGAGTGCTGCAGGCATTGCTGCAGAGGTTAAAGGGGTGGGGGGTTAGCCTGTTAGTGCTCAGACCATACGCCACACACTGCATCAAATTGGTCTGCATGGCTGTCATCCCAGAAGAAAGACTCTTCTAAAGATGATGCACAAGAAAGCCTGCAAACAGTTTGCTGAAGACAAGCAGACTAAGGGCATTACTGGAACCATGTCCTGTGGTCCGATGAGACCAAGATAAACTTATTTGGTTCAGATGTTGTCAAGCGTGTGTTGCGGCAACCAGGTGAGGAGTACAAAGACAAGTGTGTCTTGCCTACAGTCAAGCATGGTGGTGGGAGTGTCATGGTCTGGGTGTCAGGGTGCCAGGAATCAGACTGAGATGAAAAGTGCAAAAATAATCACACCTTTATTAATAACAAAAAAATTATAAAAAGTCCACAAGTCAAATAACAAGCCAGGAGTCAAAACCAGAGCTGGTAGTCAGACGAGCCGAGTCAGAAGCCAAAGTGAATAGTCAGACGAGCCGGAATCAGGAACAAGGAAAACAGCAGAGTCAGGAACAAGCCAGGGATCAGGAACCAGGAGGGACGTCAGACAGCCAGGTAATACACAGGAGCTCTCACAAACAGGTCTGAGACAACGCAAAGGCAGAGCATACTGAACAGAGGCCCTTTAAATAAAAAGTGATGACATCACAATTCTGAGACTGCATCCTGTCTCACACAGATGATGCACACCAGTCTAGCCATTAAAGGAAGTGCAGGAAATAAGCAGCATCCCCCACAATGCACCATAGTCAGAAAGAGAGGTGAGTAAAATGGCTGCCAGCAGCACATGGAAAACAAAACAGGGAAATAACCCTGACAGTACCCTCCCATCAAAGACCCCTCCCCTGTGGGAGGACAAAAGGCTTATTGGGGAAACGGGCATGGAAGGCACGGAGGAGGGCGGAAGCATGAACATCAGAGGAGGGAACCCAAGAACGCTCCTCCGGACCGTAGCTTCTCCAGTGAACCAAATACTGTACACGGCCCCTGGACATCCGAGAGTCAATAATGCTGCTGACCTCATACTCCTCATGGTTGTCAACAAAGATAGGATGGGGATGAGGCAACACAGTGGTAAACCGATTACAAACCAATGGTTTCAAGAGGGAGACATGAAAAACATTGGAGATGCGCATTGCAGGAGGAAGGTCAAGAGTGTAGGCCCCAGGATTGACCCGTCGGAGTATTCAAAAAGGACCAACATAACAGCGAGCCAGTTTATTGGAAGGCACACGAAGGTTCAAGTTGCGGGAGGACAGCCAAACTCTCTCACCAACCTGGTAGGAAGGCCCAGGCAGACGCCTACGATCAGCCTGGAACTTTTGGCGCTGCATAGAACGATGAAGGCAATCCTGAATCTGCACCCACGTGGAACGGAGTTGCCGGAGATTCTCCTCCAAAGCCGGAATACCCTGAGACATGAATGAATGAATCGGGCAACCCATAATTCACCATGAACGGGGATAACTTGGAGGAAGCATTAATAGTACTATTACGAGCAAACTCTGCCCAAGGTAACAGTTCAGACCAATTATTGTGGTGATCTGAGACATAGCAATGGAGGAACTGTTCCATAGCTTGATTAGACCGTTCCGCAGCCCCATTGGATTGAGGGTGATATGCCGAGGAGAAGGAAAGCTGGATCCCCATTTGAGCACAAAAGGAATGCCAAAATCTGGAGACAAACTGGCTACCCCGGTCCGACACTATCTCCTTGGGTAACCCATGTAAATGGAAGACCTCCCGGGCAAAAATTGAAGCAAGCTCCTGAGCGGTAGGCAACTTCATCAAGGGAATGCAATGTGACATTTTAGAAAAAACGGTCAACCATCATAAGGATAACAGTATTGCCATTGGAGACAGGGAGCTCGACAATGAAGTCCATGGAAAGATGTGTCCAAGAACGCTCACCATTAGCAATAGGTTGAAGAAGACCCACAGGAAGACGTTGAGGAGTCTTATTCTGTGCACAAACTGAGCAGGAGGCAACATACGCAGCAACATCAGAATGAAGACCTGGCCACCAGAATTGTCAAGTGACAGACCAAATCTTTTGGTTCTTGCCTGGGTGACCTGCGGCTTTAGGATAGTGGTAAGTGTGCAAAAGTTTAGTTTGAAGATTCTCAGGAACAAAACACTTACCACTAGGTTTCTCAGGAGGTGCATTGGTTTGTGCAGCCAGGATCTCCTCCCCTAAGGGAGAAGTCAAATTAGTACGTATGGTAGCTAAAATATGGTCAGGAGGTATAACAGGAGAAGGTACAGACTCCTCCTTGGACAGAGGCGAAAATTGTCAAGAGAGGGCATCAGCCCTAACATTCTTACTACCAGGCAGGTAAGAAACCACATAACTAAACCGAAACAAAAATAGCGCCCATCTGGCCTGTCGGGGTGACAAACGTTTTGCTTCAGATAGATAAGTTAAATTCTTGTGGTCAGTAAGAATGAGCACTGGTATGCTAGTACCCCGGAGAAGATGCCTCCATTCCTTGAGTGCCAAAATTATGGCCAGTAATTCCCTGTCACCAATTTCATAATTGCACTCTGCTGGAGACAATTTCTTAGAGAAAAAAACGCACAGATGCAAGGAACCATCAGGCGTAGGACTTTGAGACAAGAGGGCACCTACTCCAGTCTCAGACGCATCGACCTCAAGAACGAAAGGAAGTACAGGGTTAGGATGAGTCAGAACTGGAGCAGCAGCAAAGGCAGTCTTAAGACTATCAAAGGCCTTAATGGCAGTAGGTGACCAATGGAGTGGATCATTCTCTTTACGGGTCATGTCTGTGATAGGTTTGACCAAGGAAGAAAAGTTTTTAATAAACTTTCTATAGTAATTTGCGAACCCCAAAAAACGTTGATTAGACCAAGGAGGAATGGCTCCGGGTTGCAGGTCTATGGCACAATCGTAAGACCGGTGAGGAGGCAATGTACTGGCACGCACCTTGTCAAAAACATCTAGGAACTATTAATACTTCTCTGGCAATTGAGATACCGAAGAAGTGCAAAAGACTTTAATTGGTTTTCGAAGACAAGTGGAAATACATTGCGGAGACCACAACAAAATTTCGGACCTGCGATAGTCAAGACTGGGATTGTGCTTTTGGAGTCAGGGATAACCCAGAACAACTGGAAAATGCGGAGAATTTATCACCTGGAACTGGAGGGTTTCAAAATGGAGACCCCCAACAGCCATGGATAATGGAGTGGTTTCGTGAGTAATGAGTGCGGGCTGAAGGGGCATGCCATCAATGGCCTCAATAGCAAGCGGAACGGACCGAGGCAAAACAGGAATGAAGTGCTTTGATACAAAAGCACTGTCAATGAAATAGCCTGCAGCACCGGGGTCAACAAGAGCTTGGATGACTATGGAGGAGTCCACCCAGGAAAAGAAAACCATGACCAAAGGTTTCTCCTTTAGCGGTTCTGGGGATGAGGATAAACCACCCAAGGTCTGCCCCCGACAGGACCTTAGGTGTGAGCGTTTTTCCGGCCATGTAGGACAAGACTTCAAAAGGTGGCCCTGTAAGCCACAATAGAGGCAGAGCCCCTCCATCCTCCTAAAGGCCCTTTCCTCCGAGGAGAGATGCGTGAATCCCAACTGCATCAGCTCAGCAGTACCTGGTGACTCTGGACCAGGAGGCATGGAAGGAGAGGGAGGCATGGGTGGGAACGAACACGTAGGAGAAAACGAAACAGGAGGCTTCCGCAACCGCTCCTTGAAAGAGGGCCTCTCTCTGAGTCTGATGTCAATTAGGATAAAAAAAGACACCAATGCCTCGAGATCCTCTGGTAAATCTCTGGCAGCAACTTCATCTTTAATTGCATCAGAGAGCCCATGAAAGAAGGCGGCAACAAGGGCTTCATTGTTCCAACCTACCTCTGCGGCAAGCGTACGGAACTCAATGGCATACTGAGCAACAGATCTCGTACCTTGCTGAATGGACATGAGTCATTTAGCAGCAGAGGAGGAGCGAGTCGTAACATTAAATACCCTTCGAAAGGAGGCCACAAATTCAGGGTAATTTGAAATCACAGGTTTATTAGTCTCCCACAAGGGATTAGCCCAGGCAAAAGCTGTGTCAGAGAGTAACGAGAAGAGAAATCCCACCTTAGCTCTGTCAGAGGGAAACGCCTGAGGTAACATCTCAAAGTAAATGCGCACTTGGTTCAAAAACCCTCTGCACTGAATAGGATCACCTCCATATCGCTGAGGTAGAGGTGCAGAACCGGACATGCTCCTGGTAGGACTAGGGTGCAGCAGTGAAAACAGGAGCAGCCGTAACTTGTGGGACACTTTGGTCCAAATGTGCAGTGCGAGTCAGCAGGGTTTGCAGGGCTAGTGCAAATTGATCCAAGCGGTGATCCTGTTCATCCATCCTGGAAATGATGGTAGGTAAAGGTGGATTATTAGCACCATCAGGATTAAAGGCCCTTGCATAATGTCAGGGTGCCAGGAATCATACTGAGGCGAGAAGTGCAAAAATAATCACACCTTTATTAATAGCAAAAAATAATAAAAAATCCACAAGTCAAATAACAAGCCAGGAGTCAAAACCAGAGCTGGTAGTCAGACGAGCCGAGTCAGGAGCCAAAGCGAGTAGTCAGACGAGCCGGAATAAGGAACAAGCAGAACAGCAGAGTCAGGAACAAACCAGGGATCAGGAACCAGGAGGGACGTCAGGCAGCCAGGTAATACACAGGAACTGGAACTGGAACTCACAAACAGGTCTGAAACAACGCAAGGGCAAAGCATACTGAACAGAGGCCCTTTAAATAAGTGATGACATCACAATTCTGAGACTGCAACCTGTCTCACATGGATGATGTACACCACTCTGGCCATAAAAGGGCATGCAGGAAATGAGCAGCATCACACACTATGCACCAGAGTCAGCAAGAGAGGTGAGTAAAATGGCTGCCAGCAGCACATGGCAAACAAAGCAGGGAAAAAACCCTGACAAGAACTTGTAAGTGCCATTTGTTACATTGTGTATTATACTTTGAAAGTATGTATATGTGAAATTAGTATTACTGTAAACATAAACATGTTATGCTGACATTAGGACACACAGTGTAATATTTTAGACAATGATTTTAAAATTCGAATTGATGTTTGATTCAATATAATCTTAAAGGGACACTGTACCCAAAAATGTTCTTTCATGATTCAGATTGAGCATGAAATTTTAAGCAACTTTCTAATTTACTCCTATTATCACATTTTCTTCATTCTCTTGGTATCTTTATTTGAAATGCAAGAATGTAAGTTTCGATGCTGGCCCATTTTTGGTGAACAACCTGGGTTGTCCTTGCTGATTGGTGGAAAAATTCATCCACAAATAAAAAAGTGCTGCCCAGAGTACTGAAATAAAAAAAAAGCTTAGATGCCTTCTTTTTCAAATAATGATAGCAAGAGAACAAAGAAAAATTGTTAATAGGAGTAAATTAGAAAGTTGCTTAAAATTGCATGCTCAATCTGAATCACAAAAGAAAATGTTTGGGTACAGTGTCCCTTTAAGCTGATAGCTCAAAGGGATAGCCCACCTAACATTAAACTGTCATGATTTATATACAGCAGACATTAAAATCACCTCTTTACTGTCATGCTATTTTCAGTGTATTTCTTCCTTCTCTTGAATTTCTTTTTTATGAAGAAATGTCATCTTATATGCCAGCCCATTTTAAAACACCTGTGAAGGGGTGGTTTTAAAAACTAGATTGCAATCAGGAGGGGTTACACAGGTACAAAGTGAAAACTAGCCCAGCTATTAAAATATCCATTGATTGCAAATAAATACATATAATACTCTGGTCTGATTACATGTTATATTTGCAATTACAGGGAGTGCAAAATTATTAGGCAAGTTGTATTTTTGAGGATTAATTTTATTATTGAACAACAACCATGTTCTCAATGAACCCAAAAAACTCATTAATATCAAAGCTGAATAGTTTTGGAAGTAGTTTTTAGTTTGTTTTTAGTTATAGCTATTTTAGGGGGATATCTGTGTGTGCAGGTGACTATTACTGTGCATAATTATTAGGCAACTTAACAAAAAACAAATATATACCCATTTCAATTATTTATTTTTACCAGTGAAACCAATATAACATCTCAACATTCACAAATATACATTTCTGACATTCAAAAACAAAACAAAAACAAATCAGTAACCAATATAGCCACCTTTCTTTGCAAGGACACTCAAAAGCCTGCCATCCATGGATTCTGTCAGTGTTTTGATCTGTTCACAATCAACATTGCGTGCAGCAGCAACCACAGCCTCCCAGACACTGTTCAGAGAGGTGTACTGTTTTCCCTCCTTGTAAATCTCACATTTGATGATGGACCACAGGTTCTCAATGGGGTTCAGATCAGGTGAACAAGGAGGCCATGTCATTAGATTTTCTTCTTTTATACCCTTTCTTGCCAGCCACGCTGTGGAGTACTTGGACACGTGTGATGGAGCATTGTCCTGCATGAAAATCATGTTTTTCTTGAAGGATGCAGACTTCTTCCTGTACCACTGCTTGAAGAAGGTGTCTTCCAGAAACTGGCAGTAGGACTGGGAGTTGAGCTTGACTCCATCCTCAACCCGAAAAGGCCCCACAAGCTCATCTTTGATGATACCAGCCCAAACCAGTACTCCACCTCCACCTTGCTGGCGTCTGAGTCGGACTGGAGCTCTCTGCCCTTTACCAATCCAGCCACGGGCCCATCCATCTGGCCCATCAAGACTCACTCTCATTTCATCAGTCCATAAAACCTTAGAAAAATCAGTCTTGAGATATTTCTTGGCCCAGTCTTGACGTTTCAGCTTGTGTGTCTTGTTCAGTGGTGGTCGTCTTTCAGCCTTTCGTACCTTGGCCATGTCTCTGAGTATTGCACACCTTGTGCTTTTGGGCACTCCAGTGATGTTGCAGCTCTGAAATATGGCCAAACTGGTGGCAAGTGGCATCTTGGCAGCTGCACGCTTGACTTTTCTCAGTTCATGGGCAGTTATTTTGCGCCTTGGTTTTTCCACACACTTCTTGCGACCCTGTTGACTATTTTGAATGAAACGCTTGATTGTTCGATGATCACGCTTCAGAAGCTTTGCAATTTTAAGAGTGCTGCATCCCTCTGCAAGATATCTCACTATTTTTTACTTTTCTGAGCCTTTCAAGTCCTTCTTTTGACCCATTTTGCCAAAGGAAAGGAAGTTGCCTAATAATTATGCACACCTGATATAGGGTGTTGATGTCATTAGACCACACCCCTTCTCATTACAGAGATGCACATCACCTAATATGCTTAATTGGTAGTAGGCTTTCGAGCCTATACAGCTTGGAGTAAGACAACATGCATAAAGAGGATGATGTGGTCAAAATACTCATTTGCCTAATAATTCTGCACACAGTGTATTCCTGCTCAGAATAATAATACATTTACACTATATACATATAGTGGTATAAATAAACACAGATAAATGAAAGACAACATTGTTTAGAACAAAAAAAGGAATTTAGGGACATGTAAATATATTTGCAAAAGATTTCTGACATAATACACACACACACATATATATATAGTATGTGCAAAGATATATGTACAAATTCTAGTATTAATAATAATTTATAAAATAAAAAGCAGATAAAAGCATATAATGACTTCTAGAAATAAAATACACATTAATTTAATGTGAAAGTATCATATAACAGATTTTTTTGTATAACAATTAAATATAAAAATAACTTTCTATGCGATATTTTTTGCTGAGGTATAAATGTAGTTATTTCTTTGACATTAACAGTTGAAAAATAAAATATTAGCTTTAGAGAAATGTGCTTGTTCATGGACAGTAATGAAATGGTATAAATAAAGTTCGGAAAAACCCGAATAACCGCAACATCGATGACTGTTAGTTAACACCAGTCTGATGCTCTTCACACCATACTTGACGCACGTGTTTTTGGCGACTTTTTTGATAAATAAGGAGATCGTATTCAGATACGCGGCAGGTCTCTACTAAAGGGCAGGTCTCTACTAAAGGGGTTTATTGATTCACTTTGAACTAATGTTCATGCATTTTTAAATAAACATTGGTATTCTGCAAATACTCTTTGGCTTTTACATTTGTTATTGTTTGATTTTGTTATAGCGTGTCTGTGTATAGCTTGTATATTTATTTATTGTTTCTCTTTCAGAACCACTGTATTGTATTTTCTCTCCCTTCTTTGTTCGTCTATATACTCTCTGTTTACAGACAGTTATTTTTTTAAGATCCAGCTGCTGCCACCCTTTCTGGGTGTGTGTTTTTTTTCTCTGAGACATTTGTTTAATTTGAAGAAAAAAAAAACTTCTACAGAACTTCCTTGAAAAATCGTGACTATGACTTTTGCTAACTATTAAAAGGTCATTTATTTTCGATATCATCAAACAAGACTTTTGCTTTTATAGTCCTGTATCATTAAAGCAAACTTATGTTTTGGAAACTTTAAACTTAAAGGGACATTAAACACTAAAAATATTTTATAAGCAAAGTATTGAGGTTATTCCCCACCTCCCTCTAGTTATGGGTGCTGCCATCTTGAAATCTAGATTTCTCTGCATACCATTGCTGACTTGTGTTTGAACATGGGCAGTAACTCTCCTTCAGATACCTGCAGTGAAACCTAGGTTCCAAAATGGTGGCACCCATAATTAAATGGAGGTGCATGAAATGTATTTAGTTTTAATATATAAATATTATATGCAGTTCACGCACACAACACGAACTGTTAAGTTGAAAAAATAGAAACACATTAGACATATAATGGAATCCTACAAATTGCTCAATATATACATAAACAAGGTGCATGTCACTAGTGGCTGACAAACTAATTGCACATATATACATATATAGTTTCAATTGCTTGATTAGTTAATACAGTTCAAGTTATCTAATTTATAGCACCCTTAAAAATCTTCTATTATATGTTTTGTGTATGGGAACTGCATTTAATATTTATGTATTGTTTTGCTAATCCGATGTTGGAGCAGGATTACAGATCCCTGTACCATTTTTAATCTTCTTTAGGGCTAATTTATGAGTTTCGTTTTATCTGTTGTGTGCAAGCAATATCAGCTTTTTCTTGCTTTTTGCACACAACAGACATAGCGCACGTAAAACAAGTTGAAAGTAAAGACGTTTCCTCAAGCACAATTACAATTTACGCTCATCGGGTTAGAGAGACATGAGAGCTTGTGTAAAGGGTAGGGGAAGAATAAAGTTGCATTAAATACAACATAAATACACTTAAAAGCACAGTTAAACTCATATAAACACTGTCTGATAAAAATTATTTAAATTTTTTTAAAAAAAAAGTTATAAGGGCCCAAAGTTATCCTATATAATAAATGGCCAAGTGTGTTTGTCCGAAGCTGTCATGCACAGTAGAGACAGCACGAGGACAAACACACCTGGACTTTGAGTCCCTAGCTGATCTGTGCTCTGTGGCAGAAGTGGGCGTGACCGGGCACGAGCGGGGGGGCATGGCCGACGTGAAGGGGGCATGGCTGGACGTGAATGGTTGTGAAGGGGGCATGGCCAGGCGCGGTCTCGCAATAGAGGGGTGAGAGATAGAGAGGGTAGAGAGATAGAGAGGGGGGAGAAATAGAGAGGAGAGAGAGATAGAGAGGGGGGAGAGAGAGGGGGGAGAGAGGGGGGAGAGAGGGGGGAGAGAGAGGGGAGAGAGGGGGGGAGAGAGAGAGAGAGAGAGAGGGGAGAGAGGGGGAGAGAGAGAGAGGAGGGGAGAGAGAGAGGGGGGAGAGAGAGCGCAAAAGAGAGGGTGTAGAGAGAGTGCAAATGAGAGGGGGAGAGAGAGCGCAAAAGAGAGGGGGGAGAGAGTGTGCAAAAGAGAGGGGGAGAGAGAGCGCAAAATAGAGGGGGAGAGAGAGAGTGCAAAAGAGAGGGGGAGAGAGAGAGTGCAAAAGAGAGGGGGAGAGAGAGAGCTCAAAAGAGAGGGGGAGAGAGAGAGCTCAAAAGAGAGGGGGAGAGGGGGAGCAAAAGAGAGGGGGAGAGAGAGCGCAAAAGAGAGGGGGGGAGAGAGAGAGAGCAAAAGAGAGGGGGAGAGAGAGAGCTCAAAAGAGAGGGGGGAGAGGGAAAGCTCAAAAGAGAGGGGGAGAGAGAGAGCAAAAGAGAGGGGGGGAGAGAGAGAGAAAAAGAGAGGGGGAGGGAGAGAGCGCAAGGAGTGGGACAGCTGTACTGCAAAAAAATGGCCTGTGTGAACGGGCTTTAGGACTAGTATAGTATAACATATTTGACCCAAAAAAATGGCTGCAAAGTGCTTAAGCATATATATGCATCAGTGACGTGCGGTGAGGTCAGAGGCTGGTGAGGCACTGGCAATGATACGCCCTAGAAACATACATACATGCATATTATTTTTATATATATATATATAAACATATATATATATATATATATATATATATATATATATATAAATATACACACACATATACACATATACACAATCCATATACATACACACATTAACTCTCTCTCACACACACTAACTCTCTCACACACACACTAACTCTCTCTCACACACTAACTTTCTCTTTCTCACACACTAACTTTCTCTCTCTCACACACTAACTCTCTCTCTCACACTCTAACTCTCTCTCTCTCACACACTCTCTCTCTCACATTCTCTTTCTCTCTCTTATACACACTAACTCTCTCTTTCACACTAACTCTCTCTATCACACACTAACTCTCTCTCTCACACACTAACTCTCTCTCTCTCACACACACTAACTCTCTCTCACACACTAACTTTCTCTTTCTCACACACTAACTTTCTCTCTCTCACACACTAACTCTCTCTCTCTCACACACTCTCTCGCTCACACACTAACTCTCTCTCTCTCACACACTCTCTCTCACACTCTCTCTCTTACACCCACTAACTTTCTCTTTCTCACACACTAACTTTCTATCTCTCACACACTAACTCTCTCTCTCACACAGTAACTCTCTCTCTCTCACACACTCTCTCTCACATTATCTCTCTCTCTTACACACACTAACTCTCTCTTTCACACTAACTCTCTCTCTCACGCACTAACTCTCTCTCTCACACACTATCTCTCTCACACACTAACTCTCTCTCACACACTAACTCTCGCTCACACACTAACTCTCTATCTCACACACACTCTCTCTCTCATACACACTCTCTCTCTCATGCTCTCTCACACACAATCTCTCTCACACTCTCACTCTCTCTCACACACTCACTCTTCCACACACTCTCTCTCTCTCACATACACTCTCTCTCACTCTCTCTCTCTCTCTCTCTCTCTCTCTCTCTCACACACACTCTCTCTCACACTCTCTCTCTCATACTCTCTCTCTCACACTCTCTCTCACTCTCTCTCTCACACTCTCTCTCTCTCACACTCTCTCTCTCACACTCTATCTCTCACATTCTTTCACACTCTATTTATCTCTCTCACACACTCTCACTGAATCTCTATCTCACACTTTCTCACACACTCTCTTTATCTCTCACAATTTATGCAAATACTCCAGTAAGTGACAGGGCTTCCTCACAACACAGTATAAAGCAGCGACTACAAAGCATGGATCAGTTTACAGTGTATCCATGTATAGCTATTACACAGTGAAACTGCTAGTCTGTTATCAACACTTGTGTACAATATGAACAGAGCGACTATAAGCCTTGTATTAACACATGCAACACACAGTAAAAGTAATATTCCAAATTACACGGAATGATTCTAAAGCACTACATTTCCAACAGGAAGTTGAAGAGTCTCAGACTGAGAATAGCATATAGGACTAAGGTTCAAAACCCCAAATAGCTAATTTTTTCCTATATATTCTCTAAATTCTTCCATGAGCCTACCTAGGTATGTTTTTTAACAAAGGATACCAAAATAAAAAATATCTACTATTAATAATAAATTAATTAAATAATAAATACTAATTAATGTCTGGAATAAGCATATGGCTATCCTACATACTAATTAATACATTGGATAAGGAAAAGGCTATCCTACATACTAATGAATGCCTCTGATAAGCACAAAGCTATCCTACATACTAATTAAAGGGGGGGGGCTGGTGCTGATGGGGGTTACTGGCAGAGGTGTTGAGGCTGATTGGCATTAAAAGGGGGACCCTGGGGCTGATGGGGGTTATAGGGGGTGCTGATGCTGATGGGGGTTACCATGATGGCCCTGGGGCTGATAGGGGTCACAGGGGGATGTAGAGTTTGGTATCAAGATACCCTTGTGCAGGTGCTTAGTTTAGATGTAATATACAAAAACACTCTGATGGTTCCAATATTTCCAGATTTCAAACACACAGTTTTCAAAGACACAGTTTATCAACCAGACAGTCTTATGAGCCTTGATCTTGCACGGCAAGAAATATTTCCTGTTAAAGGGAAGAGGAGAGACAAGAAACCCTTGTCACCAGCAAAGAAAATATCCAAAATAATGGTGTTTACTTTTACTTACACTGTAAACACCAAAAAATGTTGTATTGCCTCTAGTCCATCTTTATGAGAGATACAGGTATTTAATGAAGTCACATCACAAGTTGCGAACCAGTAATTATCTTCCCATTTTATATTTTCTAATAATTTTAACACCTCTGTAGAAACCTTTAGAAAGGAAGGTAGATCTTTGACATACTTTTGCAAGTAGATATCAAACTAGCTTCTTTGCTTGCGCAGATTACACTGTTTTTTATAATATTCAGTTACAGGGGGGTGCTTAGGCTGATTGGAGTTATAGGGGGGACCTGAGGCTAATGGGGGTTACCCCAATCAGCCTCAGCACCCCCTGTAACCACCATCAGTCCCTGGCCCCCACTGTAACCACCATCAGTCCATCGCCCCCCCCCCCCCCTGGAACCACCATCACCCCCTGGAACCCCCTGGAACCCCAACCAGCCTCATCACCACCCCTGCATGCATGATTAAGGGAAATTAATCCCAAAATGTCGCTGTTTTTTTAAGTCCTGAAATAAAGACCTTCTTTGTGATTACTGTGAGGTGAATAGGCACCCACCTTACAGAACCCCCCTGTAACTTCAATCAATCTCCCCCATCAGCCTCACCCCCCCTGTAACCCCCATCAGCCCCAGGGCATCCCTGTAAACCCCATCAGCCCCAGCCCCCCGTAACCCCAATCAGCCTTATCACCCCCTGTAATCACCATCAGCCCCAGACCCCCCTCCTGTAACTCCAATCAGCCTTAGCACCCCTGTAACCCCATCAGTCCCAGGGCCCACCCTGTAAACCCCATCCAGGGTCCCCCTATAAACCCCATGACCCCCTGTAAACCCCATCAGCCCCAGGGCACCCCTGTAACCCCAATCAGCCTCAGCACCCTCACCCAGTAAACCCCATTAGCCCCAGGGTCCCCCTTGTAACCCCAATCAGCCTAAGCACCCCCCGTAACCACTATCATTCACAGGGCCCCCCTGTAACCCCCATCAACCTCAGCACCCCCTGTAACCCCAATCAGCCTCAGCACCCCCACCCTGTAACCCCATTAGCCCCAGAGTCCCCCTTGTAACCCCAGTTAGACTCAGCAGCACCCTTTAACCCCCATCAGCACCAGGACCCACCCTGTAAACCCTGTCAGTCCCAGGGCCCACCTGTAATCCCAATCAGTCTCAGCAGTCCCACCCTGTAAACCCCATTAGCGCCAGGGTCCCTCTTGTAACCCCCATCAGCCTCACTTGAGTGTGCACCCACTGCCGCAGCCCTGCCCATTCCCCCACCACCCTCGGTAATAAAAAAAAATATTATTATTTTTTTTTAAACTTCCTTCTGCAAATTAGGCGCCCTCTGGGCTGTTGCACCCTGTGCGACCACACAGCCGAAAGGCTGACCCTGCTTACCGGTACAGTAGTAGGGCAGGGCAGAAGCTGATCCCTTGAAGTTGATGTCTGATGACTTGAATCTGGGCTCAAGATGGATCGATGACAGGTCACAGGAGGCAGCAGTCTCTCCTTCCCGCCAGTACTACGCTATCTATGTTGCTCCCTTGCGCATGTGCAGGGAGCCAATCAGCGCCGGTCAGTTCTCCTGGTGCTGCCAATCACCAGGAGAACATGACCGTCTCTGATTGGCTCCCTAGCTAGGAGGCATGAAGAGAGCTGCCTCCTATTGGTCACAATTTCCTGTGCTGATATATAGACAGCAAGCAGGTGGCGCTTCAGCACAGCTTTTCCTATTACCCATGTAGCGCGATGATGAGAGGCAGTCCTGCACTCTGCATCTCCATAGCGTTACATGGGGGGGATAGTGAATTTATTTTTTTTTTACAATTTTTTTTTTCTTTTTCTTATAATTTAATTAAACTCCTATGAGTGCACATCCCTGATGTCCAATCGCATCATAATAAATCGGCCCCATACACATGTCTAAATATATATATTATATATATATATATATATATATATATATATATATATATATATATTGACATATATATGTCAATTTTCTCGTCTGGGAGTATGGTTCAATAGCCGACTAATGATATCTTTTGTCTTGAAGAAGGCTCATATATGCAATTAAAATTCTGATGCTGTCAGAATAAATATATTTAAAGTTTGAAACAAAAATCCTGAGAGTGCCCTTCTTTACAAATATACTATATCTATATATCTTTTTTGAGCATTGTACCCAGGTCGGTATCACACCACCAAGGTTGGAGTGCTGGGCCACCAACTAATTGACATTATATATAAATATATACTGTAGTGTATATAAATATATGTAAAGATGTATACATGTACTTAGATGTGTATCTATGTATTTACATACACACATAAATACATAAATACATATATATGCATATATACACACATTGGAGCCCTTTGCAGTCAAATACCTAAAAAACTTGAAAAGTCATTTTTATTCAATATGAATATTTTATAATGTGTTTATCTGTGTATGTACTGTAGATATTATACATTCCAATGTTCACATAAAGTGATTTGTGGCTGAAATGATAATTATTTTCCCAATGTGTGTTATTGTTTGATCTGTGTGTGTTCAACATTTATCAGATGCACAGCCTATCACAAACATTTGCAACATGACTAACATATAAAAACAGCATTGCATCTACTTTATTTTCAGATACTCGTCAGTTCACAGAGGAGTGTTATTATATTTAATTGATGGTGATGGTGTTTTCTGTATGGTTTGTTATATGGCACGATTCAGTAGTCATCAGAAAGGTTCATCACCGTTGTTGGCATGGGTGGTAACATCTTGTTTTTCTGCGTCTAAGAATGCACAGATAAGTGGTCAATATTGGGCTAGATTATGAGTGGAGCACTAACTGTTGGGCACAGGCAATATCTGGGTTTTCTTGGCTTTTAGCATGCAACGAAAATATGTATTATGAGTTGAAAGTAAACGTGTTCGCTGGAGTGAAATTGTGATTTATGCTTGTTGGGTTAGAGCGACTTGAGAGCTTGTGTAAAGAGTAGGGGAAGAAAAAGAAATTGCATTAAACACAATATAAATACTTGTAAAAGTACAGTTACATTAATATAAACACTATCTGATAAAACACATTTTAAAAATATATATATTAAAAAAATATAAGAACTCAAGGATTTTTGGTAAAAGTCTTTTGTCATTTTCCAAATGCTAATGTATTTTGAACAGAATTGTGCCATTAAATAGCTAATTGTGTTTGTCAGTTTATTCCAGAGCTATGTCAGTCCAAGATGTTCTTTAATGGCTGGGCCACCTGAGGAGAGAGAGCTCCAGGGTAACCTTGGAAACAGGCTGATGACGTAAAGGATGCAAACTCTGGCAGCAGACCAGGGAACTCTGCCATGTATTAGACGCTCATCCCAATTCCATTCAAATTATATTCAGTTGTGCAGAGGGGCTTTGTCTCTTGCTCCAGACTTAATGAGCATGACATATTCCAATACAGTAAAACTGTTTATTCGTTTTGTAACAAAAACCCTATTGTAGTGTGGAGACATTACATTTAATATGGTAGACGTTTTACCATTCTTGACCTCTTTGTAAACTATGGGCCAAATAACAAGTGGCATAATATTTAGTGCTTTCACATGTACGTAAACTTTTTAATTATGCATGCAGGTTATAGCGCCTATATTACATGTCGAAAGTAAAGTGCGCAAGCGAAACCTGATGCTCACTAACTTAAGGACCTTGGATATTATGACTGCGTTAACTTCTTCTCTCCATAGACTTTAATAGAGTGCATAACAGAAAAAAAAAACACTTATCGCTTGCATGCTAAACCGACATCACGTTAGACCTACACCGCGTAACCCAAAGGTAACTATGAATATTTCACATTCCAATGATACATAGAAGAAAATGTTCTTTTTACTTTAAATATATATATATATATATATATATGCATTTATTTTTTAAAAATACTAAGAACATTTTCTACTATGTGAAGAACATTGAAATGTAAGATATTTACAGAAAATACACAGTCAAAATTGAATGAACATGTTTTTTCATATTCTCAGGTATTTGAGTGGAAAGGGCTCCAAAGTGGGTGTATATATATATATATATATATATATATATATATATTATACATTATAGCCACTTCTAGTCAAATATTTTGTCAGATACCATATACCTTCTAACCGTTATATAAATTTTGTATGAATATTTATATAAATTCTTTTTTTATCAGATAGTGTACATATGAGTATAACAGTTTATTTAATTTATTTATGTTGTGTTTGGTGCACATTTTTAACTGGTATTCTTTAAGCTAAGTCTCCAACGCGCACAAATTTAGTTTCGCTCAAGCAAACGTGTTTACTTTTCAACCTGTAAAATGCACTCAAGTTAGTGCCATGCTAACAATAGAGCGCCACTTATTATCTAGCCCTATATCATTAATTTGTAGACTTATATGAAGACAAACAATAAACAAAAAGGGACATTAAACACTAAATAAATGATAGATAGAATGATGCATTCAAAGAAAAGATTACTCTGTGAATAACATGTAGATGTATTTTTTATTTCATTTTTTAGTTCATTAGCTTTTTAAATATTGACAAAATAAGTGTAAAATTATGTGTCTATAAAAACTGCCATGTTGTAACTTAGGTTACCTTCTCTGTTGTGGCAAATTAGGGACAGTTATCAATAGGTCACTAGAATTTGCAGCCAATGGCTATGTGGAATGTAACAGGGTTTTGCACTTCCATTTCTATCAGGAACTGAAAACCTCACAATTTCAGAATAGAATTACAGGAAAAGGGGACTAAATAAATTATGAAAATATATTTCAGAGTTTTTTTTTAGTAAATACAAATTATCATTTTATATTACCATCTCAAAGTGTTTAATGTCCCTTTAATGATACTTAAAGGGACACTTCAAACATATATCTATATGTATGTATATACAGTATGTATTAAATGCTGAAAAGATAGGTGAGGTGAAGCTCAATACATTTTTAACATAGTTTTACAACGAGGCTCCTTAGCATCTTCACAAGGTTCTATGAATCTTGTCCATTGGCATCAAAGAGTAACTTATGATTATGTGATTATGCTCAAATATAAGAAGCTAATTCCAGGAAGTGCATTAACCCCTCTTGCCCACCCCCACCCCCAGACACTCATGCTAGTAATAGTTAAATGAAAAGGATCAGAGGCGTAGCTAGAAACCACAGGGCCCAGGTGCAATACTCAACAGGAACATATTGTAAGTAAATATACTTCTATACACCACAGTCTATTATGTAAGGAGTACAAAAAGCATCTAATTTCCCCTCTGTGTAAACACTGCACAACATGATGTGAGAAGTGTAAGTACTGGTTAGCTTCTCATACAATATGATAGTTATATATGTTTTCTTTTTTTAATCATTAGTATGATATTGTTTCTTGCAAGGTAATGCATATACAGTCTCTCCTCTAAATCTTATGTATTTCACACTATACTTCTAGTTAACTGCTTGTGCAATGCTTGTGCAATTGGTCGCTAGCAGGGGTTTTTAATCAACCCAATCATATGAGATCGGGCGGATTGATGTCTGCCACCTCAGAGGAGGCGTACGAGTTAAGGAGCAGCGGTCTTAAGACTGCTGTATCTTTATCCCTGTTCCCGGCGAGCCTCAAGGCTCGCGCGGAAACAGGGGTATACGGCCCCATTCGGGCCGTGATAAATCGGCCCCATGACTGAAAGTCCCCTTTATTTGTTGCATTGCTAAATTCTAGCGTTTCACAAACACTAGAATTTTCTATCACTTTAAACGCTGATCTGCCTGAGACGCTTCTAAAACAAGAAACAAAACAATTTTTAAAAAACAAGCAAATATATTTTTTATTGTAAGCAGACAGGATATTTTAAAAAGTCTTTAATTATGTATCTGATTTTATATCCCTTTAATATATATACAATATACATCTTTCAACTCTTTTGTAAGGTTTTAAAAGAAGTATGTTTATTTTAGTGCTTCACATAATAAAACATCTAACTATGTATTCTATGAAATATTGTTCCCTTCTGTATTTAGTTAAGCCTTTGATTTATGTAAAAATGTCTAGCATATGTCCACTCTCTCTTGACCCTTCGCAGCTGGATCCTTAAACTTTTCCTCAAATGTTTTAAGTGATGTTACAAAGCTGCTATGAGAAAAAAACAGCGTCAAGGATGTCACATTGCATGTTCTGTCTTTGTTGCTGTTTGTTGTGAAATCACACCAGATGTGAACAGCGTGTGCCAAATCTTTTTTAACTCAAAGTCTTACTTAATGCTTGTTAATTGCAGCAATTAAAGAAAATGAGAATACACACAAAAAATGCCTTAGAAAAACGTTGTCTTTTTTGTGTGTTGTGCCTATTGTGCTTGGCTTTCTAGAACAGGCAGAAAGAATATACTGCAAGCCTTAAAGGTCCCGGGCAGACAATTTTTTATGTAGTGTCCCTTTAAAGGGATATATAACCCAAATCTTTTCTGTCATGATTCACATAGAACATACAATTTTAAACAACTTTCCAATTTACTATTTTTATATAATTTGCTTTGTATTTTTTGTATACTTTGTTGAAAAGCATATCTAGGTAGGCTCAGGAGCTGGTATCTTTTGTGATTGACCCTATACAGTATATAGGTATAGATTCATATTTTACCAAGAAAACATCATATATATAGAACTATGTATTTATGAATAAATAGAACATATTCTGCTATGTGAAGAACATTGAAATGTGAAATATTAATATTTCAGGTCAGGTTAGCACACTTGAGAAAACACGATCGGGTTTGCACAATTTTTTGTGTGTTATTTCCTTCCCCCACTTTTTGAAGTCCATTTTTTAAGCAGCCTATTTAACAAAGGTCTTGCGGACCTGATCCGACAGTGTGGATCGGTCCGCAAGACCTCACTGAATGCGGAGAGCAATACGCTCTCCGTATTCAGCATTGCACTAGCAGCTCACAAGAGCTGCTGTTGCAACGCCGCCCCCTGCAGACTCGCGGCCAATCGGCCGCCAGCAGGGAGGTGTCAATCAACCCAATCGTATTGGATCGGTTTGAATTGTGTTGATTCCTGTCCGCCTGCTCAGAGCAGGCTGACAGGGTTATGGAGCAGCGGTCTTTGTGACCGCAGCTTCATAACTGCTGTTTCTGGGGAGTCTGAAGACTCGCCAGAAACACGGGCCGTCAAGCTCCTTTTCGGAGCTTGATAGATAGGCCCCACAGTTTCATTCTCACCTGAAACGGAAGTTAAGAAGCACCGGTCATATGATCGGGATGACTGACAGCCCCTGCTAGCGGCCGATTGGCCACAAGTGAGCAGGGGGCGGCATTTCACAAGCATTTAACCAGAAATGTTAGTTTAATGTTAAATTTCCGCTTTTAGCAATGTCGAGCAGACATGATTCGCTACAGAGAATCATGTTCGCTCGACATTTAATAAATCAACCCCAATGAGGGAATACATTAATGTGGTTGCGATATTCTAAGTTCGACATTTTGCGCACGTCCCGATGTGCCTAACTTACGTCTTACTTCTAGTGGAGTTAATGTAGGAGTGGGAGTGCAAACTACTCATAATCTAGCTATGAATGTGACTGGTAACTGACTGCTTTCATAGTCAAATCACAGGTAGATACTTTTACGATTAGAAAAATAAAGTAAACACCCTGGTCTTTCAAAACCTCAAAAGGGGCTATTATCATGGTTTTTGTTGAAATATCCAGACTTTTGTCATGTGGCCACAGCAATGTTGGATTTGTAGAAAAGCTCATGTTAACCTATTAAATACTAGAGAGGGCTACAATCCTAACCCCAGCATCCTTTACTCCAATTTGTAGTATCCCCCACCCACTCCTGAGATATCAAGGGACAGATTTCAACTGTATACCACTATCTTTTCTTAAATAAAAGCAAATTAAAGAGACAGTTTACACCAATTTTCATATAACTACATGTAATAGACACTTGTATAAAGAATAATATGCTCTGATACTGGTGTAAAAATCCAGTATAAAACTGTTTAAAAACCTACTTATAAGATCCAACGTTTAACACTATTGATGAGGTTAGGCCGAAACACCGAGTGAAATGGGCTGGGAAATCTGGTATATCAGACACTCCCCCCTCCCCTGCATATGAAAAGACACATTACACAAACAAGAGAAGCAGGATTCTGTAGACCTGGGTATACATCTGATACTTTGATAAAATCTGAAATTGTTGGCAGTATTTGTAAATATTATTTGGCCTATGCCTTAATGCGTTGTTTAAAAAAGAATTCAATTAAATTCCCAAGTTCACTTTATTTTCACTATAACCTAATCTATTTTGTCTCATTGAATTATGTAATTTAACAAGATTACACAGAAAGCAATGCAAATTCTTTGCTACCTAATAGATTTGTTTTTATTTGAACAACAACTATGTCCAAATGAAATGCGTATATTGGGGAATAAGGGATTTAGCTCTCAAGTTTACTTAAGATAAATACTGTAACTGTCTCTGATTGAAAAAAACAAACTGTCCCCAGTTTTTACTGATATTATTTTTCCACCCAGCTTTGATAAACGAAACCTTAGGAATTTTGATAAAGAAGTTGACCGTATTATTATATGACTAAACATAGATTTGCTAAGAATTTAGGAAGCTGGTTTTCCTGTTAGTGACAGAATGAAGTTTCACAGAAGTTTGTTTTCAAAGGGCACATTTCATGTTGCTTATATTTTAATGGCTTGTTTAACATTTTCTGACCTTTAACTTATTATTTTTATTTTGTCTTTGGTTAATGATAGTAAAGTTTTGAGACTATGGCCCAAACTTATCAAATGACAGGCAAACAAAGTTCCCTGTCCTCCTATGATCACAGTGATCTGGCAGCAGACTCTGTACCGCCATAATCTGCATTTAACATCGCACAAGGGACCTTTTTGTAAGGCTTCTCCCTGCTTTCACGCAATTGGACTGGGATGTTTTAATTGTGCTGGTTGGATGACGGACGCTTCAGGTTGTATCAATAAGGGGTAAAGGTAAGGAGGGATCCCTACACTACAGAAAATTAAATATATATATATATATATATATATATATATATATATATATATATATATATATATATATATATATATATATATAAAAATGTAATTGTAGGCCAGCACTCACGTTTTTTGTCAGACAGCTACCATGCTTCCACGGTATAGATAAAGCAGCTTTAAGGAAGGATACAATCACCAGGAATTTATTTGTTACCTTTTAATGTTACTTTTCAGGGAATTACCCCCTTCATCAGACATACTGTACAAAAGTTATTTTGTATGTCTGACGAAGTGGCTAATACCCCGAAACCTTACATTAAAAGGTAACAAAGAAATTCCTGGTTAGTGCATCCTTCCTTCTATCTGCTTTATATATATATATATATATATATATATATATATATATATATATATATATATATATATATATATATATACAGGGAGTGCAGAATTATTAGGCAAATGAGTATTTTGACCACATCATCCTCTTTATGCATGTTGTCTTACTCCAAGCTGTATAGGCTCGAAAGCCTACTACCAATTAAGCATATTAGGTGATGTGCATCTCTGTAATGAGAAGGGGTGTGGTCTAATGACATCAACACCCTATATCAGGTGTGCATAATTATTAGGCAACTTCCTTTCCTTTGGCAAAATGGGTCAAAAGAAGGACTTGAAAGGCTCAGAAAAGTAAAAAATAGTGAGATATCTTGCAGAGGGATGCAGCACTCTTAAAATTGCAAAGCTTCTGAAGCGTGATCATCGAACAATCAAGCGTTTCATTCAAAATAGTCAACAGGGTCGCAAGAAGCGTGTGGAAAAACCAAGGCGCAAAATAACTGCC
This sequence comes from Bombina bombina, assembly GCF_027579735.1. Classification (NCBI taxonomy): domain Eukaryota; kingdom Metazoa; phylum Chordata; class Amphibia; order Anura; family Bombinatoridae; genus Bombina; species Bombina bombina. The sequence continues at coordinate 1,517,979,373 of NC_069499.1, read as the reverse complement.
CATGAACTGAGAAAAGTCAAGCGTGCAGCTGCCAAGATGCCACTTGCCACCAGTTTGGCCATATTTCAGAGCTGCAACATCACTGGAGTGCCCAAAAGAACAAGGTGTGCAATACTCAGAGACATGGCCAAGGTAAGAAAGGCTGAAAGACGACCACCACTGAACAAGACACACAAGCTGAAACGTCAAGACTGGGCCAAGAAATATCTCAAGACTGATTTTTCTAAGGTTTTATGGACTGATGAAATGAGAGTGAGTCTTGATGGGCCAGATGGATGGGCCCGTGGCTGGATTGGTAAAGGGCAGAGAGCTCCAGTCCGACTCAGACGCCAGCAAGGTGGAGGTGGAGTACTGGTTTGGGCTGGTATCATCAAAGATGAGCTTGTGGGGCCTTTTCGGGTTGAGGATGGAGTCAAGATCAACTCCCAGTCCTACTGCCAGTTTCTGGAAGACACCTTCTTCAAGCAGTGGTACAGGAAGAAGTCTGCATCCTTCAAGAAAAACATGATTTTCATGCAGGACAATGCTCCATCACACGCGTCCAAGTACTCCACAGCGTGGCTGGCAAGAAAGGGTATAAAAGAAGAAAATCTAATGACATGGCCTCCTTGTTCACCTGATCTGAACCCCATTGAGAACCTGTGGTCCATCATCAAATGTGAGATTTACAAGGAGGGAAAACAGTACACCTCTCTGAACAGTGTCTGGGAGGCTGTGGTTGCTGCTGCACGCAATGTTGATGGTGAACAGATCAAAACACTGACAGAATCCATGGATGGCAGGCTTTTGAGTGTCCTTGCAAAGAAAGGTGGCTATATTGGTCACTGATTTGTTTTTGTTTTGTTTTTGAATGTCAGAAATGTATATTTGTGAATGTTGAGATGTTATATTGGTTTCACTGGTAAAAATAAATAATTGAAATGGGTATATATTTGTTTTTTGTTAAGTTGCCTAATAATTATGCACATTAATAGTCACCTGCACACACAGATATCCCCCTAAAATAGCTATAACTAAAAACAAACTAAAAACTACTTCCAAAACTATTCAGCTTGGATATTAATGAGTTTTTTGGGTTCATTGAGAACATGGTTGTTGTTCAATAATAAAATTAATCCTCAAAAATACAACTTGCCTAATAATTCTGCACTCCCTGTATATATATATAGTGGGGGAAAAAAGTATTTAGTCAGCCACCAATTGTGCAAGTTCTCCCACTTAATAAGATGAGAGAGGCCTGTAATTTTCATCATAGGTATACCTCAACTATGAGAGACAAAATGTGGAAACAAATGCAGACATTGTCTGATTTGGAAATAATTTATTTGCAAATTATGGTGGAAAATAAGTATTTGGTCACCTACAAACAAGCAAGATTTCTGGCTCTCACAGACCTGTATCTTCTTCTTTAAGAGGCTCCTCTGTCCTCCACTCATTACCTGTATTAATGGCACCTGTTTGAACTTGTTACCAGTATAAAAGACACCTGTCCACAACCTCAAACAGTCACACTCCAAACTCCACTATGGTGAAGACCAAAGAGCTGTCAAAGGACACCAGAAACAAAATTGTAGACCTGCACCAGGCTGGGAAGACTGAGGGGGGGTAGTTATCAACGCGTCTACTTTTCCTGCCTTCGCCGGCCCAATACGCCCGCCTAACCTCGCCTCACATCGCCGCCGCGGACCTGCAAAAATTCGCCTAAGTTATCAAAAAAGCTGTCAAAAAGACACGCACCAAGTACGGGGCGATGAGCAGCGGACTGTGAGAGTTATCACTCATCTGATCTCGCTGCTCTTCTGCTTTTTTACAGCTTTCTTGCTAGCCTGTCACTAAGCACCCACACTAACTACACTGTTCTACCCCCTATACCGGTGCCCCCGGAGCCCCCCGCAACTAAATAAAGTTAGTAACCCCTAAACCGCCGCTCCTAGCCCCCGCCGCAACTCTTATAAATGTATTAACCCCTAAACCGCCGCTCGCGGACACTGCCGCAACCTACATTATACCTAGTAACCCCTATCCTGCCCCCCCTATACCGTCGCCCTCTATAATAAAGTTATTAACCCCTATCCTGATGATCCCGCACCTCGCCGCAACTAAATATTTTAACCCCTAAACCGCTGCTCCCTGACCCCGCCACAACCTATATTAAACTTATTAACCCCTAATTTGCCCCCCCTACACCGTCGCCACCTATAATACATTTATTAACCCCTATCCTGCCCCCCACTACACCGCCGCCACTGTAATAAAATTATTAACCCCTATCCTGCCCCCCACTACACCGCCGCCACTGTAATAAAATTATTAACCCCTAAACCTAAATCTAACACTAACCCTAACTTAAATATTAATTAATTAAATAAATCTAAATAATATTTCTATTATGAACTAAATTAATCCTATTTAAAACTAAATACTTACCTTTAAAATAAACCCTAATATAGCTACAATATAAATAATAATTATATTGTAGCTATCTTAGGATTTATATTTATTTTACAGGCATCTTTCAATTTATTTTAACTAGGTACAATAGCTATTAAATAGTTATTAACTATTTAATAGCTTACCTAGCTAAAATAAAGAGAAATTTACCTGTAAAATAAAAACTAACCTAAGTTACAATTACACCTAACACTACACTATACTTTAATAAATTATTCCTATTTAAAACTAAATACTTACCTGTAAAATAAACCCTAAGATAGCTACAATGTAATTAATAATTACATTGTAGCTATCTTAGGATTTATATTTATTTTACAGGTAACTTTGTATTTATTTTAGCTAGTTAGAATAGTTATTAAATAGTTATTAACTATTTAATAACCACCTAGCTAAAAGAAATACAAAATTACCTGTAAAATAAATCCTAACCTAAGTTACAATTAAACGTAACACTACACTATCATTACATTAATTAAATAAATTACCTACAAATAACTACAATTAAATACAATTACATAAACTAACTAAAGTACAAAAAATAAAAAAAGCTAAGTTACAAAAAAAAAAAAAAAAAAAAAAGTTACAAACATTTAAAAAATATTACAACAATTTTAAGCTACTTACACCTAATCTAAGCCCCCTAATAAAATAACAAAGCCCCCCAAAATAAAAAAATGCCCTACCCTATTCTAAATTAAAAAGTTCAAAGCTCTTTTACCTTACCAGCCCTTAAAAGGGCCTTTCATGGGGCATGCCCCTAAAAATTCAGCTCTTTTGCCTGTAAAAGAAAAATACAACCCCCCCCAACATTAAAACCCACCACCCACATACCCCTAATCTAACCCAAACCCCCCTTAAAATAACCTAACACTAATCCCCTGAAGATCATCCTACCTTGAGTCGTCTTCACTCAGCCGAGCAGCGATGGAACTGAAGAGGAGATCCGGAGCGGCAGAAGTCATCATCCAAGGGGCGCTGAAGAAATCTTCCATCCGATGAAGTGATCCTCCAAGCAGCGCTGAAGAAGTCTTCGATCTGGGCGATGTCATCTTCCAAGCGGGGTCTTCAATCTTCTTCTTCAGGATCAATCTTCATTCCGCCGACGCGGAACATCCTTCTTTCCCGACGGACTACTGACGAATGAAGGCTCCTTTAAGGGACGTCATCCAAGATGGCGTCCCTTCAATTCTGATTGGCTGATAGGATTCTATCAGCCAATCGGAATTAAGGTAGGAAAAATCTGATTGGCTGATTGAATCAGCCAATCAGATTGAGCTCGCATTCTATTGGCTGATCGGAACAGCCAATAGAATGCGAGCTCAATCTGATTGGATCAGCCAATTGGATTGAACTTCAATCTGATTGGCTGATTCAATCAGCCAATCAGATTTTTCCTACCTTAATTCCGATTGGCTGATAGAATCCTATCAGCCAATCGGAATTGAAGGGACGCCATCTTGGATGACGTCCCTTAAAGGAGCCTTCATTCGTCGGTAGTCCGTCGGGAAAGAAGGATGTTCCGCGTCGGCGGGATGAAGATTGAAGACCCCGCTTGGAAGATGACATCGCCCGGATCGAAGACTTCTTCAGCGCTGCTTGGAGGATCACTTCATCGGATGGAAGATTTCTTCAGCGCCCCTTGGATGATGACTTCTGCCGCTCCGGATCTCCTCTTCAGTTCCATCGCTGCTCGGCTGGGTTGTATTTTTCTTTTACAGGCAAAAGAGCTGAATTTTTTGGGGCATGCCCCACGAAAGGCCCTTTTAAGGGCTGGTAAGGTAAAAGAGCTTTGAACCTTTTTAATTTAGAATAGGGTAGGGCATTTTTTTATTTTGGGGGGGTTTGTTATTTTATTAGGGGGCTTAGATTAGGTGTAAGTAGCTTAAAATTGTTGTAATATTTTTTAAATGTTTGTAACTTATTTTTTTTATTTTTTGTAACAGCTTTTTTTATTTTTTGTACTTTAGTTAGTTTATGTAATTGTATTTAATTGTAGTTATTTGTAGGTAATTTATGTAATTAATTTAATGATAGTGTAGTGTTAGGTTTAATTGTAACTTAGGTTAGGATTTATTTTACAGGTAATTTTGTATATCTTTTAGCTAGGTAGTTATTAAATAGTTAATAACTATTTAATAACTATTCTAACTAGCTAAAATAAATACAAAGTTACCTGTAAAATAAATATAAATCCTAAGATAGCTACAATGTAATTATTAATTACATTGTAGCTATCTTAGGGTTTATTTTACAGGTAAGTATTTAGTTTTAAATAGGAATAATTTATTTAAGTATAGTGTAGTGTTAGGTGTAATTGTAACAGGTTAGTTTTTATTTTACAGGTAAATTTCTCTTTATTTTAGCTAGGTAGCTATTAAATAGTTAATAACTATTTAATAGCTATTGTACCTAGTTAAAATAAATTGAAATTTGCCTGTAAAATAAAAATAAATCCTAAGATAGCTACAATATAATTATTATTTATATTGTAGCTATATAAGGGTTTATTTTAAACGTAAGTATTTAGTTTTAAATAGGATTAATTTAGTTCATAATAGAAATATTATTTAGATTTATTTAATTAATATTTAAGTTAGGGGGTGTTAGGGTTAGGGTTAGACTTAGGTTTAGGGGTTAATAATTTTATTACAGTGGCGGCGGTGTAGTGGGGGGCAGGATAGGGGTTAATAAATTTATTATAGTGGCGACGGTGTAGTGGGGGGCAGGATAGGGGTTAATAATTTTATTACAGTGGCGGCGGTGTAGTGGGGGGCAGGATAGGGGTTAATAAATTTAATATAGGTTGCGGCGGGGTCAGGGAGCGGCGGTTTAGGGGTTAATACATATATTATAGTTGCGGCGGGGTCAGGGAGCGGCGGTTTAGGGGTTAATACATATATTATAGTTGCGGCGGGGTCAGGGAGCGGCGGTTTAGGGGTTAATACATATATTATAGTTGCGGCAGGGTCAGGGAGCGGCGGTTTAGGGGTTAACATGTTTATTATAGCTTGCGGTGGGCTCCGGGAGCGGCGGTTTAGGGGGTAATACATTTATTTAGTTGCGGCAGTGTAGGGGGGACAGATTAGGGGTGTTTAGACTCGGGCTACATGTTAGGGTGTTAGGTGCAGACATCTCCCATAGGAATCAATGGGATGTCTGGCAGCAGCGAACATGAACTTTCGCTATGGTCAGACTCCCATTGATTCCTATGGGATCCGCCGCCTCCAGTTCGGCGGATTGAAAACCAGGTACGCTGGGCCGTAAAAGTGCCGAGCGTACCTGCTAGTTTTTTGATAACTAGCAAAAGTAGTCAGATTGTGCCGCACTTGTGTGAGGAACATCTGGAGTGACGTAAGAATCGATCTGTGTCGGACTGAGTCCGGCGGATCGAAGCTTACGTCACAAAATTCTACTTTTGCCGGTATCTAGGGCTTGATAACTAAGGCGAATCAGCCTCGCCACAAATACGCTGCAGAATTCCAGCGTATTTGAGGTTGACGGCTTGATAACTAGGCCCCTGAATCTGCAATAGGCAAGCAGCTTGGTGTGAAGAAATCAACTGTGGGAGCAATAATTAGAAAATGGAAGACATACAAGATCACTGATAATCTCCCTTGATCTGGGGCTCCATGCAATATCTCACCCCGTGGGGTCAAAATGATCACAAGAATGGTAAGCAAACATCCCAGAACCACACGGGGGGACCTAGTGAATGACCTGCAGAGAGCTGGGACCAAAGTAACAAAGGCTACCATCAGTAACACACTACGCCGCCAGGGACTCAGATCCTGCAGTGCCAGACGTGTCCCCCTGCTTAAGCCAGTACATGCCCAGGCCCGTCTGAAGTATGCTAGAGAGCATTTGGATGATCCAGAAGCGGATTGGGAGAATGTCATATGGTCAGATGAAACCAAAGTAGAACTGTTTGGTAGAAACACAACTTGTTGTGTTTGGAGGAGAGAGAACACCATACCTACCGTGAAGCATGGGGGTGGCAACATCATGCTTTGGGGCTGTTTCTCTGCAAAGGGAACAGGACGACTGATCCGTGAACATGAATGAATGAATGGGGACATGTATCGTGAGATTTTGAGTGCAAACCTCCTTCCATCAGCAAGGGCATTGAAGATGAAACGTGGCTGGGTCTTTCAACATGACAATGATCCCAAACACACCACCCAGGCAACGAAGGAGTGGATTCATAAGAAGCATGTCAAGGTCCTGGAGTGGCCTAGCCAGTATCCAGATCTCAACCCCATAGAAAACCTTTGGAGGGAGTTGAAAGTCTGTGTTGCCCAGCGACAGCCCCAAAACATCACTGCTCTAGACGAGATCAGCATGCAGGAATGGGCCAACATACCAGCAACAGTGTGTGACAACCTTGTGAAGACTTACAGAAAACGTTTGACCTCTGTCATTGCCAACAAAGGATATATAACAAAGTATTGAGATGAACTTTTGATATTGACCAAATACTTATTTTCCACCATAATTTGCAAATAAATTATTTCCAAAGCAGACAATGGGATTGTCTGGATTTGATTCCACATGTTGTCTCTCATAGTTGAGGTATACCTATGATGAAAATTACAGGCCTCTCTCATCTTCTTAAGTGGGAGAACTTGCACAACTGGTGGCTGACTAGATACTTTTTCCCCCACTGTGTGTATATGTATATATATATATATATATATATATATATATATATATATATATATATATATATATATATATATATATAAAATAATGAAGAGTGCACTCGCCAGGACTTTTTACAATTTTATTCCATATATGTTATATGACATATTTGGAATAAAATTGTGAAAAGTCATTATTTTCAATTTGCCTATCTGTTGCACCCTGGGCACTGGAGATTGGATTTCTGGAGTGCTTGTCTACTTTGAACTTTATATATATATATATATATATATATATATATATATATATATATATATATATATATATATATAGGTGGCCCTCGGTTTACGCCGGTTCAATTTGCGCCGGTTCAGAATAACAACCTTTTTTTCAGTCATGTGACTACTATTGAAAAGCATTGACTGCTATTGAAAGCAGTGAGAAGCATGGCATACATTAAAATAGCCAGTAGGTGGAGCTGTCCGCTTGTATTGCAGCAAAGACATGCAAAGCCAAGCAAGCCAGACATGATCAATGGACGAGCTTTCAAAGGAACAAGATCTAGCAGCCACTTCCCTTAGCTGCAGACTCAATGCAGAGAACTGTTTGTAGAAAAATGCAAGTAAAAAAAAAACGTTTTTGTTCATTAAACTTAGTTTGATGATGGTACAGTCTGTTGTGTAATTATTTTGTTTTTGTTCATTAAACTTAAATTGATGATGATACAGTCTGTGTGATAATTTTTTTAGGTGTGGTTTAGCAAATGTTTTTGTTCATTAAACTTAGTTTGATGATGATACAATCTATTTTATTAGGTTTATAATGCTGTTTACCATTTAAAGTCTTCATTTAAAAGCTTTAAAAATAATGTATTAGGTGTTACTTATGACAATTTTGAGAGGGGCCTGGAACCTAACTCCCTCACTTCCCAGTTCCCATTGACTTACATTATAAACTGGGTTTCAAATTACAACGGTTTCGATTTACAACCATACCTTCTGGAACCTAACCCTGGCCTAAACTCAGGGCTACCTGTATATATATATATATATATATATATATATATATAAAAGAAAGACTGACTGACTGACTCATCAACGCCCAGCTCAAACTGTTTAACCTAGGAACGTGAAATTTGGAAGGTGCGTTGTTTTTATGACATAGACACTCCCTAAGGAAGGATTTTTGGAAATGACGTCCCTAAGGGGGTGAAAAAGGGGGGTGAATTTTTTTAGTAGAATACCTATATCTCAAAAAACGAAGATGTTACAGACTGGAAAATTTGTATTTAAATACTCCTTTAAAAATAAAGAAACACATTCTTTACCATTTTCCGAAAATCCACTTAAAGGGACAGTAAACCTAAAAAACAATGTTATATAATTCTGTACATAGTGCAGAATTATATAACATTATTTTAGTGCTATCGTTATAAAACCTTTTTTTCCCTTTTAATTTTTTTAAAATATGCCCATTTTGCAGACCAGATTACACAATACTGGCAATTTCAACATATGCCAATTAATCTAACATGAAATAACTTCTTATTTAGCAACAATAAAACAATTCTAAAATATATCACAATAACTGCAATTAACTTATGACATAAAATACTAACTAAATACTAAATAACTACCCTAGTTTAATCAGTATTAAATATAAGAATAAGATACCTTTTACCTCGCAACTACAATTTAACTATAGTTATAGACTTTGATTTAAAATATTAAATATATAAGACAACCGTTAATACGTTACCAGCAACCAATATGAGAATTCAATATCCAGATGTGTCTATTGTCATATTTTCAGGGTATTTGCACAATTTTGGAAGATAATTAAGCCCAATAATCTCTTATACAGAAAGAGGGTCCCAACAGGATTTGTCTTCCAGAAAACTGTGTTTGAACATATTCGTGTCTCTCTGTAAGCAAGATGTCAGCAAGGCAGGATTGCAACAGGCAAGGCTCAGTCAGTCACCAAAAAAATTCAAGCAAAAAGCCATTTCTCTTTGTGCAAGGAGCTTTTGTCAGAGACCAAACTCATCCCCATTTCTTAATCACCCAATAGACTTGGATACGCCCAAAGTCAAAGTATCTCATTGGCCCTTGTAATGTTATTCAATTTCCTCAAATGTAATTTTTTAGCTGTAATTCCCATCGATTTTTGAGACCAAACATGAGTATATTTATTTTGTGTGTATTCCTATACATTTAAATATTAGACCTGTGCATAACATTAAATCTATAGTATCTATATGCATAAATATGCATATATATATATATATATATACTATGTGTGTATATATATATATATATATATATATATATATATATATATATATATATAAAACATACATCGCCTTAGTGCATGTCTCACTATAGTTTCCTACTTATAATATTTTAAAAGATGTGTTTAAAAGTCACATTTCTATTAGGCTATTTAAAATTATGTTTATAATTTAATACTTTCAGCATGATATTAATTAATATATCAGTTCATTTAATATATTGGTATATATTGCATTTCCTAGTCACCATCTTATATCATTTATGAAATTGGAAGTGAACTCTGTAGTAACTAATTGTACAGATATATTTATTTGATTCACATTTCCTTTTCACCACTTTACGTCTTAATAATGTTTAAAAATATGGACTCAAATCTATGATTATATTACTAGGATAACTCACCCAGTATTTATTTCAAAACCACACTTTCATACCAGATTCTGAAAAACAAAGAAACATATGTTTTTATTTTGAGAATTTGCAAAACATTAAATTCACCCAATGCAGCCATTTATCTAATATAGCAGACATTTATTCAATATAGTATATAACATGTGATGTATCTCTTAGATCATTATACATATTATTCAGACAGTCTGCAGTACATATTAATTTATCTAAAAACTATATAGACAATGGCCTCTAGTAGTTATGAAGCCGTCTACTTACCTGCATTCGCCAGCCCAATACGCTCGCCTAAGCTCGCCTACCATCGCCGCCGCGGACCTGAATACGTTCGCCAAAGTTATCAAAAAAGCTGTCAAGAAGCCGCGCACCAAGTACGAAGCGATGAGCAGCGGACTGTTGTTAACTAACAGTCATCGATCTCGCTGCTCATCGGCTTCTTTGCAGCTTTTTTGATAGCCTGTCACTAAGCACCCACACTAAACTACATTGTTTTACCCCCTAAACCGCCGTTCCCAGAGCCCCCATAACTAAATAAAGTTATTACCCCCTAAACCGCCGCTCCTGGACCCCGCCGCAACTATAATAAATGTATTAACCCCTAAACCACCGCTCCCGGACCCCACCACCACCTACATCATACCTATTAGCCCCTATCCTGCCCCCCACTACACCGCCGCCACCTATATTCAAGTTATTAACCCCTGTTCTGCGGATCCCGGACCCCGCCGCAAATAAATAAATTGTTTAACCCCTAAACCGCCGGAGCCCACCGCCACCTATATTAAAGTTATTAACCCCTATCCTGCCCCCCACTACACCGCCGCAACCTACATTAAACTCATTAACCCCTAAACCGCCGCTCCTGGACCCCGACGCAACTAAATTAAATGTTTAACCCCTAAACCGCTGCTCCCGGACCCCGCCGCCACCTATATTAAACTTATTAACCCCTAAACCTAAGTCTAACACTAACACCCCCCTAACTTTAATATTATTTTAATAAATCTAAATAAATCTTACTATTATTAACTAAATTATTCCTATTTAAAACTAAATATTTACCTATAAAATAAACCCTAAGATAGCTACAATATAACTAATAATTATATTGTAGCTATTTTAGGTTTTATTTTTATTTTACATGCAACTTTGTATTTATTTTAAATAGGTACAATAGTTATTAAATAGTCATTAACTAATTAAGCCGACGCGGAGCCATCCTCTTCAACCGACGACTGAACGACAAATGAAGGTTCCTTTAAGGGACGTAATCCAAGATGGCGTCCCTCGAATTCCAATTGGCTGATAGGATTCTATCAGCCAATCGGAATTAAGGTAGGAAAAATCTGATTTGCTGATTCAATCAGCCAATCAGATTGAAGTTCAATCCGATTGGCTGATCCAATCAGCCAATCGTATTGAGCTCGCATTCTATTGGCTGTTCCGATCAGCCAATAGATTGCGAGCTTAAAGGAACCTTCATTCGTCGCTCAGTCGTCGGTTGAAGAGGATGGCTCCGCGTTGGCTCCTTTGAAGATGGCTCCGCTCCGGATGGATGAAGATTGAAGACGCTGCCTGGATGAAGACTTCTACTGGATGAAGGACCTCTTCTGCGCACCTTGGATGAAGATTTCGGCCCGGTTGGGTGAAGACGACTCAAGGTAGGGAGATCTTCAGGGGGTGGCGGCGGGGTCAGGGAGCTGCGGTTTAGGGGTTAACATGTTTATTATAGTTGCGGCGGGCTCCGGGAGCAGCGGTTTAGGGGGTAATAAATTTATTTAGTCGCGGCGGTGTAGGGGGGGCAGATTAGGGGTGTTTAGACTCGGGGTAGGTGGCGGCAGGGTCAGGGAGCGGCGGTTTAGGGGTTAACATGTTTATTATAGTTGCGGCGGGCTTCGGGAGCGGCGGTTTAGGGGGTAATAAATTTATTTAGTTGCGGCGGTGTAGGGGGGGCAGATTAGGGGTTTTTAGACTCGGGGTACATGTTAGGGTGATAGGTGCAGACGTTTCCCATAGAAATCAATGGGATATCGGGCAGCAGCGAACATGAGCTTTCGCTATGGTCAGACTCCCATTGATTCCTATGGGATCCGCCGCCTCCAGGGCAGCAGATTGAAATCCAGGTACGCTGGCCTGGAATAGTGGTGAGCATACTTGCGTTCGGAACATCTGTAGTGACGTAACCATCGATCTGTGTCAGACTGAGTCCGGCAGATCGTAGGTTACGTCACTATATTCTACTTTTGCCGGGCAGTAGGGGTTGATAACTAAGGCAAATCAGCCTCACCACAAATACGCTGCGGAATTCCAGCGTATTTGCGGTTGACGGCTTGATAACTAGAGGCCAATGTGTCTAAACTTTAAATCTTCAAACTCTTATGCTTTCAAATTATACAGGTTAAGATATTTTCCTTGTTTTCTCCTGCTATTTTCAATAGAGAAGTAACATCTGGGATTTCGTGTATTGAGAACTCAGTAAGGGACAATTTAACACCTAGATGTGAATTATTTAAATTGCTGGTCATCCTGAAGTCTTGCTAGCTCCAAAGGACTAATTACTGTAGACTGTCTCTCTCTGAACAGCAGAAAATCTGAGTAAACATACTTTCTGTGCAGTAAAATTAACAGTATGGAGTTTGAATAAGAGCTTTTAAATATATAGATGAATTAATCAACATGATATCTATGCACATCACTTCCAATAATATTTCACCTTTTACATGACCTAATCCCCCCTTTCAATTTTAATATATGTAGGACACATGTATTGGAATTGACTTAAAACCCATGTATTTGTTGAGGGTATTTACAATATATGCGTTATAGACAGTCTTGTCAGAAGAGAGTTCGTTATTTTTAAATCCTTATATTTATGCTTGTTAGCTAGATATCTTTAAACTACAACACTTCCTTAGTGTGCTTGGGGAAATTACCTTTCATTCTCCCTCTATGACTTGGAGTTGGGACCTAGGATGGCATGCTCGCAGCTGATTAATATGGACCCATTTATCCATAAAGTATCATTTTTAGGGATCCTAATTTTATAGGCAACTGGAGATATTTTGTCAGTAATGACAAAAGGACCCTTCCGTGATGGGGGGAAGAAACTTCTTCTCCTTAACCTGATCTCTTCCCTAGTTTTAAAGATAAACGTTATCATTAATTTCATATTCCTTTTTGGAAGTTTTGAGATCATAATACGTTTTAGCTGCAGTTGCGGACATCTCTATGTTCCTTTGATCAAATGTAAAAGCATTTTAAAGATGCTTCCTTAAGTTTTCCACATATTGGTGGGTAGTAGCAGCATTTATTAAGTTCAGGTCTGATGTATGGTACAGTAAATGTTGAGGTAGAACCATTCTTCTACCAGTCATCAATTTTACATCCCAGTCCTTACCTGTTTCACTCACAATTTTTTGAGCATTTTCACAATGGACTAGTTGTAACCCTCTACACCACCACTAGAGGCAGCTCTATATGCAATATGGAGCTTTCTTTTAACCCCTAGTATTTTTCCCATCTTAGTCATCACTTCACTAGTGAAGTGGGTTCCCCGATCGGATTCGATCCGCTGGGGTAAACCAAATCTGGAAAACACAATTGTTGACAAACAATGCTGTGCATGTTTCAGCACTATTATTAGGTGCACTCTACCTATTTGGTGAATAGGCATGTTACTGTCAACATGTATCTGTTACCTTTAGATGACCTAGTTACTTGAGAAATAAAATCGATTTGTATATATGACCATGGCATTACCATCCCCCTTTTCTGCACTGGCGCTCGATGTGTTGGCGCTGTGGGTTGGAACTGTGGACAGATTAAACAACCTTGACAGTAGGTTAGAACTTCTTTCAACATGTGCCGCCAAAAGGTGTAGTCACGCAATATTTCATACGTTAATTTGGCACCACGATGGCCAGATGTGGGAGCATCATGGGCATGTTGAAGCATGAGACCCCTGAACTGGGTAGGTACCATCCATTGTTGGATACCTGTTTTGTAGGTTCTAATTAACAAACCTTCCTGTAATTTGAATTGTGATTTGGACTTCATTAAGATTCTAAGATCTTCCTTGCCAATACCATCATCTTTTGAGATGGGGTTGTTTTCTAGCAAATTTATTGATAATTATGCAGAATTAGCAAAAACATCTTCTAAAGAAGGATGTGAAATTGCACTGGAGTGAGGCTCAAGAGACAGCCATAAGAGAGCTGAAGAGAATACTCACTCAAGCACCTTGCTTAGCTTACCCTGAAAGTGGTAAACCTTTCTACTTAGAGACAGGTTACACAGATATATGCATGAGTACTGTTTTATACCAAAAACATGATAATTTCAGCAAAGCCATTGCTTATGCGAGCAAAACAGTATCCTGAAAAAAATCATAATATCTCCCTGCAGTTTCTACCATTTCACACATAAAATTTGCATGTTTACACATTTGTGGGCTTCGCCACGTTTTACCTGTATCAAGCACTTTACCTGATGCAGAAGAATTTTCACTCTTACCGGTTACTGCCTCTATAATAGGGATGACGGGGTTCCTGCGTACTGCATCTGTGGGAATAAGGTTTAGGGACAACTGCAAAAGAGATTCATTAGTGCTTCCAGGCTGAGGATACCTGTCATCACAGTCAGGACTTCTGTTTCTGGGCTGTAGGGAGAGAACATGATTAGTACCATTATTGACATTTATTATTTCTTTTGGTATTTCTCTCCCCTTTCTCTCAGGTAATACCTGAGTATTTTTGACTTTGCCTGTGGCCCACTGTTCACCACTGGCTGTACCCCTAAAAAGGATTATTAGGGTGCTGAGCCTTCAACGTTTGACTGCGTACTTAGTTGGCCCACTTGATTGTACAAGCTATTTTTACCCATGGACCGATTTTTTGATGTCCCAGGGTATTGATTTCTGGATCCTTGGGATCCCTCAGAATCATAGCTGTTGTTTCTATTTTAATGTGGTTGTCTCTGAGGTTCAACTTGTCCAGCATTTATATGCTGGGGAGCACTTTTTACTTGGGGGGCCTGGTTATCCTGAGAGTATTTTCACCACTTTTGGTATTTATTTTTACGGGATACCGATTACCTTGTGGGTATTCATCTCTTTGGGGATACCTATTTATCTGGTTCTGCCCCCCATTTTGAGTATATTGCCTCTGCACCTCAGCCCTTGTTGGGGGGGCAGACTCAAAACTTTGCGGTGGGGCCTGTTTTCTCTGGCCACCTCCGCATAAGTTTTCCTTTTATGGGTCTACATTTAGGGGGCTAGGTGACACCCTAGTTTCTGCCACAATTTTGGGGCTGGGCCTTGGTTCTCTTTTAACCCCCTGTTCACTGGACTGCTGAATAGAGTATAACTTGGTACTCTCTCTGATCAGCCAGTCCAATGGGCAGTTATTATCAAAATCTCTAGCCAGATTTTTTTTGATGTGTGACAGCAGTGCCTCATAATATAAGTTCACAAATTCTGAGCTTTCAAATATGCGGTAGTTTTTGGCCATAATGTGAGCACTTTTTAGTCGCAACACTTCAAATTGTATACAGCCACCTTAGCAGATTTAGTCGTGCGATATTGTCCGAATTCCCTTTTGCACTGTTGCCTTACTTCACTCCAAGAATTACAATTAATATCTTTAAGTGAAGCAAATAATTTGTGATGCTTAGGCCTCTATTTATCAAGGTCTGGCGGACCTGATCCGACAGTGCGGATCAGGTCCGCCAGACCTCACTGAATGCGGAGAGCAATACGCTCTCCGTATTCAGCATTGCACCAGCAGCTCACAAGAGCTGCTGGTGCAACACCGCCCCCTGCAGACTCGCGGCCAATGGGCCGCCAGCAGGGAGGTGTCAATCAACCCAATCGTACTTGGTCGAGTTGATTTCCGGCGATGTCTGTCCGCCTGCTCATAGCATGCGGACAGGTTATGGAGCAGCGGTCTTTGTGACCGCTGCTTCATAACTGCTGTTTCTGGCGAGTCTGAAGACTCGCCAGAAACACGGACCGTCAAGCTCCTTTCAGAGCTTGATAGATAGGCCCCATTGGCTCAAATACCCATGGCAGAAATTAAATTTTAGATTGCCCATTTATGCTTAATACAGCTAAAGCATTTTAATAAGCCTCTAAATGATCAATTATAGAAGTGGTCCCCCTTTTGCTTAACTTAAATACTTTTATTGTAGGATTGTCATACACTATACTAAGCACATCTCATGTTCTCCTGGTGACCTTCTTGCTAGCGTTGGACCATATCTGCCCTTTTACTATGGGGAGATCCCTTACACATATTAGCATTATAGGGGCTATCTGGGTAGCAGGCTCCACCCTCTGACTCACTACCATAACTGTCCTCCCCCTCTGAAGTGGAGAATTTCCCTGAATTTAAAACATAAGGTGACTTTTTATTTGGAAATATTAATTCTGAACCAATCGGGGTCCTTTGTATAAATTCTACCCTGATGCTCTGTAACTCACCTTTCATAAATTATTTTAGGGTTTTTATAATATCTGCACTATCCTCATTATTTTCACTACTGATGGAGGGGGTTTATTATGGTGATACTGCCTTTTTAGGTCACTTAGCTCTTTCTGGTGCTGGTTTTTGGGGTTGGCTAAGTTTTAACAACCCTTGAAATATTTCACTTTTGCCACACCACATAAACAGATAGATTACAAGATTACAAGTTTTGAGCGCTATAGGGTTTTAACGACCACCACAAAAGTGGCATTATTTAAAATCCCTATAGCGCTGCTAGATATGGTGGCGTTGAGCTCCATACCGCACCTAAATCAAGCGCTGCTTTGACGTGCTTGTGCACGATTTCCCCATAGACATCAATGGGGAGAGCCAGCAAAAAAAAAACCTAACACCTGCGATCGCGGAAACAAAAGCTCCATAACGCAGCCCAATTGATGTCTATGGGGAAAAAGAAAATAATGTTTAAACCTAACACCCTAACATAAACCCAAAGTCTAAACACCCCTAATCTGCTTCCCCTAACATCGCCGCCATCTACATTACAGCTATTAACCCCTAATCTGTCACCCCTGACATCGCCGCCACCTACATTACAGTTATTAACCCCTAATCTACTGCCCCTAACATCGCCACCATCTACCTACACTTATTAACCCCTAATCTGCCTCCCTCAATGTTGCTGCCACTATACTAAAGTTATTAACCCCTAAACCTAACCTTAACGTAACCCTAAGACTAAATCTAACCCTAACTCTAACACCCCTGTTGGGGGGTTGTTTGTATTTTTTATTGCAATGTAAAAGAGCTGGTATCTTTGGAGCAATGCCCCACAAAAGGCCCTTTTAAGTGCCATTGGCAGTTTAGTGTAGGCTAGGGTTTTTTTATTTTGCGGGGGATTTTTTTTATTTTGATAGTGCTATTAGATTAGGAGTAATTTATTTTTATTTTTGATAATTTCTTTTTTTATTTTTTGTAATTTAGTGGGGTTTTTTTGTAAGTTAGTACATTGTATTTTATTAATTTAATGTATTTAATTTTATTGTAATGTTAGGTGTTAGTGTAAGGCAGGTTAGGTTTTATTTTACAGGTAAATTTGTATTTATTTTAACTAGGTAGCTAGCACATAGTTAATAACTATTTACTAACTAGTCTACCTAGTTAAAATAAATACAAACTTACCTGTGAAATAAAAATAAAACTTAACATAACTACAACATTACTATTAGTTATTTTGTAGCTACCTTAGTTTTTTTTTTACAGGTAAGTATGTATAGTTTTAAATAGGAATTATTTAGTTAATAATTGTAAGGTTTATTTAGATTTATTTTAATTATATTTAAGTTAGTGGGTGTTAGGCTTAGGGTTACATTAGAGTTAGGGTTAGACTTAGGGTTAGTGTTGCGTTAGAGTTAGGATTAGGGGTTAAAATATTTATGTAGAGTTAGTGATGTGGGAGGTCAGAGGTTTAGGAGTTAATAATCTGTTTTAGTATATTTCGTTGTGGGGGGCATGCGGTTTAGTGGTTAATATGTTTATTACAGCGGCGGTGTGGGCATACGGCAGATTAGGGGTTAATAACATTTAAATACTGTTTGCGATGCAGGAGGGCAGTGGTTTAGGGGTTAATAGGTTTATTATAGTGGCAACGATGTCGGGGAGTGGCGGAATAGGGGTTAATAAATTGTAATAGTTGTGGCGAGGTCTGGAGCAGCAGATTAGGGGTTAATACATTTATTATAGTGTTTGCAATACGGGAGGGCTTAGTGTTAGTGTACTTTTTAACACTTTAGCTATGAGTTTTATGCTACAGCCTTGTAACATAAAACTCATAACTACTTTAGATGGCGGTACGGATCTTATATGGTTATAGGGTATACCGCTCACTTTTTGGCCTCCCAGGCAAACTCGTAATACCGGCGCTATGGGAGTCCCATTGAAAAAAATATTTTTAAAAAGTGCGGTACTGACGTTGCATGACGGCCAAAAAGGTGTGCTGTACGCCTATACCTTCAAGACTTGTAATAGCGCGGCATTAGGGAAAAAGCAGCGTTATGAAGTATAGCGCTGCTTTTTCACTCATAACGCCAAACTTGTAATCTAGCTGATTGAAATATTTTTGGCCTTAGTCTTAAGCATCTTAATATAAGTGTCTATATCTCCCTTAATATTTAATCTGTTTTTAAGGTGAGTAATGGCTTATGTTTTAAGTGTTTCTGCCTGACTAATGGGGCGATTTTGGGGAACATATTTCAATATTAGGTAGAGATTCAATTGATTCACGTCTAGTAACAGACATTATTATTTTGGCTTAGTGTTTCGTTTATTTAAAATGCTAATACAATTTTAGCAAAAAGGGAAAAAAAAATTTGTTTCTAAAATATATAAAAAAAAAAGTAATAATTTTTACTTTACTTCAAAATATATGATATTAATGTGATAAATAATAATGATCTAGAGCAGTGTGCCTCCAGTTAATGTTAGTAATTTTATTAATGGAATATCACCATAAATATTATCCCAGCGGTGTACTCCAGTTATGTTATATAAATACATCCTAGGTTACGCTATTATTTATTATATTTCAGAATTAACCTCCAAACGATGTGGGGATATACTTGCACAACAATAAATCTAACTAAAATGTAACATTTAATCCTAGTTCTGATCAGTTAAGCTTTATATACAGATTGAATAAATGTATGTAGAAAATAGATTATGAATCAATTATATATGTCTATGCTGTTAAAATTTTCAAAGTTGCGTTATTTAACCCTCTATAGCGCAGCTATTACAAGTTTTGAAACAGCTGGCTTGTGCATGCGAGATGGGGGTTTTAAGCACCATACCGCACAAAATACAATCACTGTTTTGACGTGCTCGTGCACGCTTTCCCCATAGATATCAATGGGGAGAAGTTGTCAGAAGAAAACCTAACACCTGAAGCGCGGAATGAAAAGCTCCGTAGCCCAGCCCCATTAAACACCCTAACATGACCCCTAGTCTAAACATCCCTAATCTGCCGCCCCGACATCGCCGACACCTACATAATGTTATTAACCCCTAATCTGCCGCTCCCGATATCGCCGCCACCTAAATAAAGTTATTAACCCCTAATCTGCCGCTCCCAATATTGCTATACTAAAGTTATTCCCCTGCACCCCAAAATAGCCCACACTATAATAAATCTATTAACCCCTATTCCGCCGCTCCCCGACATCGCCGCCACTAAATGAAGTTATTAACCCCTAAACCTCTGGCCTCCCACATCACTACTACTAAATAAACCTATTAACCCCTAAACCTCCAGCCCCCCACATCTTAACAAACTAAATTCAACTATTAACCCCTAAACCTAACGTAACCCAAACCCTAAACCTAACACCCGCTAACTTTAACATAATTAAAATAGAGCTAAATAAAAGTTACAATTATTAACTAAATAATACCTATTTAAAACTTAATACATACTTACCTGTGAAATAAAACCTAAGCTAGCTACAATATAACTACTCCTAGAGACTTACTCCTAGAAAGAATACATGATTAAGCACTCTAGGTTTACATTACACTATGTATAGTTTATAGTTCATACAGCAATTAATCTAAACTTGTGGAAAGCAAAAATATAAAACTTAACTTTTAATAGATTGTGAATAATAATATTAGATATTATTTATACTTTTTTGTACTGCTGCAGTCCATATGTCTAGTTATTTTCTGCACCTTAACACAATATGTATTGATTTACATTTAAACTCTTTATTAGTCATATACTTATGATAACCTGTACGGCTTGCTGGAAAGACAGTAGAATAAACGGCTTCAGGTCTGCTTAGATAACTTGCTGCCCAAGTATTGGTAGAGTTTATGTGATCTCTATCAATGATAGCAGTTGCGTGTTTATTTAGTTAGATATTTACACGAAAGTGAACCATAGTATATTAGTTTTTAGTATGTAGACTACAGTAAAGATGAGGATAGCTTAAGGCTTTAACTAAAAACACAGGAGCTCCTAGGACTCCTCACCATTTCCCTGACTTTCCGGACATGTTTCGCCATAAACCGGCTTTTTTGAGCACAAACCTTAAAAGATCCTCATAAGAGGACCTATATCATAGACTAAACGATAAAGTTCTCTTTACCACCAGTTAGAATATGAAGTGTAAGGGAAACATACTAGTACATTAAGAGTATGACGTCCCCCTATTAATAATTTGAACCACCAAATTATACCAAATATTATAGTACGACTACTTGAGGTAGCTGAAGAGCAATTGTATTAATTATCCTATTTTATTCACAATTTATTAAAAGTTAAGTTTCATATTTTTTCTTTCCACAAGTTTATATTAATTGCTGTATGAACTATAAACTATACATAGTGTAATGTAAACCTAGAGTGCTAAATCATGTATTCTTTCTAGGAGTAAGATATATAGATTGATTTGATAGATAGATAATTTCCCAGACAGAGAATTTCAAGACGTGCGGGCTGGGACCCATGGTAAGGTTACTTCCTTTTGCACAATCGAGTACAGGTTGGGGATTGCCTTTTGTGCAAAGAAATTTCGGCCGTGTACCTTCCACTGTGGTGTCCCCTATCAGGGGACGTGTATATGGCATGGATTTTAGGAACTGGGAGATGGAAAAAGATGCTTGGTAGGTCCTCCTACTTCAAATTTGGGGCACTGCACATGCAATCTACTGTGCCACCAGATACGAGTGGTGTGTTAAGTAATACTATTCTTATCAGTTTAATTTGGCATGTACACATGCCTGAAAAATTAGGTATTGTTGCAGCCACTGCTGTAGCAGCGGCCAGAAAAATTGATGTTTGTTTCCCTGGCAGAAAGTGCCCTACAACATTGCGACTTGAACCCTAGTTGGTGGCGGATAAGTCACGCAAGTCATCCGGCATTCGAAGATAACATACAGCAGCTTGTGGACCATTTATAGCCCAAGGCAGATAATCTCATTAGGCCTTTTTTACTCGAATGTATCGCCCAATGTCAGTCCCTTCAGGATCCATCCCTCATTAATTTTAATAAAGGTGAGGTAATCTAGACTTTTTTGACCTAGGCGACTTCTCTTCTCAGTGACAATACCTCCTGCTGCACTGAAGGTCCTTTCTGACAGGACACTTGAAGCTGGGCAGGCCAGAAGTTCTATCGCAAATTGGGATAACAGGCCAAAGGTCAAGCCTGCATACCCAGTAGTCAAGGGGTTCATCGCTCCTCAGACTGTCGGTCGAGTCATTCTCTGAGGGTGGACCCCGAAGGGCTGTGGTGATGCATAGGAGTTAAAAAGCTCCACATGTCCTCCATCAACAACACGTCTGTAAAGCGTCCTGTCCTTGCCGGAGTGGTCGGGGGAGTCGGAGGATTACTTTCACCTCTTCCAGTGTTAGATTCCCGTTGTGCTGTGACATCACCCTTATACGCTGTGTAAAGCATACTTTTTAATTTATTTTGGAACTGCTGCATCCTTTCTGACTTGCAGGAATTTGGTAACATTTCAGGCACTTTATGCTTATACCGGGGGTCTAGTAGCGTGGACACACAGTACAGGTCCTTCTCCTTCAGCTTTTTTTTACGAGGGTCACTCAACAGGCACGACAGCATTAAAGATCCCATTTGCACAAGTTTGGATGCCGAGCTACTCATGTCCCGTTCCTCGTCCTCAGTGATCTCTCTGAATGTATCTTCCTCCCCCCAGCCACATACAACACCACGGGTACCAGATAGGTGACAACGAGCACCCTGGGATGCCTGTTGTGGTTGGTCTTCCTCCTCCTCCTCCTCCTCAAAGTCACATTCCTCCTCTGACTCCTCTTCCTCACAATCCTCTTCTAGCGTTGCCGCTGGTCCAGCAAGCGATGCTGATAAGGCTCTTTCTGGTGGTGATGGTGACCACAACTCTTCCTCTTCACGCTCATCTACGGCCTGCTCCAGCACTCTTCGCAGGGCACGCTCTAGGAAGAAAACAAATGGTATGATGTTGCTGATGGTGCCTTCAGTGCGACTGACTAGGTTTGTCACCTCCTCAAAAGGATGCATGAGCCTACAGGCATTGCGCATGAGCGTCCAGTAACATGGCAAAAAAATCCCCAGCTCCGCAGAGGCTGTCCTAGCACCCCGGTCATACAAATACTCGTTAACGGCTTTTTCTTGTTGGATCAGGCGGTCAAACATTAGGAGTGTTGAATTCCAACGTTTCGAGCTGTCGCAAATCAAGCGCCTCACTGGCATGTTGTTTCGCTGCTGGATATCTGCAAAATTCGCCATGGCCGTGTAGGAACGCCTGAAATGGCCACACACCTTCCTGGCCTGCTTCAGGATGTCCTGTAAGCCTGGGTACTTATGCACAAAGCATTGTACGATCAGATTACACACATGTGCCATGCACGGCAGCCGTCAGCAGGTTTACCCAATGCAGCCGTCAGCAGGTTTACCCAATGCGCAGTGTAGGTGATATACCTTCCCTGACCATGCTTTGCAGACCAGCTATCAGTGGTCAGATGGACCCTTGCCCCAACACTGTGTGCCAGACATGCCATTACTTCCTTTCACACAATCGAGTACAGGTTGGGGATTGCCTTTTGTGCAAAGAAATTTCGGCCGGGTATCTTCCACTGCGGTGTCCCA
The DNA here is from genome assembly GCF_027579735.1 of Bombina bombina. Taxonomy (NCBI): domain Eukaryota; kingdom Metazoa; phylum Chordata; class Amphibia; order Anura; family Bombinatoridae; genus Bombina; species Bombina bombina. The sequence continues at coordinate 1,517,956,456 of NC_069499.1, read as the reverse complement.
ATAGCTACACATTTTTTGAACGCCTCAGACTCCACCAGCTTGTATGGTAAAAGCTGGCGGGCTAAGAGTTCAGACAAGCCAGCTGTCAGACGCCGGGCAAGGGGGGTGACTTTGGGACATTGGCTTCTTACGCTCAAACATGTCCTTGACAGACACCTGACTGTGAGCAGATGAGCAGGAACTGCTACGGAAGAGAGATGGAGTGCGGATGGTTGAGAGGGGGCAAGGAGGACAGCAGTGGTTGACGTGGCTGAAGATGCTGGACCAGGAGGAGGATGGCGGCTTTGAGTTTGTATGCTGCTTCTACTCATGTGTTCATCCCATCGGTGTTTGTGATGTGAGATCATGTGCCTTCGCAAAGCAGTTGTACCTAGGTGGGTGTTGGACTTCCCACGACTCAGTTTCTTTTGGCACAGGTTGCAAATGGCATCGCTGTTGTCAGAGGCAGACACACAAAAAAATGCCACACTGCTGAGCTCTGCGATAACGGCATTCTGGTGGTGGCAACAGCATGCGTTGATTGGCGTGCTGTCTGGCTGACCCCGGGTGCCGATGCATGCTGTCTGACTGTGCCACTAGCTCCTTGCGATGACCTCCCCCTGCTTCCAACTCGTCTCCTCCTCCTCCTCTCTGTCTCCCCATCTGAACTTTCCCCCTCTTCTTCTTCTCTTCTAGCGGGCATCCACGTGACATCCACGGACGCATCATCATCAACCGCTTCACTTGTATCTGACAAATCAACAAAGGAAGCAGCAGCGGGTACAACATCATCATCATTACACCGTATGTCCATGTCTGTAATGCTGCCTGACTGAGACATATCACTGTTATCTACATCCTCTGTCAATGATGGTTGCGCATCACTCATTTCTTCAAACTGATGTGTCAATAACTCCTCTGACAGATCAAGTGAAGCGGCTGTGGTGCTAGTGTTGGTGGTGGCTGCAGGCGGGCGAGTGGTCACTTGAGAGGTGCCCGAAGCTAAGCTGGAGGTGGATGGTGCGTCAAGGTTCCGAGCGGAAGCTGTAGAAGATTGGGTGTCCTGTGTTAGCCAGTCAACTAGGTCCTCCTCAGAACTTTTCGCGTTCATCGTACGTGGCCTCTGAACACTGGGCATTATTGTAGGGTCAAAGGGAATCACAGCACCACAACCACGACGGCACCTGCGGGGTGGCCTGCCTCTTCCTGTCATTTTTTTTAAATGTACACTTACACTACTATTGAACAAGATATGAGTGGTGGCACTGGGCAAGTGGGCACAGTATACGCTGTGAGCCTGACACAAAAAAGCAGACTGATGTTTCACAATCCAAAAAGTTTTTTTTTTTTTTAAATGTACACTTACACTACTATTAAACAAGATATGAGTGGTGGCACTGGGCAAGTGGGCACAGTATACGCTGTGAGCCTGACACAAAAAAGCAGACTGATGTTTCACAGTCAAAAAAGTTTATTTTTTTTTAAATGTACACTTACACTACTATTAAACAAGATATGAGTGGTGGCACTGGGCAAGTGGGCACAGTATACGCTGTGAGCCTGGCACACACGCTTGCAAGCAGGCAACTGCAATTAGATTACACAAGCAGACTGATGTTTCACAGTCAAAAAAGTTTTTTTTTTTTAAATTTACACTACTGTTACAACAGATATGAGTGGTTGCACTAGTTGGCAAGTGGGCCTGGCACACACGCTGGCAGGCAGGCAACTGCAATTAGATTACACTAGCAGACTGATGTTTCACAGTCAAAAAAGTTTTTTTTTTTAAATTTACACTACTGTTACAACAGATATGAGTGGTGGCACTAGTTGGCAAGTGGGCACACGCTGACAGGCAGGCAACTGCTATTAGATTATACTAGCAGACTGATGTTTCACAGTCAAAAAAGTTTTTTTTTTTAAATTTACACTACTGTTACAACAGATATGAGTGGTGGCACTAGTTGGCAAGTAGGCCTGGCACACACGCTGGCAGGCAGGCAACTGCAATTAGATTACACTAGCAGACTGATGTTTCACAGTCAAAAAGTTTTTTTTTTAAATTTACACTACTGTTACAACAGATATGAGTGGTGGCACTAGTTGGCAAGTGGGCCTGGCACACACGCTGGCCGGCAGGCAACTGCAATTAGATTACAATAGCAGACTGATGTTTCACAGTCAAAAAAGTTTTTTTTTTTAAATTTACACTACTGTTACAACAGATATGAGTGGTGCCACTAGTTGGCAAGTGGGCCTGGCACACACGCTGGCAGGCAGGCAGGCAACTGCTATTAGATTACACTAGCAGACTGATGTTTCCCAGTCAAAAAAGTTTTTTTTTTTTAAATTTACACTACTGTTACAACAGATATGAGTGGTGGCACTAGTTGGCAAGTGGGCCTGGCACACACGCTGGCAGGCAGGCAACTGCAATTAGATTACACTAGCATACTGATGTTTCACAGTCAAAAAAGTTTTTTTTTAAAATTTACACTACTGTTACAACAGATACGAGTGGTGCCATTAGTTGGCAAGTGGACCTGGCACACACACTGGCAGGCAGGCAACTGCAATTAGATTACACTAGCAGACTGATGTTTCACAGTCAAAAAAGTTTTTTTTTTTTAAATTTACACTACTGTTACAACAGATATGAGTGGTGGCACTAGTTGGCATGTGGGCCTGGCACACACGCTGGCAGGCAGGCAACTTCAATTAGATTACACTAGCAGACTGATGTTTCACAGTCAAAAAGTTTTTTTTTTAAATTTACACTACTGTTACAACAGATAAGAGTGGTGGGCGTGGCACTAGTTGGCAAGTGGGCCTGGCACACACGCTGGCAGGCAGACAACTGCAATTAGATTACAATAGCAGACTGATGTTTCACAGTCAAAAAAGTTTTTTTTAAAAAAAAATTGCACTAATGTTACAACAGATATTAGTGGTTGCACTAGTTGGCAAGTGGGCCTGGCACACACGCTGGCAGGCAGGCAACTGCAATTAGATTACACTAGCAGACTGATGTTTCACAGTCAAAAAAGTTTTTTTTTTTTAAATTTACACTACTGTTACAACAGATATGAGTGGTGGCACTAGTTGGCATGTGGGCCTGGCACACACGCTGGCAGGCAGGCAACTTCAATTAGATTACACTAGCAGACTGATGTTTCACAGTCAAAAAAGTTTTTTTTTTAAATTTACACTACTGTTACAACAGATAAGAGTGGTGGGCGTGGCACTAGTTGGCAAGTGGGCCTGGCACACACGCTGACAGGCAGGCAACTGCAATTAGATTACAATAGCAGACTGATGTTTCACAGTCAAAAAAGTTTTTTTTTAAAAAAATTGCACTAATGTTACAACAGATATTAGTGGTTGCACTAGTTGGCAAGTGGGCCTGGCACACATGCTGGCAGGCAGGCAACTGCTATTAGATTACACTAGCAGACTGATGTTTCACAGTCAAAAAAGTTTTTTTAAAAAACTTTTACACTACTGTTACAACAGATATGAGTGGTGGCACTAGTTGGCAAGTGGGCCTGGCATACACCCTGGCAGGCAGGCAACTACAATTAGATTACACTAGCAGACTGATGTTTCACAGTCAAAAAAGTTTTTTTTTTTAAATTTACACTACTGTTTTAACAGATATGAGTGGTGGCACTAGTTGCCAAGTGGGCCTGGCACACACGCTGGCAGGCAGGCAACTGCTATTAGATTACACTAGCAGACTGATGTTACACAGTCAAAAAAGTTTTTTTTTTAAATTTACACTACTGTTACAACAGATATGAGTGGTGGCACTAGTTGGCAAGTGGGCCTAGCACACACGCTGGCAGGCAGGCAACTGCAATTAGATTACACTAGCAGACTGATGTTGCACAGTCAAAAATGTTTTTTTTTTTAAATTTACACTACTGTTACAACAGATATGAGTGGTGGCACTAGTTGGCAAGTGGGCCTGGCACACACGCTGGCAGGCAGGCAACTGCAATTAGATTACACTAGCAGACTGATGTTTCACAGTCAAAAAAAGTTTTTTTTTTTAAATTTACACTACTGTTACAACAGATATGAGTGGTGGCACTAGTTGGCAAGTGGGCCTTGCACACACACTGGCAGGCAGGCAGGCAACTGCTATTAGATTACACTAGCAGACTGATGTTTCACAGTCAAAATTTTACAAGCAAAAAAAAAAAAAAAAGACTGATTTCTAGCCCTAAAAAGGTTTTTTTGGGGTGCTGTCCTTACAGCAGAGATCAGAAGAGTCCTTCAGGACTGTAGTGGACACTGAATACACTAGCCTAGCTATCAATTTCCCTATGAAATCAGCAGCAGCTACACTGTCCCTCCTCTCACTAACAATGCAGCTCCCGAATGAATCTAAAATGGCTGCTGTCCAGGAGCTGGGAGGGTCTGGGAGGGAGTGTCTGCTGCTGATTGGCTGAAATGTGTCTGCAGACTGTGAGATACAGGGTCAAAGTTTACTCAATGATGAGGAATAGATCGCATATGTTCACCCGCCGCTGCGAACGCGAACAAGCTATGTTCGCCGGGAACTATTTGCCGGCGAACTATTCGCGACATCACTACTGATGTTGCGTTACAGGCTAAAAGGCTTGCAGTACAGCTATACCAACAAGACTTGTAATGGCTGCGGTGCTGCCATTTTTTCAGCGTTAAAACACAAACGCAAAACTTGTAATCTAGGTGAGAGATTGCTACACAATACTACCAGTTTCAACATATGCCAATTAATCTAGCATGAAATAACTTCTTATTTAGCCACAATAAAACAATTCTAAAATATAGCACAATAACTGCAATTAACGTATGACATAAAATATATAAATCCTTTTTAATGATAATATTTAAGACCAGTTCACTTACTACCCTAGTCTATTCAATACTAAATATAAGAATAAGATACCTTTTAACTCAAAGCTACAATTTAACTATAGTTATAGAATACCTTTGATTTAGAAAATTAAATATATATATATATATATATATATTATATATATATATATATATATATATATATATATATATATATATATATATATATATATATATATATATTACCAGCAACCAATATGAGAATTCAGCATCCAGATGTCTATTGTCATATTTTTCCTACTTATAATATTTTAAAAGATGTGTTTAAAAGTCACATTTCTATTAGGATATTTAAAAAGATTTTTTATAATTTAATACTTTCAGTATGATATTAATTAATATATCAGTTCATTTAATATACTGGTATATATTGCATTTCTTAGTCACCATCTTATATTATATATGTAATTGGAAGTGAACATATATGTAATTGGAAGTAGTAACTAATTGTCCAGATATATTTATTTGATTCACATTTCCTTTTCACTACTTTACATCTTAATAATGTTTGGACTCAAATCTATGATTATATTACTAGGATAACCCATTCAGTTTTTATTTCAAAACCTCACTTTCATACCATATTCTGAAAAACAGAAAAACAGATGTTGTTATGAGAATTTGCTAAACATTTTAAATTCACCAATGCAGCCATTTATTTAATATAGCAGACATTTATTCAATATGGAATATAACCTGTGCTGTATCTCTTAGACCATTATATATATATTATTCAGACAGTCTGCAGTACATATTTATTTATCTAAAAACTATATAGACAATGTGGGGCCTATCTACAAGCTCTGTATGGAGCTTGATGCCCCGTGTTTCTGGCAAGCCTGGAGCAGCGGTCACAAAGACCGCTGCTCCATAACCCTGTCCGCCTGCTCTGAGCTGAGTACGAACAGGATGATTGAGGATCATTATATCTCAAAAACCAAAGATGTTAGAAAAGCAAAAGTTATCATTTAAATACGTCATAAAGTAAGTTTGCATGCCAAATTTCTTGTTCTGAATCTTAACATCAGTAGTTCTCAAGATATGGATATCACTAAAAAAATTAATACTCTTTTTTCACATCTGAACAGTTGAGTCATAGGGGCATATTTATCAAGCTCCGTATGCCCCTTGTTTCCGGCGAGCCTTCAGGCTCACCAGAAACAGAAGTTATGAAGCAGCGATCAAAAGACCGCTGCTTCATAACTTGTCCTCCTGTTTTGAGGCAGCGGACAGAAATCAACCCGAACTAATCCGATTGGGTTGACTGACACCCCCTACTAGCTGCCGATTGGCCGCGAATCTGCAGGGGGCGGCATTGCACCTGTCGGCATTTATCGATGTGTGCTCCTGTTAGCATTTATCGATGTGCAGTGGACATGATCCGCTATATTGGATCATGTCCGCTTGCACCATAGTAAATAGGCCCCATAACATATAATTACAATTAAATATTAAAGTTATTGTAAACAGAATAATAATAACATATTTTTGATGTGCAGGACGGACGCCCCGCCCAAAACTTAGTTGATTGGTGCCCATGTATGAGAAACACGGAGAATTAATGAAAACTCACAAAGTTCATGCCAGAGTGTGCAACCCGAACGGGCACACACATGAGGGCACACATGATTGCGAGTGGTCGCATTTATCACTATTTTTTAAAAATCACAAAATCGGTGTGAGCGAAGCCGTGGGCAACAGCTAGTATATATATATATACGGTATATATATATATATATATATATATATATATATATATATATATACAACCCTAAGCTACATACTGGCAGACTGGCTGCCAGTACCTAAGATTGTGGTGACCAGTAGTGGTGGGGGTTGGAGAGCTGTTTGCGAGGGATCAGGAAGGTGAGGGTGGGAGGGTAATCCCTACACTATTGCAAATATTACCCTTACTGTCCCCTAATCTTTCCTCCTTTAAACGCTCCCTAAAGACCTTTTTGTTCAGGGAAACCTATCTCCAAATCAGTAACAAATGAGTTACCTGAATGCATCATTTTATACATATCTAGATACCTTAAAATTATCAAGAATAATAAAAAAGATATATACATGTTTGGTCATGGCTGAATCAGAGGATGCCAATCAACACATTTTTGATATTGTTTTATACAGTTAGAGGTTTTTGTGAAATGTGATAATATTTTTATTTATTTTATGTATTTATGTGAATAAATAGCTAGTTTAAGCTGTCTTCCACTGAAAGCTTTTTTTTTAGGCCAAATTAAGGAAATGAAGAAGTAGACTTTGCTTGTTTTAGTGATAGGAACAATGTAGTAACAGCATTTTTAACATAAAAACAAGTTACCTAATTCTAAACAAGTAGAGTCCTGCTGCATTAGTGTGAGTCAATAGATTTGGTGTTACCTATAGAGCCACAGGTCTGTCAGTAGCTAGAAAGTAGGAAGGATTGGTAGAAAGAATTATGTTCAAATATCATGGAACGAAATGAGCTGAAACCTTGCAGAATAATAGAGTGTGACACAGTTTTCGGCAGAACATGCAATAATAATTACCTTTTTTGTCTAGTAATGCTTAAACTCTGCTTCCAATGCCTACTCCCATGTCATCATATGGCATAACTTTCATAACTTTGGACAATTCATTAAGCACCTATAATAAACCAAGGAAGGGTTAACAACTGTTGCCTCTCCATCTTGACACACAGTCAGTGTTTTAAGAGTATCATTCAGGAAAACTCCTTCACTCATCAAATAAAAGAAGCGAAATCATTCAAAATATAGTGTCATGTAGACCTTGTGACTTTAGGATATCAGGGGTCAAAGGTTCTTTAATTTTCTTCTGTGTCCTGCATTTCCATGCTATGTATAACTTATCAGAACTATATAAAAAGGCAAGATTTTTGGGAAGAATGCTTTTTGATTACCTACATCTGGTGAACCAGATGTAAGGTGCAATTCAGTATTCTCAGGAGAATGATCTTTAAAGGCCAAGCTGTCAAGAAAGAGTGACAGAAGACAGTGTCCTCTATCAATACGGAGACCTAAGGTCAATTAGAGTTGAAACTCTAAATTATCTCAAAATATGTGTTGACCACTTTTATTTTACTGGATGACCAAATATGACAGAAGTCATATTTGGTATCAAAATAATTCTCATGATGTCACAATGGGGTTGCTTATAAGGGTATGTTTACTGTGCATACCTAAGTAAAATTAAAAGGTATCAGACAGACAGGACTTGCAATTTGGTGTATGGCCTGCTATAAATAGTTGGTGGCTACCCTGAGACAGAGAATATACTGGTAAAATTATAGGTTCTATTATATTTTCTCATTTTTTATTTTTAAAAACTGTGACACTTTATTTTCCTTTGTTAAGTTTTTGTCTTTGCCTAATATTTGAACCATGTTATCAACGGGGGGAGGGGGGGTTAGAGAAGCACCAGGTATTCTAATATATCCAAACACGGACTAAATTAAACTTAAAAGTTCAGAAAAAAATAATTAAATATGTGACAATCAAACAACAAACCTATACAGAAAACAGTAAAGATAAACATTAGCAGCATATATAAAAAGTATGTATAAAACGTATGTATAAAAAGTTCATAATAGTTCATATAAAATTCATATATAAGAAATTCATGTGCAAATGATCCTACTTTGTAGAAGACACAGTTCTAATTGGTCCAAAATCCTTTAAATGGTATTCCGTGATATGCAGCTCTGTTCTTGGTCACTGGTGTGATATCAGTGATAGGATAAAAACGTAACAACTAGAAACAGACAAACATGGAGCGCAAAAGGAAAAGGGAAAATATCATGGTGTAGTATGTTCAATAAAAATGTGATTTATTACATAAATAGAGACAAACAAACTCACAAGTGTGATCTCAATTGATATGAGGTATAGTATAAGCGTTAGTGTAGGTTCTCCTACTCCACACAGAAGCACTCTTTTTGTATCCCACAATCTGGATTTTTCTGACACCAGACCTCAACCATATACTGGGGGATGTTTCAAAGAAAAGATCTTCCGCTCCAAGAGTGGGTCTCCTTTTCCTGAATGGCACGGCCCGTATAGCCAGCAACAGATCTGAGCCAAAACAGGAAGTGCTAACGTCACAGTGCATCTCAGTGGGCGTGGCCTTATGTGTTTCGCGGTACTTCTCACGCTTCGTCAGAGGCTCAGGAAAGTCCTGTGAAATGCGTAAGGCCACGCCCACTGAGACGCACTATGACATTAGCGCTTCCTGTTTTGGCTCAGATCTGTTGCTGGATACACGGCCATGCCATTCAGGAAAAGGAGACCCACTCTTGGAGCGGAAGATCTTGTCTTTGAAACATCCCCCAGTATATGGTTGAGGTCTGGTGTCACAGACAAATCCAGATCGTGGGATACAAAAAGAGTGCTTCTGTGTGGAGTAGGAGAACCTACACTAACGCTTATACTATACCTCATATTGATTGAGGTCATACTTGTGAGTTTGTTTGTCTCTATTTATGTAATAAATCACATTTTTATTGAACATACTACACCATGATATTTTCCCTTTTCCTTTTGCGCTCAATGTTTGTCTGTTTCTGGTTGTTATGTTATCAAAGAGACTAGTGATAACAGTATTTTGTTTTTTTAGATTGATTTTGTGCAAAATTGTGTTTTGGAATTATATAAATCTGTTAGTCTGGGTTTTTCCTTAGGATCTCCCATATAATAATCATAAGCTGGTGGTAGCAGAGATAGTTTAGTGTGGGTGGCATTTAAGGGGATCTTGGATATTTTTCTGGGTCTAGTACAGACTAAAGGGTGTTTGTTAGCCCTTGCACCCACTAAACTAGGTCACAAGCTCTCCTGGAGTGGCTAGTCTGTGACAAACTGGTTAAAATGGAAAGGGTCAACTAACCCTTTCTGGGAAAAACTGGTGACTGTTGCAGGGTTGGTTATTCCCCTTTCTGTCACATATAGCTTTTGCTGGAAGGTATACCTGTAGCTCCAAATAAGGAATTGAGTTCCCGTTGCAAAAGTCAGCAGGGCTCCAATTTATCATTAGATGGGTACATTTTACAGCTAGGAAACCTGTCCACCGTCAGTGTGGCTACCGGGCAGTGAACACTTTAAGCCTCATCCCTGCAGTTATCATTAAACAAGTAGATTTTTGTGTACTGCTGCTCCTACTCTCACTCAACAAGTTTGGGCTTATTAATTGTGGAGAAATATATGACTCATTTTTATCAGGTTTTGGTGAATATAGTACAAAACTCTCTTATAGTTTTCTTAGCTCACTACCCAACATTATATAATTTCCCGGGATTGCAAACTTTTATTAGACACTGGGTTGTTCTATTCACTACCTAACTACTGTTCCCTTTTTTTGTCCTGCTGCCTATTACAGGAGGTAGTGACTATCAGCCAATTAGTATTAGCAGGAAATCAGATAATGAGCATTACTTGGAAGTACTCAGTTGATACAGGGGCATATTTATCAAAGTTTGAGCGGACATGATACGATGTAGCGTATCATGTCCAATGCACATCGATAAATGCCGACATCATACACTGTTGGCATTTATCATTGCACCAGCCGTTGATCAGAACTGCTTATGCAATACCGCCCCCTGGTGATTCGCGGGCAAATCGGCCGCGAGCAAGGGGTGTCAATCAACCCGATCATATTCGTCCGCCGCCTCAGAGCAGACCGCTGCTTCATAACTTCTGAAACAAGGGGCATCAAGCTCCATTCAGAGCTTGATAATTCGGCCCCTTAATGTCTAGTTGCTTATTTTTCATACGGCTGACAGTGTCCCTTTAAAACATTCTGTATTATGATTTAAACCTATGGCAGTCAAGTTTGTAATGTCCTTTGCAACTGAGCTAGCTACCTTTAGAATATAAATTTTTTCCAATTACCACATTGGGGGCTAAAAATCAGTTAGGATTTTATATAAAAAAAAACAAGCAGCAAACTTAATGAGCTGATTAAAGTAAAGGGCCAGAATACAAGTGGAGCGCAAAATATCGCTTATGCAGGGGCGAGACTTGCACTCCAGTTTGTAATACCAGCACACGCAAATGTGTGCTGGTATTACAAGTTAGGTGCAATGCGAACGTGACCTTGCTTTTGCATTGCATGGAAACATTGCGCTCACGAGAGCACAGTTTCAGAAAATCCAATGGGAACCTCGTTCTAATGCTATGATACACAGCATGAGAACCTAGTGCAGCGAAGGGGGTAAGTCATGCAGCGATGGGCAGCAAATTTAAATATATATGTGTATAAATTTATACGTATATACTTAAATGTTAATATGCGTATATACACATATTAACACATACATATATATGTAAATAAGGATATACATATATATTTATAGGAATACAACAGTTCCCCATAGACCGCAATGTAAAGGCACTTTTTAGTGACGTTTGTTTTTCTAATACCCCACATCCCCACACTTTAAGCCATATAAACTGCTTTGTGCAGTTCATTTTTGAAAACATAAACATTTTATTATTTTTTTATTTTTAAATCCAACACTACACTTAATTTTGGGGGCAATGGGGGACATTTTAAAATTAACCAGAGGTCTAACCTTTATTTTTCAAAGCCCTAATTGCTAGCACAAGCTCACAGTAGCAATAACCAGCAACTTGCAACAGCTGGTTATTTATAGTACACCCGTAAATGGGCTGGTTTATATTCTACTAGTCCTAAAGTCTGTGTACATGGGCCATTTTTTGCAATACAGCAGTTCCACCTCTTGCTCTCTCTCTATCCCCCTCTCTTTTGCTCTCTCTCTCCCCCTCTCTCTATTTTGTTCTCTCTCTCCCCCTCTCTTTTTTTCTCTCTCTCTCCCCCTCTCTTTTCCTCCCTCTCTTCTGCTCTCTCTCTCTTTTTCTCTCTCTCTCTCCCCCTCTCTTTTCCTCCCACTCTTCTGCTCTCTCTCTCCCCCTCTCTCTATTTTGCTCTCTCTCCCCCTCTCTTTTTCTCTTTGTCCCCCTCTATTCTGCTCTCTCTCTCCCCTTCTCTTCTGCTCTCTCTCTCCCCCTCTCTCTATTTTGCTCTCTCTCCCCCTCTCTTTTTTCTCTCTCTCTCCCCCTCTCTTTTGCGCTCTCTCTCCCCCTTTCTTTTCCTCTCTCTCCCTCTCTTTTCCTCTCTCTCCCGCTCTCTTTTGCTCTCTCTCTCCCCCTCTCTTTTGCTCTCTCTCTCTTCTGCTTTCTCTCTCCCCCTCTCTTTTGCTCTCTCTCTCTTCTGCTCTCTCTCTCCCCCTGTCTTCTGCTCTCTCTCTCCCCCTCTCTTCTGCTCTCTTTCTCCCCTCTCTTCTGCTATCTCTCTCCCCCTCTCTTCTGCTCTATCTTCCCCCTCTCTTCTGCTCTATCTTCCCCCTCTCTTCTGCTCTCTTTCTCCCCCTCTCTTCTGCTCTCTCTCTCTCCCCCTCTCTTCTGCTCTCTCTCTCCCTCTCTTTTGCTTTCTCTCCCCATATTTTGCTCTCTCTCTCCCCCCTCTTTTTTCCTCTCTCTCTCTCTCCCCCCTCTTGTTTTTCCTCTCTCTCTCCCCCCTCTTTTTTTCCTCTCTCTCCCCCCTCTTTTTTCCTCACTCTCCCCCTCTTTTTTCCTCTCTCTCTCCACCCTCTTTTTTCCTCTCTCTCTCTCCCCTCTCTTTTTTCCTCTTTCTCCCCTTTCTTTTGCTCTTTCCCCCCTCTCTTTTTGCTGTCTCTCTCCCCCTCTCTTTTGCTGTCTCTCTCTCCCTCTCTTTTGCTCTCTCTCTCCCTCTCTTTTGCTCTCTCTCCCCTCACTTTTGCTCTCTCTCTTTCTCGCTCCCCTCTCTTTTGATCTCTCTCTCCCCTCTCTTTTGCTCTCTCTACCCCCTCTTTTGGTCTCTCCCCCTTTCTTTTGCTCTTTCCCCCCTCTTTGGATGTCTCTCCCCCTCTCTTTTGCTCTCTCTCCCCTCTCTTATGCTCTCTTTCTCTCCCCCTGTCTTTTGCTCTCTCTCTCCCCCTCTCTTTTGCTCTCTCTCTCCCCTTCTCTTTTCCTCTCTCTCTCCCCCTCAATAATTAAAAGGAGATTATACTATAATGATCAAACAAGCTGATAAGTGAGGGGGAATAGTAGTTATGGGTTCAGAATATTATATAAATGAAGCCAATAGATTACTAGACGACAAGACAATTTACATAACCCTCAAATATAATCCATTACAAAAACAACAGTATAAACTGGTAAAATTATTAGATGATGCCAAAAAAGTGGGCATAATTAATTAACCTGAACATCGATTCTTGTTAATTGATAATCCTAGGATTCCAATATTTTATTTATTACCAAAAATCCATAAGGACACAAGACACCCATCAGGTAGACCCATCATATCAAGGATTGAATCACTAATCTCTAACCTCTCCCAATATGTTGACCACTATTTACAACAATATGTTGTTAACTTACCAGCATACCTGAAAGATACTACACATTTTCTAAACACACTAGAAACTATAGAATGGCAGGAAAACTTCTGCCTAGTTACCTGTGACGTGTGTTCACTATAGACTAATATAAATCACACACTGGGACTTAAAGCAATTCAATTCTATTTAGAAAAAAACAAATATATTAGGGAGAAATGCAACAAAGCATCAAACCCAATAGGGTGCTTCCTTAGTATATATATATTAATAAAATCAGACAGTGATACTACTCAATGGTAAATATACATTTGATAAACTAGCAATCTAACAATATATGATATAATATAATACAACCCTAAACAAAAATGTAATTAGCACCAACCAACAAAACAATGCAATGATAAAAAGTCTTTAGATTCCAACGGTCTGACTGCTCTCTTTAAATAGGATGGTCAATCCCTGGGATTTGAGATTCTGGAGGAGAAAAAACACAGAGGCGCCAACATGGCCTAGTATCGTCAGGCAGATAAATAGATATAAATTGGAGAGTAGGTACTCAAAAAAGCAGCGCACTCAATGGTGCTAGTGGAGCAGACTGGAACTTTGTAGTGGTCCAGCTCACTGTGGAAGACCTTCTGGGCACAAAGATAAGGGCTTGATTCACGAAACCTCACAGGTGCCTATGACAGATTACAAAATAAGAGCTACCATAGCCTAGTACAGTCCAGTAAGGTGTAAAGGTGATATAAAGTCACACTTACAAAAAGTGCTGCACCTCCAGGTGCAGTAACAACAAGCTGGGACCCCTCAGTCGCCCAGTAGACCACTCTCTAGGTCAACAGTATCCTCACAAAAACTCCACGAACCGGCATGAAAGTATCCCAAACAACAGCAAGTGTAAAAAAAACATGTCTTTATTTAAAATCAAAGCAACGCGTTTCTCAGCCTCTCAGGGGCTGTTTCCTCAGGCTATTCAATTTGAAAATGAAAATACACTTGCTATTTAACAGAGATGTCCTAATCGACCATTGGTTAATTGGTAATTGTCCACAGCTATGTGTGATAAGCTATTGCTACTGTCGTCATGGTAACTACTGAAAACTCCCATTTGTGTAAATAACAGTTTGTTGTTATAAATCAAGGCTATCATGTCGACCCCCACATCAGCAGTGACACAATACCAAATATATATATATATATATATATATATATATATATATATATATATATATATATATATATATATATATATATACTGTATATATGTATATACATACACACACATATATATATCTATATATATATATAAAACATTGATAAAATACACATATAATATATACTCAATATATACAGTCAATCAAATACATATCTAAAAACACAATTGATAAATCATCTATACAAATGTAAAAAACATATTTAAAAGATAGAAAAATGATTATAAGAATAAGAATCAAAATATGCTTCCAAAGAATTAGACCCCCCATATGAACAAGATCCCATTAGTATTGACACATTGACCCATCATAGATCAAATCAGTAAATAGTATCTTATTATAAAATAATATTCAATATATTTGCCTATGCACTCGCTTATTATTATGTCGATACATATACCTATACTGGTCATTAATAAATATCATCCTAAAGAGAATTGTGGAACACATCATCCATTAGGATTAACTGATACTATTAGCAACAACTACCATATATATGTTACAAACTTTTAGCAAACAATGGCAATGATGACATCGCATTCGACATCAAAATACTGCCCACAACAGGGGGTGTGTGTGTCGGTTGTTATCCAATCAAAAGCCGCAACTTGTGGCCAACGTGGTTAGAGTGGTGACGTCATCGCCTTAAACTAAAACCGCTAAACCTCCATATTTGACCGAATCGTTCATTGAAGTAATAGTAAGATATATACTGGGGGATAAAAGAGGATTTTAACATCGTGAGAACAAACTATGTGCTTGAGATCCTGGAGTTTAGCTGCATTAAGCACTCGGGCAGTGACTCCTATACCAGGGGGTGTGTATAATATATGGCCCAATCATATTGCGTCTATACGAGCCAACATAGAAAAAAATGGTCCAATTGGTTTACTGGAACAGGTATCTGCCCCCAAACCGTGATGAAATACGCTACATCAGAAAAAACCCTAACTAACAACTGTCACTATGTGTGATATAACCCGAACATCGTATCTTAAACAGACTACAGTGACAAGTGTCAAAAGCATAAACAAACTAAAAAGAAAAGAAAATTGCTGAATAATAACATAATATAATGAACTCTAAGAGGGATCTATTAAAACCCATCTTAATTGATAATCATAATAAATATTGACATACATTCAAAATACATTCCAGTATCCAATCATGGATACTGTGTGCTAGCTGACCCAAATAATGACCTTAGTGATAATGTTAAAAAATAAATGAGTAAATATATGGGTATCTAATGAACCTCTAAATCTGAGTGTGTCAAAATGTGGCTAAAAATCGGGATAAGATGAAAAATACCAACCTATATAATATACCATAATGTAGTGTAAATTCTAAAGAGGTGGGATGTATACATATATATACAATTGTTAGATAAATTATACCTTATAATAGTGAAGCCTCCTACTGATTACTCCTAATGTATGTGATGATAGGCTAGCAGCCAAAATTACTAAAAATACCACCTTAATCACAATGTGATATGTTGTGAATAAAAAATAATATAATAATAATAACCTTGAGAGGCTGAGAAACGTGTTGCTTTGATTTTAAATAAAGACATTTTTTTGATACACTAGGCAGAAATTCTAGGAAAGTCTCCCTGGGGTGCAAATCTTGTGCTCTATAGAAGATTTATAGACGATATGTTTATAATATGGAAAGGGGATTTGGAATTATTGGAGATATTTTTTGAAGATCTGAATAAAAACACATTAGGTTTATCCTTTACTCATGAATACAACACATCCAAGATTAACTTTCTTGACATAGAAGTCCAGATAGATAATAACATCATTTCAACTAAAACATTTTTTTAAAAAGTTGACTCAAACAACTATATTCATAGTCAAAGTTGCCATCTTAATGAATGGAAAAGCAATAGCCCTAAAGGACAGTTTCTAAGACTGAAAAGAAATTGCACAACAATTGAAGACTATGACATACAAGCTGAGAGACTCTCAAATAAATTTATAGAGAGCGGCAATGATGAAAAAAGAATACAAGACTCTAGGCAAACAGTGAGAGAACTGGACAGAAAAACATTACTGATACCACGAGATAGAAAAAAACCACAGAAATAAGAACACCGAAATAAAGATCCCATTTATAACCAATTACAATACACAACACCCATACATTAGATGCATTAATTCTGGACACTGGCACTTAATAACGAAAGACCTAGTTATAGGACAGAGAGTAAGTAAAAGACCTGAAATAATTTTTAGGAAAGCAAAAAATCTAAAAAGCATATTGACACCCTGTGAATTTAAGAGACAAAATAAAAATGAATCACAAGATCAGGACCTTGATGGCAAAATACTAAGAGGCTTCTTTCCTTGTATTAATTGTAAATCTTGCAAACACAGTACAAATAAACAACAGGTTATATCAACTAACACTGGAAGAAATTTTGACATTAAAGGGACAGTCTAGGCCAAAATAAACTTTCATGATTCAGATAGAGCATGTAATTTTAAACAATTTTCCAATTTACTTTTATCACTAATTTTGCTTTGTTCTCTTGGTATTCTTAGTTGAAAGCTTAACCTAGGAGGTTCATATGCTAATTTCTTAGACCTTGAAGCCCACCTCTTTCAGATTGCATTTTAACAGTTTTTCACCACTAGAGGGTGTTAGTTCACCTATTTCATATAGATAACACTGTGCTCGTGCACGTGAATATATCTGGGAGCAGTCACTGATTGGCTAGACTGCAAGTCTGTCAAAAGAACTGAAAAAAGGGGCAGTTTGCAGAGGCTTAGATACAAGATAATCACAGAGGTTAAAAGTATATTATTATAACTGTGTTGGTTATGCAAAACTGGGAAATGGGTAATTAAGGGATTATCTATCTTTTAAAACAATAAAAATTCTGGTGTAGACTGTCCCTTTAACAATGTCATCAGATGTACAGACAAAAATGTGATCTATATAGTACGTCATCCAAGATGGCGTCCCTTAGATTCCGATTTACTGATAGAATTCTATCAGCCAATCAGAATTAAGGTAGAAAAAATCCTATTGGCTGATGCAATCAGCCAATAGAATGCAAGCTCAATCCTATTGGCTGATTGGATCAGCCAATAGGATTGAACTTCAATCCTATTGGCTGATTGCATCAGCCAATAGGATTTTTTCTACCTTAATACCTTAATAGAATTTTATCAGCCAATTGGAATCTAAGGGAAGCCATCTTGGATGACGTCACTTAAAGGTACCTTCATTCAGCTTTAGTCGTCAGATGAAGAGGATGCTCTGCGTCGGATGTCTTGAAGATGGACCCGCTCCGCGCCGGATGGATGAAGATAGCAGATGCCGTCTGGATGAAGACTTCTGCCCGTCTGGAGGACCACTTCGCCCGGCTTGAATGAAGACTTCTCCCGGCTTCGTTGAGGACTTTGGCCCGGCTTGGATGAAGACGTCCCCCGGTAAGTTGATCTTCAGGGGGTTAGTATAAGGTTTCTTTAAGGGTGTATTGGGTGGGTTTTATTTTTAGGTTAGGGTTTGGGGCGGCAAAAGAGCTAACTGCCCTTTTAAGGGCAATGCCCATCCAAATGCCCTTTTCAGGGCAATGGGGAGCTTAGGTTTTTTTAGATAGTATTTTATTTGGGGGGGGTTTGTTGTGTGGGTGGTGGGTTTTACTATTGGGGGGTTGTTTGCATTTTTTGTACAGGTAAAAGAGCTGATTACTTTGGGGCAATGCCCCACAAAAGGCCCTTTTAAGGGCTATTGGTAGTTTAGTTTAGGCTAGGGGTTTTTTTTTATTTGGGGGGGGCTTTTTTATTTTAATAGGGCTATTAGTTTAGGTGTAATTAGTTTAAATATCTGTAATTTGTTTATTATTTTCTGTAATTTAGTGTGTTTTTTTTGTACTTTAGCTAATTTAATTCAATTTAGGTTAATTGTATTTAATTTAGTTAATTTATTTAAAGGGACACTGAACCCAAATTTTGGGGGGGGGGGGCGCGCACTGATGCACGCACGGGGGGGGCGGGGCGCGAGCATGGGGTGGATGCGAGTGGGAACGGCTACACTACAGAAAATGAATAATAATAAAAGTTGGGTAAAAGTAAAAAAAATCAAAAAATCAAAGTGATCTGGGAGGTGGAGAGGGGTTGTTCTTGGGGGGGGAGCTACACTACAGAAAAAAAAAAGAAAAAAGAATAAAAAGGCATTTTTTTGCTGAAACTGGGTACTGGCAGACAGCTGCCAGCACCCAAGATGGCTCCCAGTAAGGTAGAGGGGGAGGGTTAGATAGCTGTTTGGGGGGATCAGGGAGGTTGGGGGCTAAGGGGGGAATCCTACACATCAGCATATGTAAATATGCTAATATATATATATATATATATTTTTAAATACCTTTTATTTTAGTACTGGCAGACTTTCTGCCAGTACTTAAGATGGCGGGGACAATTTTGGGGTGGGGGAGGGAAGAACACTGTTTGGGAGGGATCAGGGGGTCTGATGTGTCAGGTGGGAGGCTGATCTCTACACTAAAGCTAAAATTAACCCTGCAAGCTCCCTACAAGCTACCTAATTAACCCCTTCACTGCTAGACATAATACACGTGTAATGCGCAGCAGCATTTCGTGGCCTTCTAATTACCAAAAAGCAACGCCAAAGCCATATATGTCTGCTATTTCTGAACAAAGGGGACCCCAGAGAAGCATTTACAACCATTTGTGCCATAATTGCACAAGCTGTTTGTAAATAATTTCGTGAGAAAACTAAAGTTTGTGAAAAAGTGAACAATTTTTTTTTATTTGATCGCATTTGGCGGGGAAATGGTGGCATGAAATATAGCAAAATGGGCCTAGATCAATACTTTGGGTTGTCTACTACACTACACTAAAGCTAAACTTAACCCTACAAGCTCCCTACAAGCTCCCTAATTAACCCCTCCACTGCTGGGCATAATACATGTGTTGTGCGCAGTGGCATTTCGTGGCCTTCTAATTAGCAAAAAGCAATGCCAAAGCCATATATGTCTACTATTTATGAACAAAGGGGGTCCCAGAGAAGCTTTTACAACCATTTGTGCCATAATTGCACAGGCTGTTTGTAAATAATTTCAGTGAGAAACCTAAAATTGTGAAAAAGTGAACAATTGTTTTTTTATTTGATCGCATTTGGCGGTGAAATAGTGGCATGAAATATACCAAGATGGGCCTAGATCAATTCTTGGGGTTGTCTACTACACTAAACTAAAGCTAAAAGTAATCCTAGAATCTCCCTACATGCTCCCTAATTAACCCCTCCACTGCTGGGCAAAATACATGTGTGGTGCGCAGTGGCATTAAGCGGCCTTCTAATTACCAAAATTTTTTTTTTTTTTTAAAAATGCCAAAGCCATATATGTCTGCTATTTATGAACAAAGGGGATCCTAGAGAAGCATTTACAACCATTTGTCTCACAATTGCACAAGTTGTTTGCAAATAATTTCAGTGAGAAACCTAAAGTTTGTGAAAAAAATTGTGAAAAAGTGAACAATTTTTTTTATTTGATCTCATTTGGCGGTGAAATGATGGCATGAAATATACCAAAATGGGCCTAGATCAATACTTTGGGATGTATTCTAAAAAAAAATATATACATGTCAATGGATATTCAGGGGTTCCTGAAAGATATCAGTGTCCCAATGTAACTAGCGTTAATTTTGAAAAAAAGTGGTTTGGAAATAGCAAAGTGCTACTTGTACTTATTGCCCTATAACTTGCAAAAAAAGCAAAGAACATGTAAACATCGGGTATTTCTAAACTCAGGACAAAATTTAGAAACTATTTAGCATGGGTGCTTTTTAGTGGTTGTAGATGTGTAACAGATTTTTGGGGTCAAAGTTAGAAAAAGTGTGTTTTTTTCCATTTTTTCCTCATATTTTATAATTTTTTTTATAGTAAATTATAAGATATGATGAAAATAATGATATCTTGAGAAATTCCATTTAATGGTGAGAAAAATGGTATATAATATGTGTGGGTACAGTAAATGAGTAAGAGGAAAATTACAGCTAAACAGAAACACAGCAAAAATGTAAAAATAGCCTTGGTCCCAAACGGACAGAAAATGGAAAAGTGCTGTGGTCATTAAAGGGTTAATTATATTGTAGTGTTAAGTGTTAGTGTAACTTAGGTTAGGTTTTATTTTACAGGTAAATTTGTCTTTATTTTAGCTAGGTAGTTATTAAATAGTTAATAACTATTTAATAACTATTCTACCTAGTTAAAATAAATACAAACTTGCCTGTAAAATAAAAATAAATCCTAAGCTAGATACAATGTAACTATTAGTTATATTGTAGCTAGCTTAGGGTTTATTTTATAGGTATTTAGTTTTAAATAGGAATAATTTAGTTAATGATAGTAATTTTATATAGATTTATTTAAATTATATTTAAGTTAGGGGGTGTTAGGGTTAGATTAAGGTTTAGGGGTTAATAACTTTAAAATAGTGGCGGCGACGTTGGGGGCGGCAGATTAGGGGTTAATAAATGTAGGTAGGTGGCGGCGGCGATGTTAGGGATGGCAGATTAGGGGTAAATAATATTTAACTAATGCTTGCGAGGCGGGAGTGCGGCGGTTTGGAGGTTAATATGTTTATTATAGTGGCGGCGACGTTGGGGGCAGCAGATTAGGGGTTAAAAATTGTAGGTAGGTTGTGGCGACATTGGGGGCGGCAGATTAGGGGTTAATATAATGTAGGTGTCGGTGTCCGGAGCAGCAGATTAGGGGTTAAAATTTTAATTATAGTGTTTGCGATACGGGAGGGCCTCGGTTTAGGGGTTAATAGGTAGTTTATGGGTGTTGTGTACTTTTTAGCACTTTAGTTATGAGTTTATGTTACGGCGTTGTACCATAAAACTCTTAACTACTGACTTTTAAATGCGTTAGGATTCTTAACAGGGTAGGCTGTACTGCTCACTTTCTGGCCTCCCAGGACAGACCCGTAATACCAGCGCTATAGAAGTCCCATAGAAAAAAAGACTTTATGAAGTTTACGTAAGTTGTTTTGCGGTAAGGCCAAAGAAGTGTGCGGTATACCTAAACCTTCAAGACTTGTAATACCAGCGGGCATAAAAAAGCAGTGTTAGGACCTCTTAACGCTGCTTTTTTACCCTAACGCACAACTCGTAATCTAACTGATTGTATTATCTAATGACACAATATAACTGTTTTAATATCGGTCCATATCCACTGATATATTTAGTGTACTTTGCCACTAGGAGTCATTTTTGTTACATATATCGTGCTATTGTAATTTTTATCCACATATTGGATTGTATTTTTTATCTTCTTTATTTTTAATATTGTTTGTAAGGACACCGGTGTCTGATTGAATATATGTATTTAGCGTAATAAACCTGAATTTAATATTTTACATTACACATCTCATATTTTTATTGTTTATTATAATCAAAAGCATTTAACATTTAGTGATACATTTAGTGATACATTTAGTGATACAGATCACATTCTGCCAACCTACTATCCTACTATAAGATTTTATATTTGTGTATATTTAGTGATACAAATAAACATCAACTTATATTTTTTATAACCTCCAGCGCCACCCTCCCCATTTCCCTGTTTTCTCTCTCTCCCCCTCTCTTTTGCTCTCTCTCTCTCCCCCTCTCTCTTTTGCTGTCTCTCTCCCCTCTCTTTTGCTCTCTCTCTTACTCCCCCCTCTCTTACCCCCTCTCTTTTGCGCTCTCTCTCTCCCCTCTCTTTTGCACTCTCTCTCCCCTCTCTTTTGCGCTCTCTCTCCCCTCTCTTTTGCGCTCTCTCTCCCCTCTCTTTTGCGCTCTCTCTCCCCTCTCTTTTGCGCTCTCTCTCCCCTCTTTTGCGCTCTCCCCCCTTTCTTTTGCTCTCTCTCTCTCCCCCTCTTTCCCCCCCTCTTTTGTGCTCTCTCCCCCTCTCTTTTGCTCTCTCTCTCTCCCCCACTCTCTTTTGCTGTCTCTCTCCCCTCTCTTTTGCTCTCTCTCTTACTTCCCCCTCTCTTACCCCCCTCTCTTTTGCGTTCTCTCTCTCCCCTCTCTTTTGCACTCTCTCTCCCCTCTCTTTTGCGCTCTCTCTCCCCTCTCTTATGCGCTCTCTCTCCCCTCTTTTGCGCTCTCCCCCCTTTCTTTTGCTCTCTCTCTCTCCCCCCTCTTTCCCCCCTCTTTTGTGCTCTCTCCCCCTCTCTTTTGCACTCTCCCCCTCTCTTTTGCTCTTTCTCCCCTCTTTTTGCTTTCTCTCTCCCCTTTCTCCCCCTCTCTTTTGCTGTCTCACTCCCTCTCTTTTGCTCTCTCTATCTCCCCCCTTTCTTTTGCTCTCACTCCCCCTCTCTTTTGCTCTCTCTCTCTCTCTCTCTCTCTCTCTCTCTCTCTTTTGCTGTCTCTCTATCTATCCCCCCTCTTTTGAGCTCTTGTCATGCCCCCTCACACCCGGTCGATGCCAGGTTAGTCTAGACTCTCTTGAAGGCCAGGTGTGTTTGTCCATGCGCAGTCTCTACTGTGCGCGCATGACAGCTTCGGACAAACACACTTGGCCTTTTATATTATAGGATGGATAATTAAAGGGACAGACTACTCCAAAATGTTTATTGTTTAAAAAGATAGATGATCCCTTTATTACCCATTCCCTAGTTTTGCACAGTGAACATGGTTATATTAATATACTTTTAACCTCTGTGATTACCTTGTATCTAAGCCTTTTGACAGCCCCCTGATCACATGGCTATTTATTATCTATTGACTTGCATTTTGGCCAATTACTCATAAATAACTTCATTGGTGTGAGCACAATGTTATCTACATAGTGCACATGAACAAGCAGTCTCCTGTTGTGAAAAGCTAATACAAAAGCATGTGAAAAGAGGCTGTCTGTAGTAGCTTTGAAACAGGCAGACATTTAGAGGTTTTACTATTATATTAATGTAACAATGTTGGTTGTGCAAAGCTGGGGAATGGGTAGTAAAGGCGTTATCTATCTTTTTAAACAACAGCAATTTTGGTCTTTACTGTCCCTTTAAGGTGACACAGCACCTACATATTTCTACTTTTTTTAATTCTCCTTTTCATCCTTTACCTCTCTCCTTCTTTTGCATAGAACACTGGACTCACAGAAAAGAAGGTAACTTGCAAATTCAAGGCAAATGATATTTTTGGATGAGTGCTATAGCAATGAATGAGGGTGTAGAGCGTGCAATCCATTGCTTAGCCATAAAGTGCTTACCAATGTGTAACAGCTTTCCCAGCAGCCAATGGGTTAAACACATCACCTTTACATTCTTTTTATTTATTATAAAAAAACAGATTTTGTGCTTTCATCCAAGTTTATAGAAATGTAACTAATATAGTGTATAGTTGTAGTGACTCCCGAGAGCTATTTGCAAAATGGCACAGCACAATATTTTCTTTGTACGTTCTATTCTATAGACGACATATGATGCCAAGACAGACTTCTGTATGTTATTTCAGCTGTGAATTTCATAGTCAACTGTTTTGGCTAAAATCAGGTGGAAATTTTGCCAAAATGCGATGCCAAGCTGTAGAAGCAAAATACGACAGCTGCTGCTACCGCAGGTCTAACGTAAAATTGATCATAAATATTTCAAAATCTTGTTGTTAAAGGTCATGTTAAACATAAAACAAACTTCTTTTGATGTTGGCAGCAAATTACACTGTACAATAATCATAACAAAGCAACACTATGACTGAGACTAATAAGATTTAAAGCCAATAATATTGCATTCTGTTTATGAATTTATAAAGATTTCTTTACCTAAAAATAAATGATCGAGCATTATAAAAGACCTATGTTTTTATATGTGATGTTTTACTATGCTATCGAGTTGTGCTAGGGAAAAAAAAAAGAATACAAATATTTATTAAGTTTAACAACAAAATATGCTGTCAATATTTGTGCTAATTGCAGAGAGTTTTCAAGCACTGCTTGAAAAAACACAAGCAGTGTTTTCAAGCAGCACTTTAAAGGGCCGGAAAAGTAATAATTAGACATCCAGGGCGCGATCCGATATAGATCGCAGTTTGCGGCGCAAGCGAGGGAACCGGCGTCGCCCGCAGTTTCAGCTCGCAACTCGAGCTATCCCATATAAGTCGCCGTCAGATGCTAACGTGCCGTAAGTCTGACAAACCAGCGATGTCCAGAAATCTGCGCAAGTACAAATTTCTGGCGTCGCCAGTGACTTGCGGCACGTTAGAAACTGCCGGCGCCTATAAAACCTGACTAAAGTCTAAAACACCCGCACTGTCTAACACGCCTCCCTAACATAGCCCGAAAAGTCTAACACGCCTCCCTAACATAGCCCGCACTGTCTAACCCTCTATCCGCTATCCCCCCTCACTATCCTAACAATAAAAAAGCTATTAACCCCTAAACCGCCGCAACCTAATAAAGTTATTAACCCCTAAACCGCCGCTCCCGTACCCCGCCGCCAGCTATATTATATCTATAACCCCCTAAAGTGAGCCCCTAACACCGCCGCCATCTATATTAAAATTATTAACCCCCAATGTAAGCCCCTTACACCGCCGCCATCTCTATTAAAATGATTAACCCCTAATTTAATCTACCTACCCCGCCGCCAGCTATATTATCTATGTTAACCCTAAGTATATTATAGTTAATATAGGTATTACATTATATATATTAACTATATTAACCCTAATTATATTAGGGTTAATATAGTTAATATAGTTACTATAGTATTTATATTAACTATATTAACTCTATCTAACCCTAACACCCCTAACTAAATTTATATTAAATTAATCTAATTCATTTATAAACTAAAATATTCCTATTTAAATCTAAATACTTACCTATAAAATAAACCCTAAGATAGCTACAATATAATTAATAATTACATTGTAGCTATGTTAGGGTTAATATTTATTTTACAGGTAAATTGTTAATTATTTTAACTAGGTATAATAGATATTAAATAGTTATTAACTATTTAATATCTACCTAGTTAAAATAATTACCCAATTACCTGTAAAATAAATCCTAACCTAAGTTACAAATACACCTACACTATCAATAAATTAAATCAACTACAAACATCTATCTAAAAATACAATTAAATTAACTAAACTAAATTACAAAAAAAAACAAACACTAAATTACAAAAAATAAAAAAAGATTACAAGATTTTTAAGCTAATTACACCTATTCTAAGCCCCCTAATAAAATAATAAACCCCCAAAATAAAAAAAATTCCCTGCCCTATTCTAAATTAAACAAATTTCAAAGCTCTTTACCTTACCAGCCCTTAAAAGGGCCTTTTGTGGGGCATGCCCCAAAGAATTCAGCTCTTTTGCATACAAATACAATACCCCCCCCATTACAACCCACCACCCACATACCCCTATTCTAAAACCACCCAAACCCCCCTTAAAAAAGCCTAACACTACCCCCCTGAAGATCTCCCTACCTTGTCTTCACCACACCGGGCCTAACTCCTGATCCGATCCGGGCAATGTCTTCCTCCAAGCGGCAAAGAAGAATTCTTCCTCCGGCGATGTCTTCCTCCAAGCAGCAAAGAAGAATTCTTCCTCCGGCGACGTCTTCCTCCAAGCGGCAGCAAAGTCTTCATTCTTCCGGCGGCATCTTCAATCTTCTTTCTTCGCTCCGCCGCTGCGGAGCATCCATCCCGGCCGACTACTGAACTTGGAATGAGGTACCTTTAAATGACGTCATCCAAGATGGCGTCCGCCGAATTCCGATTGGCTGATAGGATTCTATCAGCCAATCGGAATTAAGTTAAAAAAATCTGATTGGCTGATTGAATCAGCCAATCAGATTCAAGTTCAATCCGATTGGCTGATCCAATCAGCCAATCAGATTGAGCTCCCATTCTATTGGCTGATCGGAACAGCCAATAGAATGCGAGCTCAATCTGATTGGCTGATTGGATCAGCCAATCGGATTGAACTTGAATCTGATTGGCTGATTCAATCAGCCAATCAGATTTTTCTAACTTAATTCCGATTGGCTGATAGAATCCTATCAGCCAATCAGAATTCGGCGGACGCCATCTTGGATGACGTCATTTAAAGGTACCTCATTCCAAGTTCAGTAGTCGGCCGGGATGGATGCTCCGCAGCGGCGGAGCGAAGAAAGAAGATTGAAAATGCCGCCGGAAGAATGAAGACTTTGCTGCCGCTTGGAGGAAGACGTCGCCGGAGGAAGAATTCTTCTTTGGCGCTTGGAGGAAGACATCGCCGGAGGAAGAATTCTTCTTTGCCGCTTGGAGGAAGACATCGCCCGGATCGGATCAGGAGTTCGGCCCGGTGTGGTGAAGACAAGGTAGGGAGATCTTCAGGGGGGTAGTGTTAGGCTTTTTTAAGGGGGGTTTGGGTGGTTTTAGAATAGGGGTATGTGGGTGGTGGGTTGTAATGGGGGGGGGGGTATTGTATTTGTATGCAAAAGAGCTGAATTCTTTGGGGCATGCCCCACAAAAGGCCCTTTTAAGGGCTGGTAAGGTAAAGAGCTTTGAAATTTGTTTAATTTAGAATAGGGCAGGGATTTTTTTTTATTTTGGGGGTTTATTATTTTATTAGGGGGCTTAGAATAGGTGTAATTAGCTTAAAAATCTTGTAATCTTTTTTTATTTTTTGTAATTTAGTGTTTGTTTGTTTTTGTAATTTAGTTTAGTTAATTTAATTGTATTTTTAGATAGATGTTTGTAGTTTATTTAATTTATTGATAGTGTAGGTGTATTTGTAACTTAGGTTAGGATTTATTTTACAGGTAATTGGGTAATTATTTTAACTAGGTAGATATTAAATAGTTAATAACTATTTAATATCTATTATACCTAGTTAAAATAATTAACAATTTACCTGTAAAATAAATATTAACCCTAACATAGCTACAATGTAATTATTAATTATATTGTAGCTATCTTAGGGTTTATTTTATAGGTAAGTATTTAGATTTAAATAGGAATATTTTAGTTTATAAATGAATTAGATTAATTTAATATAAATTTAGTTAGGGGTGTTAGGGTTAGATAGAGTTAATATAGTTAATATAAATACTATAGTAACTATATTAACTATATTAACCCTAATATAATTAGGGTTAATATAGTTAATATATATAATGTAATACCTATATTAACTATAATATACTTAGGGTTAATATAGATAATATAGCTGGCGGCGGGGTAGGTAGATTAAATAGGGGGTTAATCATTTTAATAGAGATGGCGGCGGTGTAAGGGGCTTACATTAGGGGTTAATAATATTAATATAGCTGGCGGCGGTATAGGGGGATTAGATTAGGGGTTAATAATTTTTATATAGGTGGCGGCGGTGTAAGGGGTCAGATTAGGGGATAGATAAGGTAGATGACAGCGGTGTAAGGGGTTCTAATTAGGGGATAGATAAGGTAGATGGCGGCGGTTTTAGGGGCTCACAGTAGGGGGTTAGTTTATGTAGATGGCGGCGGGGTCCGGGAGCGGCGGTTTAGGGGTTAATAACTTTATTAGGGATTTCGGGGGGGGGGATCGCGGTTGACAGGTAGATAGACATTGCGCATGCGTTAGGTGTTAGGTTTATTTTAGCAGATCGCGGTTGACAGGGAGATAGACATTGCGCATGCGTTAGGTGTTAGGTTTATTTTAGCAGCCAGTTTAGGGAGTTACGGGGCTCCAATAGTCAGCGTAAGGCTTCTTACGGCTGCTTTTTGTGGCAAGGTGAAAATGGAGTAAGTTTTCTCCATTTTCGCCACGTAAGTCCTTACGCTGCATATTGGATACCAAACTGCGCGGGTTTGGTATACCTGCCTATAGCCCAAAAAACTACGGGCGACGGCAGAAATATACGCGCGTAACTTCTAGGTTACGCCGTATATAGGATACCAAACCCGCGCAAATATTGGCGTTGCCGGCTTTTGCGGGCGACGATTTTTATCGGATGGACCCCCCATGGTTTAGACAGAGCATACAATTTTAAACAGCTTTCCAATACTATTATTTAATTTGCTTCCCTCTCTTGTTATCCTTTGCTGAAAGGTTTATCTAGTAAAGCTCAGGAGCAGCAAAAAAACCTAGTTTCTAGCTGCTGATTGGTTGCTGCATATATACATATATATATATATATATATATATATATATACACATACTGATTGTCATTGGTTCACACATGTGTTCAGTTAGAAACAAGTAGCGCATTGCCGATCCTTTAACAAATGATACCAAGAGAATTAAGCTAATTTGATAATAAAAGTAAACTGGAAAATTGTTAAAATTGTATGTTCTACCTAAATCATGAAAGAAAAAATTTGGGTTTCATGTTCCTTAAAAAAACAAGCATAGAAAATGTGTGTATGTGTGTACATATATGCATGTATATATATATATATATATATATATATATATATATATATATGCATATACATGTATATTTATGTCTTTATATATGTATATAAGCATATGCATACATATACATACATATATACACATATAAACACATATATACATATGTATATATATAAATATATGTACATATATATATAGACGATCAGTGTTGCATGTTTATGCTGTTAAAAGGCCACTTTAATTTTACTTAATTCCCATATCATCCTCTTTTACACAGTCTTAGGGCCAGTCTTGGTACATATACTGGGGCCTAGTTATCAAGCCGTCAACCTCAAATACGCTGGAATTCCGCAGCGTATTTGTGGCGAGGCTGATTCGCCTTAGTTATCAAAGGCTCGAGACCGGCAAAAGTAGAATTTTGTGACGTAAGCATCGATCCGCCGGACTCAGTCCGACACAGATCGATTCTTACGTCACTCCAGATGTTCCGCACACAAGTGCGGCACATTCTCACTACTTTTGCTAGCTATCAAAAAACTAGCAGGTACGCTCGGCACTTTTACGGCCCAGCGTACCTGGTTTTCAATCCGCCACCCCTGGAGGCGGCGGATCCCATAGGAATCAATGGGAGTCTGACCATAGCGAAAGTACAAGTTCGCTGCTGACAGACATCCCATTGATTTCTATGGGAGCTGTCTACACCTAACACCCTAACATGTAACCCGAGTCTAAACACCACTAATCTGACCCCCCCTACACTGCCGCAACTAAATAAAGTTATTACCCCCTAAACCGCCGCTCCCGGAGCCCACCGCAAGCTACTCTATACATATTAACCCCTAAACCGCCGCTGCCGGAGCCCACCGCAACTATAATAAATGTATTAACCCCTAAACCGCCGCTCCCTGAACCCGCCGCAACCTATATTAAATGTATTAACCCCTATCCTGCCCCCCCTACACCGTCGCCACCTATAATAAATTTATTAACCCCTAATCTGCCCCCCCTACACCGTCGCCACCTATAATAAATTTATTAACCCCTATCCTGCCCCCCACTACGCCGCCGCCACTGTCATAAAATTATTAACCCCTAAACCTAAGTCTAACCCTAACCCTAACGCCCCCCTAACTTAAATATTAATTAAATAAATCTAAATAAATTAACTCTTATTAAGTAAATGAATCCTATTTAAAACTAAATACTTACCTTTAAAATAAACCCTAATATAGCTACAATATAAATAATAATTATATTCTAGCTATCTTAGGATTTATTTTTATTTTACAGGTACCTTTCAATTTATTTTAACCATGTACAATAACTATTAAATAGTTATTAACTATTTAATAGCTTACCTAGCTAAAATAAAGAGAAATGTACCTGTGAAATAAATCCTAACCTAAGTTACAATTACACCTAACACTACACTATACTTTAATAAATTATTCCTATTTAAAAATAAATACTTACCTGTAAAATAAACCCTAAGATAGCTACAATATAATTAATAATTATATTATAGCTATCTTAGGATTTATATTTATTTTACAGGTAACTTTGTATTTATTTTAGCTAGTTAGAATAGTTATTAAATAGTTATTAACTATTTAATAACTACATAGCTAAAAG
Organism: Bombina bombina; assembly: GCF_027579735.1. Taxonomy (NCBI): domain Eukaryota; kingdom Metazoa; phylum Chordata; class Amphibia; order Anura; family Bombinatoridae; genus Bombina; species Bombina bombina. The sequence continues at coordinate 1,517,925,999 of NC_069499.1, read as the reverse complement.
AAATACAAAATTACCTGTAAAATAAATCCTAACTTAAGTTACAATTAAACCTAATACTACACTATCATTAAATTAATTAAATAAATTAACTACAAATAACTACAATTAAATACAATTACATAAACTAACTAAAGTACAAAAAATAAAAAAAGCTAAGTTACAAAAAATAAAAAAATAAGTTACAAACATGTTACAAATATTACAACAATTTTAAGCTACTTACACCTAATCTAAGCCCCCTAATAAAATAACAAACCCCCCCAAAATAAAAAAATGCCCTACCCTATTCTAAATTAAATAAATTTCAAAGCTCTTTTACCTTACCAGCCCTTAAAAGGGCCATTTGTGGGGGCATGCCCCAAAGAAAACAGCTCTTTTGCCTGTAAAAGAAAAATACAACCCCCCCAACATTAAAACCCACCACCCACATACCCCTAATCTAACCCAAACCCCCCTTACAAAAACCTAACACTAATCCCCTGAAGATCATCCTACCTTGAGTCGTCTTCACTCAGCCAAGCCACTGATGGAACTGAAGAGGACATCCGGAGCGGAAGAAGTTAATCCTCCAAGCGGCGCTGAAGAAATCTTCCATCCGATGAAGTCATCTTCCAAGCCGGGTCTTGAATCTTCCTTCCGCCGACGCGGAACCACCTTCTTCACCGACGGACTACGACGAATGACGGCTCCTTTAAGGGACGTCATCCAAGATGGCGTCCCCTCAATTCCGATTGGCTGATAGGATTCTATCAGCCAATCAGAATTAAGGTAGGAAAAATCTGATTGGCTGATGGAATCAGCCAATCAGATTGAGCTCGTATTCTATTGGCTGTTCCGATCAGCCAATAGAATGCAAGCTCAATCTGATTGGCTGATTGGATCAGCCAATCGGATTGAACTTGAATCTGATTGGCTGATTCCATCAGCCAATCAGATTTTCCTACCTTAATTCCGATTGGCTGATAGAATCCTATCAGCCAATCGGAATTGAGGGGACGCCATCTTGGATGACGTCCCTTAAAGGAGCCGTCATTCGTCGTAGTCCGTCGGTGAAGAAGGTGGTTCCGCGTCGGAGGAAGATTCAAGACCCGGCTTGGAAGATGACTTCGCCCGGATAGAAGACCTCTTCAGCGCCTCTTTGAAGATGACATCAGCCGGATCGAAGACTTTTCTTCAGCGCCGCCTGGATGATGACTTCATCGGATGGAAGATTTCTTCAGCGCCGCTTGGAGGATTAACTTCTTCCGCTCCGGATGTCCTCTTCAGTTCCATCGGTGGCTCGGCTGAGTGAAGACGACTCAAGGTAGGATGATCTTCAGGGGATTAGTGTTAGGTTTTTGTAAGGGGGGTTTGGGTTAGATTAGGGGTATGTGGGTGGTGGGTTTTAAAGTTGGGGGGGAGGGTTGTATTTTTCTTTTACAGGCAAAAGAGCTGTTTTCTTTGGGGCATGCCCCCACAAATGGCCCTTTTAAGGGCTGGTAAGGTAAAAGAGCTTTGAAATTTATTTAATTTAGAATAGGGTAGGGCATTTTTTTTATTTTGGGGGGGTTTGTTATTTTATTAGGGGGCTTAGATTAGGTGTAAGTAGCTTAAAATTGTTGTAATATTTGTAACATGTTTGTAACTTATTTTTTTATTTTTTGTAACTTAGCTTTTTTTATTTTTTGTACTTTAGTTAGTTTATGTAATTGTATTTAATTGTAGTTATTTGTAGTTAATTTATTTATTTAATTTAATGATAGTGTAGTATTAGGTTTAATTGTAACTTAAGTTAGGATTTATTTTACAGGTAATTTTGTATTTCTTTTAGCTATGTTGTTATTAAATAGTTAATAACTATTTAATAACTATTCTAACTAGCTAAAATAAATACAAAGTTACCTGTAAAATAAATATAAATCCTAAGATAGCTATAATATAATTATTAATTATATTGTAGCTATCTTAGGGTTTATTTTACAGGTAAGTATTTATTTTTAAATAGGAATAATTTATTAAAGTATAGTGTAGTGTTAGGTGTAATTGTAACTTAGGTTAGGATTTATTTCACAGGTACATTTCTCTTTATTTTAGCTTGGTAAGCTATTAAATAGTTAATAACTATTTAATAGTTATTGTACATGGTTAAAATTAATTGAAAGGTACCTGTAAAATAAAAATAAATCCTAAGATAGCTAGAATATAATTATTATTTATATTGTAGCTATATTAGGGTTTATTTTAAAGGTAAGTATTTAGTTTTAAATAGGATTCATTTACTTAATAAGAGTTAATTTATTTAGATTTATTTAATTAATATTTAAGTTAGGGGGGCGTTAGGGTTAGACTTAGGTTTAGGGGTTAATAATTTTATGACAGTGGCGGCGGCGTAGTGGGGGGCAGGATAGGGGTTAATAAATTTATTATAGGTGGCGACGGTGTAGGGGGGGCAGATTAGGGGTTAATAAATTTATTATAGGTGGCGACGGTGTAGGGGGGCAGGATAGGGGTTAATAATTTTATTATAGAGGCCAACGGTATGGGGGGGCAGGATAGGGGTTACTAGGTATACTGTAGGTGGCAGCGGTGTCCGGGAGCGGCGGTTTAGGGGTTAATACATTTATAAGACTTGCGGCGGGGTCTAGGAGCGGCGGTTTAGGGGTTAATACATTTATAAGACTTGCGGCTGGGTCTAGGAGCGGCGGTTTAGGGGTTAGTAACTTTATTGAGTTGCGGGAGGCTCCGGGGGCGCCGGTATAGGGATAGAACAGTGTAGTTTAGTGTGAGTGCTTAGTGACAGGCTAGCAATAAAGCTGGGAAAAAGCCAAAGGGCAGCGAGATCGGATGAGTGATAACTCTCACAGTCCGCTGCTCATCGCCCCGCGGCTTTTTGACAGCTTTATTTGATAACTTAGGCGTATTTTTTCAGGTCCGCGGCGGCGAAGGTAGGCGAGCTTATGCGGGCGTATTGGGCCGGCGAAGCCATAAAAGTAGACGGCTTGATAACTACCCCCCACTGTCTTCTTGACCATTGAACCGCTAGTGGATCACAGAGGAAGGAGGTAGATGGTGCCATATACATAAAATCAGATCCCTGACCATGGAGCCCCTCCCAAACAAATGCCCACATTAGACTTCAGATCTGAACCTATTACCCTGCAGCCTTCCTCAGCCATATGCTCACATCAGGTCTCAAATAAGAGCTCCACTTTGCTTCCTTCCTTAGTTACATGCTCACATAAGACTTCAAATCAAAGTCATGGTCCATCAGTCCATTTCAGCCACATGCCAATATCACAGCTCAGATTAAATAACTGGCCCTATAGCTATGGTCAGGTAGGGACGGGCAAATGTGCTGAAAGTAAAATTCATTTGATAGAACAAATAGTCCTGTACACATTCATTTTGGGCAATCGAATGTTGATAAGAATGAAAATCCATTAAAATTTAGTAATCAAATTTTATTTTTGGTTTTCTAATGTTACTTTATTTTTCAACTGTTCATAATAAGATTGAATATCCACATTCAAAATTTCTAATGTAACATTTAATTTAACAAATACTATTCAGAAGTTCAATAGTTCATGAGGTTGGGAATTTAGTAAATCGATACATAATAGATACAAATATGTCAATAAGAATGTTTCTGTTTCGAATATTACATTTAAAGATAGCATTAGCAATACTATTACATTAAATTAATGTTAGATTGTACAAACATTCGAAACAAACAAACTAATGTGTTAAAATTTGTTTCATTTTTCCAATGTTGCAAAACATTAACATTAACACATCCGTATTGTCAGGCACTTGCGTGCGTCAGTCGCCTTCAGCTGCATGTCCACTGCAGACATTGAATCACAACCATAGGAAGCTGAGTGCCTCTGTGACATATATATCAAGCTTCAGACTATTCCTTCAGTCCGTCTGAACCACATATCCACATCAAACCTCAGACCACTGGCCCTGCAGCCTCCCCATAATCCACACAGTCATATCATAACTGAATATCTCATGGTTCTGAAGCTCCTCTTAACCACAGGTCCACATCAAAACTTAAACCCTTGGCCCTGTTACCCGTTACATTATTCTTGCTGTTGTTTGAGAGAGGTTTCCTATGTGTGCAGAGGGAGAGAGGTAGAGGAATCTGCTGGGTCTGTCTTTAACACTCTAAGGGTGATGCATAAAGTGAAGCTTTTAAAAGTATAATTGTTGCTAGTTTACTTTTGATACCCAGACAGGATGGGGGAAAAAAACAGCTTCACACCAGTTTGTGAAGAAAATAGCTTAAAATCTTAAGTGAAATGTGATCCTCAATGTTTTCCTCTCTGATTTCAGGGCCATTAAATAATTTCAATGCAGCCTTCTGTTGTCTCTGGCACAGCTGCTTTCTCTGAACCAACATCACCTCCGGAGGTTCACCACAATAACTTCCTGCACGGTAAATACATGAGCCAGCTTGTTACAGCTTCACAGCACAAGAGAAAACAACTGCCTGAATAAACCTAACCAGAATGTACTTATGCCTCAAGCATCTCTAAGGAAGATTTGCTTTTTTATTTACTGCCAGAAGGCTCTGTATCTTTAGTAAGACACTTTATTCTCTTCTCATTATCTCTTAACATACATCTTATTTTACTCATGTCCTCTTCAGCTCATTGTGCTACTGCTTTAAAAAAAGACACACAAACTATGGCCCACAGGCCACATGCAGCTCCCAAGGTGTTTTATGTGACTCTATTTAGCAGAGCTCCTAACCACACTGTATATTTTTGGATTGTTATGGTTAGGAAGCTCTGCCCTTCTTTCCCTCCAGCTGTTCCCTTTCATGGCAAATATCATTATTTCCAGAGTGAAACCAGGGACTACCCTAGCTCCACCCATGGCCTATAGTGATGTCGAGAACATTACATTTTCGGTTCGCGAATGGCGAACGCAAACTTCCGCAAATGTACGCGAACGGGCGAACCACCATAGACTTCAATGGGCAGGCGAATTTTAAAACCCACAGGGACTCTTTCTGGCCACAATAGTGATGGAAAAGTTGTTTCAAGGGGACTAACACCACTAACACCGGGACTGTGGCATGCCGGAGGGGGATCCAATGGCATAACTCCCATGGAAAATTACATAGTTGATGCAGAGTCTGCTTTTAATCCATAAAGGGCATAAATCACCTAACATTCCTAAATTGTTTGGAATAACGTGCTTTAAAACATCAGGTATGATGTTGTATCGATCAGGTAGTATAAGGGTTACGCCCGCTTCACAGTGACAGACCAAACTCCCGCAGCGGGTACAACATCTAAATAGTTTCTACATTTTGTCATGAGCTTAGAAATACCCAATGTTAACATGTTCTTTGCTTTTTTTGCAAGTTATAGGGAAATAAATACAAGAAGCACTTTGCTATTTCAAAACCACTTTTTTTCAAAATGAGCGCTAGTTACATTGGAACCCTGATATCTGTCAGGAATACCTGAATATCCCTTGACATGTATATATTTTTTTTTAGAAGACATCCCAAAGTATTGATCTAGGCCCATTTTGGTATATTTCATGCCACCATTTCACCGCCAAATGCGATCAAATAAAAACAAAATTGTTCACTTTTTCACAAACTTTAGGTTTCTCACAGAAATTATTTACAAACAACTTATGCAATTATGGCATAAATGGTTGTAAATGCTTCTCTGGGATCCCCTTTGTTCAGAAATAGCAGACTTATATGGCTTTGGCGTTGCTTTTTGGTAATTAGAAGGCTGCTAAATGCTACTGCGCACCACACGTGTTTTATGCCCAGCAGTGAAGGGGTTAATTAGGGAGCATGTAGGGAGCTTGTAGAGTTAATTTTAGCTTAAGTTTAGTGTAGTAGACAGCCCAAAGTATTGATATAGGCCCATTTTGGTATATTTAATGCCACCATTTCACCGCCAAATGCGATCAAATTTAAAAAAAACTTAATTTTTTTTGCAATTTTAGGTTTCTCACTGAAATTATTTACAAACAGCTTGTGCAACTATGGCACAAATGGTTGTAAATGCTTCTCTGGGATCCCCTTTGTTCAGAAATAGCAGACATATATGACTTTGGTGTTGCTTTCTGGTAATTAGAAGGCTGCTAAATGCTGCTGCGCATAACACGTGTATTATGGCTAGCAGTGAAGGGGTTAATTAGGTAGTTTGTAGGGAGCTTGCAGGGTTAATTTGCAGGGTTAATTTTAGCTTTAGTGTAGAGATCAACCTCCCACCTGACACATCAGACCCCTTGATCCCTCCCAAACAGCTCCCTTCCCTCCCCGACCCCACAATTGTCCCCGCCATCTTAAGTACTGGCAGAAATTTCTTTTATTTATTTTTTAGCATATTTACATATGCTGTGGTGTAGCATCCCCCCTTAGCCCCTAACCTCCCTGATCCCCCCAAAACAGCTCTCTAACCCTCCCCATCTGCCTTATTGGCGGCCATCTTGGGTACTGGCAGCTGTCTGCCAGTACCCAGTTTGCAAAAAAAAGTATTTTTTTCTGGTTTTTTTTTTTTTCTGTAGTGTAGCTTCCCCCCACAGACCAACCCCCACCACCTGCCACACCAGATATGAGTGGTGGCACTGGGCAAGTGGGCACAGTATACGCTGTGAGCCTGACACACATGCTGGCAGGCAGGCAACTGCAATTAGATTACACAGGAAAAAAAGAAAGCAGACTGATGTTCTAGCCCTAAAAAGCGCTTTTTGGGGTGCTGTCCTTACAGCAGAGATCAGATGAGTCCTTCAGGACAGTAGTGGACACTGAATACACTAGCCTAGCTATCGATTTCCCTATTAAATCAGCAGTAGCTACACTGTCCCTCCTCTCACTAAGGCCTAGATTTAGAGTTCGGCGGTAAAAGGGCTGTTAACGCTCCGCGGGTTTTTTTCTGGCCGCACCATAAATTTAACTCTGGTATCGAGAGTTCAAACAAATGCTGCGTTAGGCTCCAAAAAAGGAGCGTAGAGCATTTTTACCGCAAATGCAACTCTCGATACCAGAGTTGCTTACGGACGCGGCCGGCCTCAAAAACGTGCTCGTGCACGATTCTCCCATAGGAAACAATGGGGCTGTTTGAGCTGAAAAAAAACCTAACACCTGCAAAAAAGCAGCGTTCAGCTCCTAACGCAGCCCCATTGTTTCCTATGGGGAAACACTTCCTACGTCTGCACCTAACACCCTAACATGTACCCCGAGTCTAAACACCCCTAACCTTACACTTATTAACTCCTAATCTGCCGCCCCCGCTATCGCTGACCCCTGCATTACACTTTTAACCCCTAATCTGCCGCTCCGTAAACTGCCGCCACCTACGTTATCCCTATGTACCCCTAATCTGCTGCCCTAACATCGCCGACCCCTATGTTATATTTATTAACCCCTAATCTGCCCCCCACAACGTCGCCGACACCTGCCTACACTTATTAACCCCTAATCTGCCGAGCGGACCTGAGCGCTACTATAATAAAGTTATTAACCCCTAATCCGCCTCACTAACCCTATCATAAATAGTATTAACCCCTAATCTGCCCTCCCTAACATCGCCGACACCTACCTTCAATTATTAACCCCTAATCTGCCGACCGGAGCTCACCGCTATTCTAATAAATGTATTAACCCCTAAAGCTAAGTCTAACCCTAACACTAACACCCCCCTAAGTTAAATATAATTTTTATCTAACGAAATAAATTAACTCTTATTAAATAAATGATTCCTATTTAAAGCTAAATACTTACCTGTAAAATAAATCCTAATATAGCTACAATATAAATTATAATTATATTATAGCTATTTTAGGATTAATATTTATTTTACAGGCAACTTTGTAATTATTTTAACCAGGTACAATAGCTATTAAATAGTTAAGAACTATTTAATAGTTACCTAGTTAAAATAATAACAAATTTACCTGTAAAATAAATCCTAACCTAAGATATAATTAAACCTAACACTACCCTATCAATAAAATAATTAAATAAACTACCTACAATTACCTACAATTAACCTAACACTACACTATCAATAAATTAATTAAACACAATTGCTACAAATAAATAAAATTAAATAAACTATCTAAAGTACAAAAAATAAAAAAGAACTAAGTTACAGAAAATAATAAAATATTTACAAAGATAAGAAAAATATTACAACAATTTTAAACTAATTACACCTACTCTAAGCCCCCTAATAAAATAACAAAGCCCCCCAAAATAAAAAATTCCCTACCCTATTCTAAAATACAAATATTACAAGCTCTTTTACCTTACCAGCCCTGAACAGGGCCCTTTGCGGGGCATGCCCCAAGAATTTCAGCTCTTTTGCCTGTAAAAAAAAACATACAATACCCCCCCCCAACATTACAACCCACCACCCACATACCCCTAATCTAACCCAAACCCCCCTTAAATAAACCTAACACTACCCCCCTGATGATCTTCCTACCTTGTCTTCACCATGCCAGGTTCACCGATCCGTCCTGGCTCCAAGATCTTCATCCAACCCAAGCGGGGGCTAGACATCCACTGAAGAAGTCCAGAAGAGGGTCCAAAGTCTTCCTCCTATCCGGCAAGAAGAGGACATCCGGACCGGCAAACATCTTCTCCAAGCGGCATCTTCTATCTTCTTCCATCCGATGACGACCGGCTCCATCTTGAAGACCTCCAGCGCGGATCCATCCTCTTCTTCCGACGACTAGACGACGAATGACGGTTCCTTTAAGGGACGTCATCCAAGATGGCGTCCCTCGAATTCCGATTGGCTGATAGGATTCTATCAGCCAATCGGAATTAAGGTAGGAATTTTCTGATTGGCTGATGGAATCAGCCAATCAGAATCAAGTTCAATCCGATTGGCTGATCCAATCAGCCAATCAGATTGAGCTCGCATTCTATTGGCTGATCGGAACAGCCAATAGAATGCGAGCTCAATCTGATTGGCTGATTGGATCAGCCAATCGGATTGAACTATATTCTGATTGGCTGATTCCATCAGCCAATCAGAAAATTCCTACCTTAATTCCGATTGGCTGATAGAATCCTATCAGCCAATCGGAATTCGAGGGACGCCATCTTGGATGACGTCCCTTAAAGGAACCGTCATTCGTCGTCTAGTCGTCGGAAGAAGAGGATGGATCCGCGCTGGAGGTCTTCAAGATGGAGCCGGTCGTCATCGGATGGAAGAAGATAGAAGATGCCGCTTGGAGAAGATGTTTGCCGGTCCGGATGTCCTCTTCTTGCCGGATAGGAGGAAGACTTTGGACCCTCTTCTGGACTTCTTCAGTGGATGTCTAGCCCCCGCTTGGGTTGGATGAAGATCTTGGAGCCAGGACGGATCGGTGAACCTGGCATGGTGAAGACAAGGTAGGAAGATCATCAGGGGGGTAGTGTTAGGTTTATTTAAGGGGGGTTTGGGTTAGATTAGGGGTATGTGGGTGGTGGGTTGTAATGTTGGGGGGGGGTATTGTATGTTTTTTTTTACAGGCAAAAGAGCTGAAATTCTTGGGGCATGCCCCGCAAAGGGCCCTGTTCAGGGCTGGTAAGGTAAAAGAGCTTGTAATATTTGTATTTTAGAAGAGGGTAGGGAATTTTTTATTTTGGGGGGCTTTGTTATTTTATTAGGGGGCTTAGAGTAGGTGTAATTAGTTTAAAATTGTTGTAATATTTTTCTTATCTTTGTAAATATTTTATTATTTTCTGTAACTTAGTTCTTTTTTATTTTTTGTACTTTAGATAGTTTATTTAATTTTATTTATTTGTAGCAATTGTGTTTAATTAATTTATTGATAGTGTAGTGTTAGGTTAATTGTAGGTAATTGTAGGTAGTTTATTTAATTATTTTATTGATAGGGTAGTGTTAGGTTTAATTATATCTTAGGTTAGGATTTATTTTACAGGTAAATTTGTTATTATTTTAACTAGGTAACTATTAAATAGTTCTTAACTATTTAATAGCTATTGTACCTGGTTAAAATAATTACAAAGTTGCCTGTAAAATAAATATTAATCCTAAAATAGCTATAATATAATTATAAATTATATTGTAGCTATATTAGGATTTATTTTACAGGTAAGTATTTAGCTTTAAATAGGAATTATTTATTTAATAAGAGTTAATTTATTTCGTTAGATAAAAATTATATTTAACTTAGGGGGGTGTTAGTGTTAGGGTTAGACTTAGCTTTAGGGGTTAATACATTTATTAGAATAGCGGTGAGCTCCGATCGGAAGATTAGGGGTTAATAATTGAAGGTAGGTGTCGGCGATGTTAGGGAGGGCAGATTAGGGGTTAATACTATTTATGATAGGGTTAGTGAGGCGGATTAGGGGTTAATAACTTTATTATAGTAGCGCTCAGGTCCGCTCGGCAGATTAGGGGTTAATAAGTGTAGGTAGGTGTCGGCGACGTTGTGGGGGGCAGATTAGGGGTTAATAAATATAACATAGGGGTCGGCGATGTTAGGGGTAGCAGATTAGGGGTACATAGGGATAACGTAGGTGGCGGCGATTTGCGGTCGGAAGATTAGGGGTTAATTATTTTAAGTAGCTTGCGGCGACGTTGTGGGGGGCAAGTTAGGGGTTAATAGATATAATACAGGGGTCGGCGGTGTTAGGGGCAGCAGATTAGGGGTACATAAGTATAACGTAGGTGGCGGTCGGCAGATTAGGGGTTAAAATTTTTAATCGAGTGGCGGCGATGTGGGGGGACCTCGGTTTAGGGGTACATAGGTAGTTTATGGGTGTTAGTGTACTTTAGGGTACAGTAGTTAAGAGCTTTATAAACCGGCGTTAGCCAGAAAGCTCTTAACTCCTGCTATTTTCAGGCGGCTGGAATCTTGTCGTTAGAGCTCTAACGCTCACTGCAGAAACGACTCTAAATACCGGCGTTAGGAAGATCCCATTGAAAAGATAGGCTACGCAAATGGCGTAGGGGGATCTGCGGTATGGAAAAGTTGCGGCTGTAAAGTGAGCGTTAGACCCTTTAATCACTGACTCCAAATACCAGCGGGCGCCCAAAACCAGCGTTAGGAGCCTCTAACGCTGGTTTTGACGGCTACCGCCGAACTCTAAATCTAGCCGTAAGAATGCAGCTTCCGAATGAATCTAAAATGGATTATTAACAACAGAAATAAAGTTTCCAGCTCCTAAGAAGATAAATGATAATATACCTGCTACACTATAAAGAAGATCCCCTACCAGATCTAATGGATTGTGACAGTTTGATACATATAGGAGCGCCAAAGAGAGGCTAAGGTATATCACAGGGCTAATTAATAAATCTATGATCAAATGGTTAACAGGAAGATCAACTTAAAGATATTGAATACAATAAATTTCTGTTAAAATTTAATTTATTAAAATACATAAAAACCAACCAGTTGGGGTTGTCAAACGATCAAACCCATGACACTCAATGCAGTGACAACACAATATAAAAAATACAATAAAAAATACAATCTAACAAGGTGTCGATACAATATAACACCTGGGCGTGTAGCTACAAATTACAAGATTGGATTACTTAATCTTAATAGGTGGTTTGCAATCCCTAAGGAGCCATAGAATCTAAAATGGATGCTGTCCAGGAGGTGGGCGGGTCTGGGAGGGAGGGTCTGCTGCTGATTGGCTGGAATGTGTCTGCTGACTGTGAGGTACAGGGTAAAAGTTTACTCAATGATGACGAATAGGGGGCGGATTGAATATCGCATATGTTTGCCCGCCGTGGCGAACGCGAACATGCTATGTTCACCGGGAACTATTCGTCGGCTTACTATTCGTGACATCACTAATGGCCTATCATATCTCCATCCAACCACACCCATGACACACCCAGTCACAGCTCCACCCACAAAGCAAATATGGTCAATGCCCACAATTCTCCCTCACCACCCAGCCCAAAAAGCCTCCAGGCTTTTGGGAGATATTAAAAATGAAATAAAAAAGCAGATATATTCATACAAAATTTTGTAAATCTGAGCAGTGTGTTTAGTGTATTAGTGAAAGGCCTCCATGCAAAAAAAGTTTTCTTATTCTTGATTTGTACATTTGAAATACATTATATGCGATTTACTACGGATAAACTAAATGTTTTAAAAACATAATATTAATTACAAATAACTACATAGGATCAAGACCTTTGCAAAATGAAACAGCAGATGGCAAAAAAAAAACTCTCAAACAATAAAAAAGTTGTCAAGTATAATGTTCAGGTCATAATAAATTGCTTTAGATATAAATATTATTTTATGTCAGTGTATTATTCTATACGTTTCTATTTATTGCTCTTGTGCTAATCCAAAACTGCTGTAGGCCAACTGTGCTAAAGCTGAAGGTGTGTTATAAATACTTTAAATTCCTATATATATATTTATCTATACCTACAGTATATATCTATATGAAAATATATATGTAGATATATACTGTATATATATATATATATATATATATATATATATATATATATATATATATATATATATATATATACGGATGTATATTGAAATATACACTCTCTGGACACTTTATTGGATACACCTTGCTAGTACCGGGTTAGACCTCCATTTGCCTTCAGAACTGCCTTAATGCTTTGTGGCATAGATTCAACAAGTTGTTGGAAACATTCCTCAGAGATTTTGGTCAATATTGACATGATAGCATCACGTAGTTGCTGCAGATTTGTCAGCTGCACATAACAGGTCCAGACTGACCATAGGGCATGCCGGGCAAATGCCCGGTGGGCTGCTCCGTCCAACATAACCACACAGAGGAGCCTAGTTATCAAGCCGTCAACCTCAAATACGCTGGAATTCCGCAGCGTATTTGTGGCGAGGCTGATTCACCTTAGTTATCAAAGGCTAGAGACCGGCAAAAGTAGAATTTGGTGACGTAAGCTTCGATCCGCCGGACTCAATCCGACACAGATCGATTCTTACGTCACTCCAGATGTGCCGCACACAAGTGCGGCACAATCTGACTACTTTTGATAGTTATCAAAAAACTAGCAGGTACGCTCAGCACTTTTACGGCCCAGCGTACCTGGTTTTCAATCCGCCACCCTGGAGGCGGCGGATCCCATAGGAATCAATGGGAGTCTGACCATAGCGAAAGTACAAGATCACTGCTGCCAGACATCCCATTGATTCCTGTGGGAGCTGTGTACACCTTACACCCTAACATGTACCCTGAGTCTAAACACCCGTAATCTGTCCCCCCCTACACCGCTGCAACTAAATAAATGTATTACCCCCTAAACCGCCGCTCCTGGAGCCCACCGCAAGCTATAATAAACATGTTAACCCCTAAACCGCCACTCCCTGACCCCGCCGCAACTATAATATATGTATTAACCCCTAAACTGCCGCTCCCTGACCCCGCCGCAACTATAATATATGTATTAACCCCTAAACCGCCGCTCCCTGACCCCGCCGCAACTATAATATATGTATTAACCCCTAAACCGCCGCTCCCGGACCCCGCCGCAACCTATATTAAATTTATTAACCCCTATCCTGCCCCCCCTACACTGTCACCACTATATCAAATTTATTAACCCCTATCCTGCCCCCCACTACACCGCCGCCACTGTAATAAAATTATTAACCCCTAAACCTAAGTCTAACACTAACCCTAACACCCCCTAACTTAAATATTAATTAAATAAATCTAAATAATATTTCTATTATGAACTAAATTAATCCTATTTAAAACTAAATACTTACAGGCAAATTTCAATTTATTTTAACTAGGTACACAAGCTATTAAATAGTTATTAACTATTTAATAGCTTACCTAGCTAAAATAAAGAGAAATTTACCTGTAAAATAAAAACTAACCTAAGTTACAATTACACCTAACACTACACTATACTTTAATAAATTATTCCTATTTAAAACTAAATACTTACCTGTAAAATAAACCCTAAGATAGCTACAATATAATTAATAATTACATTGTAGCTATTTTAGGATTTATATTTATTTTACAGGTAACTTTGTATTTATTTTAGCTAGTTAGAATAGTTATTAAATAGTTATTAACTATTTAATAACTGCCTAGCTAAAAGAAATACAAAATTACCTGTAAAATAAATCCTAACCTAAGTTACAATTAAACCTAACACTACACTATCATTACATTAATTAAATAAATTAACTACAAATAACTACAATTAAATACAATTACATAAACTAACTAAAGTACAAAAAATAAAAAAAGCTAAGTTACAAAACATAAAAAAAATAAGTTACAAACATTTAAAAAATATTACAACAATATTAAGCTACTTACACCTAATCTAAGCCCCCTAATAAAATAACAATGCCCCCCAAAATAAAAAAATGCCCTACCCTATTCTAAATTAAAAAAGTTCAAAGCTCTTTTACCTTACCAGCCCTTAAAAGGGCCTTTCGTGGGGCATATAGCCAATAGAATGCGAGCTCAATCTGATTGGCTGATTGGATCAGCCAATCGGATTGAACTTCAATCTGATTGGCTGATTCAATCAGCCAATCAGAATTTTCCTACCGTAATTCCGATTGGCTGATATAATCCTATCAGCCAATCGGAATTCAAGAGACGCCATCTTGGATGACGTCCCTTAAAGGAGCCTTCATTCGTCGGTAGTCCGTCGGGAAAGAAGGATGTTCCGCGTCCTGAAGAAGAAGATTGAAGACCCCGCTTGGAAGATGACATCTCCCGGATCGAAGACTTCTTCAGCACCGCTTGGAGGATCACTTCATCGGATGGAAGACTTCTTCAGCGCCGCTTGGAGGATAACTTCATCGGATGGAAGATTTCTTCAGCGCCCCTTGGAGGATAACTTCTGCCGCTCCGGATCTCCTCTTCAGTTCCATCGCTGCTCGGCTGAGTGAAGACGACTCAAGGTAGGATGATCTTCAGGGGGGTAGTGTTAGGTTTTTTTAAGGGGGGCTTGGGTTAGATTAGGGGTATGTGGGTGGTGGGTTTTAATGTTGGGGGGTTGTATTTTTCTTGTACAGGCAAAAGAGCTGAATTTTTTGGGGCATGCCCCACGAAAGGCCCTTTTAAGGGCTGGTAAGGTAAAAGAGCTTTGAACTTTTTTAATTTAGAATAGGGTAGGGCATTTTTTTTATTTTGGGGGGCTTTGTTATTTTATTAGGGGGCTTAGATTAGGTGTAAGTAGCTTAAAATTGTTGTAATATTTTTTAAATGTTTGTAACTTATTTTTTTTATTTTTTGTAACTTAGCTTTTTTATTTTTTGTACTTTAGTTAGTTTATGTAATTGTATTTAATTGTAGTTATTTGTAGTTAATTTATTTAATTAATGTAATGATAGTGTAGTGTTAGGTTTTATTGTAACTTAGGTTAGGATTTATTTTACAGGTAATTTGTATTTCTTTTAGCTAGGTAGTTATTAAATAGTTAATAACTATTTAATAACTATTCTAACTAGCTAAAATAAATACCAAGTTACCTGTAAAATAAATATAAATCCTAAAATAGCTACAATGTAATTATTAAATATATTGTAGCTATCTTAGGGTTTATTTTACAGGTAAGTATTTAGTTTTAAATAGGATTAATTTATTAAAGTATAGTGTAGTGTTAGTTGTAATTGTAACTTAGGTTAGTTTTTATTTTACAGGTTAATTTCTCTTTATTTTAGCTAGGTAAGCTATTAAATAGTTAATAACTATTTAATAGCTATTGTACCTAGTTAAAATAAATTGAAATTTGCCTTTAAAATAAAAATAAATCCTAACATAGCTACAATATAATTATTATTTATATTGTAAGTATATTAGGGTTTATTTTAAAGGTAAGTATTTAGTTTTAAATAGGATTAATTTAGTTCATAATAGAAATATTATTTAGATTTATTTAATTAATATTTAAGTTAGGGGGTGTTAGGGATAGTGTTAGATTTAGGTTTAGGGTTTAATAATTTTATTACAGTGACGGCGGTGTAGTGGGGGGCATGATAGGGGTTAATAAATGTATTATAGGTGGCGACGGTGTAGGGGGGGCAGGATAGGGGTTAATACATTTAATATAGGTTGCGGCAGGGTCCGGGAGCGGTGGTTTAGGGGTTAATACATATATTATAGTTGCGGCGGGGACAGGTAGCGGAGGTTTAGGGGTTAAACTATTTATTTAGCTGTTGCGAGGTGCGGGATCAGCAGGATAGGGGTTAATAACTTTATTATAGAGGGCGACGGTATAGGGGGGGCAGGATAGGGGTTACTAGGTTTAATGTAGGTTGCGGCGGTGTCCAGGAGCGGCGGTTTAGGGGTTAATACATTTATAAGAGTTTCTGTGGGGTCTAGGAGAGGCGGTTTAGGGGTTAATAACTTTATTTAGTTGCGGGGGGCTCCGGGGGTGCCGGTATAGGGGGTAGAACAGTATAGTATAGTGTGGGTGCTTAGTGACAGGCTAGCAAGAAAGCTGTAAAAAAGCCAAAGAGCAGCGAGATCGGATGAGTGATAACTCTCACAGTCCGCTGCTCACCGCCCCGTACTTGGTGCGTGGCTTTTTGACAGCTTTTTTGATAACTTAGGCAGGTCCGCGGCGGCGATGTGAGGCGAGCTTAGGCGGGCGTATTGGGCCGGCGAAGGCAGGAAAAGTAGACTCGTTGATAACTACCCCCCAGTGCTTAATCGGTGGTTTAAATTAATCAGTGCAGCTATTTCCCACACGTTACATTCTTAGATGCATAAGGGTTGTGGTGGGTGGAGCAGGTTGGTCCTGCGTCAAGAAGGAGCTGTACTTCTGTATGGGCTCTGTCGGACTGTCCTAAAAACAGCAGGAGAGGTGTGTCCCAGACTCCTCCTTCCAGGCCGACGGCCGAGTGATCACCGTATTCAGTCACTTCAGTAGTGATTCGTAAGGCAAAAATAAGAGCAGGGCGCATGCTGCTGATGCAAATATTTTTCTGACACGGCCCATGCCCCCTCGCTTAGGAGGGGAAAAATCAGTAACTGGCAGCCCTGACTTAAACTAAAGGCATAAGGTCAGTGGCACAAGGATTTAAAACCTCCATACAGTAATCAGTAGTGCAGGTAGTCTAGGCGGAGGAAGCAAAGGAGGTACAGTATGTGAGTCAGATTGCCTATAAGGATAGCTAGCGAGGGCCGTATATATATATTTTTTAATATCAAGCACTAACCACCAGATTTTAATACGGGAAAAGAATGGGGGGGGGGAATGCCCAGAGTCAGATGTGGAATTTTCAGCAGATAAGGTGCTACAGGCAATGGGGGATATTTATCAAAGCCTCAACTATGCTGCATTCGCCGGCACCAATACGCTCGCCTAACCTCACGGCTGCGGACCTGAATACGCTCTCCATATTTATAAAAAAAGCCGGCAAAAAGCCGCGCACCAAGTACGGGGCGATGAGCATCGGACTTTTGTTAACTAATAGTCATCGATTTCCCTGCTATTCGGCTTTTTACCAACTTTATTTATACCCTGTCACTAAATGCCGCCAGTATACTAAAATGTTTAACCCCTATCCCACCGCTCCCAGACCCCGCCGCCACTAAATAAATGTATTAACCCCTAAACCTCTGGCCTCCCACATCACTACCATTAACTAAACCTATTAACCCCAAAACCGCCAGCCCTCTACATCGCCATAAACTAAATTAAGCTATTAACCCCTATACCTAACAACCCGCTAACTTTACATTAAAATTACCACATCCCTATCTTAAAATAAAATTAAACTTACCTGTAGAATTAAAATGAACTATTAATTAACCTACCCTAATTATTATACTACAATTACATTAAAATAGCAACTAAATTAACTAAATTTCATATTAAAAAAACCTAAACCTACTCAAATTATTTAAATCTACTATTAAAAATGACAAAATTACCAAAAAAAATAAACACTGTTACAAAAAAATAAAAAACACTAAATTACGTAAAAAAAAAACAAAGTATCAAAAATAAAAACAAATTACACCTAATCTAATAGCCTTATCAAAATAAAAAAGCCCCAAGGAAATCAGCTCTTTTACCTGTAAAAAGAAATACAAACACCCCCAACAGTAAAACCCACCACCCAACCAACCAACCCCCCCCCAAATAAAAAGCCTATCTAGTAAACCTAAGCTCCCCATTGCCCTGAAAAGGGCAATTGTATGGGCATTGTCCTTAAAAGGGCTTTTAGCTCTTTTACCTGCCCAAAACCCACCCAAAAAACCCTTAAATAAACCTAACACTAACCGTTGACGATCCACTTACAGTTTTTGAAGTTCCGCTTAAAGGATCCATCCAGCTGGCAAGAAGTCTTCATCCGAGCGGCCTCTTCCATCTTCATCCATCCGGCGCGGAGCAGGTCCATCCTGAAGACATCCGGCGCAGAGCTCCTCTTCAAAACAGTAGCCGACGTAAACTAGAACTTGAATGCAAGTGACATCATCCAAGATGGCGTCCCTTGCATTCCTATTGGCTGAAAGGTTCCAATCAGCCAATAGGATTAGAGCTGCTCATCGCCGGATGTCTTCAGGATGGATCTGCTCCGCGCCGGATGGATGAAGATAGAAGAGGCCGCATGGATGAAGACTTCGCAGGATGGATAAAGATGGAAGAGGCCGCTCGGATGAAAACTTCTTGCCGGTTGGATGGATCCTTCAAGCGGAACTTCAAAAACTGTAAGTGAATCGTCGGGGGTTAGTGTTAGGTTTATTTAAGGGTTTTGTGGGTGGGTTTTATTTTTAGAGTAGGGTCTGGGCCGTTAAAAGAGCTAAATGCCCTTTTAAGGGCAATGCCCATACAAATGCCCTTTTCAGGGCAATGGGGAGCTTAGGTTTTTTTAGATAGGCTTATTATTTGGGGGGGTTGGTTGGTTAGGTGGAGGGTTTTACTGTTGTGGGGTGTTTGTATTTTTTTTTACAGGTAAAAGAGCTTATTTCTTTGGGGCAATGCCCCGCAAAAGGCCCTTTTAAGGGCCATTGGTAGTTTATTGTAGGCTAGGGTTTTTTTTATTTGGGGGGGGGGGGCTTTTTATTTTAATAGGGCTATTAGATTAGGTGTAATTCGTTTTTATTTTTGATACTGTGATTTGTTCGTTTTTTCTAATTTAGTGTTTTTTATTTTTGTAACAGCGTTTATTTTTTTGGTAATTTAGTAATTTTTAATAGTAGATTTAAATAATTTTAGTAGGATTAGTTTTTTTTAATATGTAATAAAGTTAATTTAATTGCTAGTTTAATATAATTTTAGTATAATAGTTAGGGTAGGTTAATTAATAGTTTAATATAGTTTATTTTAATTCTACAGGTAAGTTTAAATGTATTATAAGATAGGGATGCTGTAATTTTAATGTGAAGGTAGCGGGTTGTTAGGTTTAGGGGTTAATAGCCAAATTTAGTTTATGGCGATGTGGGGGTCTTGAGGTTTAGGGGTTAATAGGTTTAGTTAATGGTAGTGATGTGGGAGGCCAGAGGTTTAGGGGTTAATAGCTTTATTTAGGTTGTGGCGGGGTCCGGGAGCGGTGGGATAGGGGTTAATAACTTTAGTTGCAGCGGGGTCTGGGAGCGGCGGAAAAGGGGTTAATAATTTTATGTAGGTTGCGGCGAAGTCAGAGTGGTAGATTAGGGGGTGTTTAGACTTAGGGCTTATGTTAGGGTGTTAGGTGTAAACGTTACTGGTTTTCTACCATAGAAATCAATGGGATATCTGGCAGCATCGAACATAAGCTTTCAGATTCCTATTGATTCCTATGGCATCCGCGGCCTCCATGGTGGATTGAAAACCAGGTACGCTGGGCCAAAATAGCCGCGAGCGTACAGGTTAACTATTTGATAACTTTGAAAAAGTGTCAAATAGTGCCGAATGTGTATTCGGAACATCTGTAATGACGTAAGCATCGATCTGTGTCGTATTGAGACTGGGGGATCCTATGTTACGTCACAGATTTCAACTTTTGCCGGTCTGTAGGTTTTGATAACAAGGTCAAATCAAGCTCGCCACAATTACGCTGTGGAATTCCATCGTATTTGCGGTTGACGGCTTGATAAATATCTCCCAATGTGTTTTTGTCTTTTTTTTATTTAAAAATGGTCAGAAATTATTGAATGGTTTGATTTTTGATATAATAATAGCCTAAATGTTTAATAAGAAATCAATCTGTGCCTTATAAAATGCATTTAGCTTAGTCAACATCCAAATGCCAATACAATCCACAGCCTTTACTGTATATAATAAGAGCCAGTTATACTGCACTGCAAACTCCATATTTTATTATGTGTGAGGTGTGTCTGTGGTCTGTGTGTGTGTGTGTGTGCGCATGTGTGAGGTCTCTGTGTTTGTGAGGTGTGTGTTTGGTGTATGTATGTGTGTGTGTGTGTGGCTGTGTGTGGTGTATGTGTATGTGTGTGGTGTTGTATGTGTGTGTGTGTGTAAAAAGGTAAATAAGAAGTGGGGAGCAGAGGGGGTGGGGGGGGAGTGGGCCTCTATGACTCAAAATGCCCAGGCCTCTTTTTGGTCCCAGTCCGGCCCTGGCACATCATCCATGATGTGAATCTCCCATTCCACCACATCCCAAAGGTGCTCTATTGAATTGAGTTCTGGTGAATGTGGAGGCCATTGGAGTACAGTGAACACATTGTCATGTTCAAGAAACCAGTTTGAGATGATTTGAGCTTTGTGACATGGAACATTATCCTACTGGAATTAGCCATCAGAAGATGGGTACACTGTAGTCATAAAGGGATGGACATGGTCAGCAACAATACTCAGATAGGCCGTGGCATTTAACCCCTTAATGACCTATGATGGAATTATTCCATCATGGAGCCATTGAGAAAACTGAAGTTGTGTCCTTAAGAGGTAAAACAATGCTCAATTAGTACTAAGGGGCCCAAAGTGTGCCAAGAAAATATCCAGCACACTATTACACCACCAGCCTGAACCGTTGATACAAGGCAGGATGGATCCATGCTTTCCTGTTGTTTACGCCAAATTCTGACCCTACCATCTGATTGTAGCAGCTGAAATTGAGACTCATCAGACCAGGCAACGTTTTTCCAATCTTTTATTGTTCAATTTTTGTGAGCCTGTGCGAATTTTAACCTCAGTTTCCTGTTCTTAGCTGACAGTGTGGTCTTCTGCTGCTGTAGCCCATCTGCTTCAAGGTTCGACGTGTTGTGTGTTCAGAGATGGTATTCTGCATACCTTGGTTGTAACAAGTGGTTATTTGCGTTACTGTTACCTTTCTATCATCTCAAATCAGTCTACCCATTCTCCTCTGGCCTTTGACATCAACAAGGCATTGTCATCCTCACAAATGCTGCTCACTGGATATTTTCTCTTTTTTCGGACCATTCTCTGTAAACCCTAGAGATGGTTGTGCGTGAGAATCCCAGTAGATCAGCAGTTTTTGAAATACTCAGACCAGCCACCTGGCACCAACAACCATGCCACGTTCAAAGTCACTTAAATCCCCTTTCTTCCCCATTCTGATGTTTGGTTTGAACTTCAGCAAGTCGTCTTCACTACGTCTAGATGCCTAAATGCATTGAGTTGCTGCCATGTGATTGGCTGATTAGCAATTTGTGTTACCAAGCAATTGAACAGGTGTACCTAATAAAGTAGCCAGTGAGTGTGTGTGTATATATATATATGTATATATATATATATATATATATATATATATATATATATATATATATATATATATATATATATATACAGGTAGCCCTCAGTTTACGCCGGTGTTAGGTTCCAGGAGGAATGGTTGTAAATCGAAACTGTTGTAAATTGAAACCCAGTTTATAATGTAAGTCAATGGGAAGTGAGGGAGTTAGGTTCCAGGGCCCTCTCAAAATTGTCATAAGTAACACCTAATACATTATTTTTAAAGCTTTAAAATGAAGACTTGAAATGCTAAACAGCATTTATTATCATCATCAAACTAAGTTTAATGAACAAAAACATTTGCTAACAGCACCTAATAAAATAATCACACAACAGACTGCATCATCATCAAACTAAGTTTAATGAACAAAAACGTTTTTTTACTTGCATTTTTCAGCAATCAGTTCTCTGCATTGTTAGCATGTTAGATAATATTGGGTCTGCACCTATTCTATGCATTTCCTTCTAAGTGAAGAACATATGAATTTTAAGTAAAATTATTTAAAACTGATATTGCATATTTGGAGGTTTTTGACTGGGAGTGGCACAATAGTATATACTCTGGAGCCCTTTCCAGTCAAACACTGAACCATATACCATATCCCTTTTTAACCATTTTTTAAATATAAAAATAATGTTTATATATGAGAGTAAAACTTTATTTTAATAATAAATAATAATTTTATGTTTTGTGAAATATATTTTCTTGTTAATTGTAGCACTATTTGGGTTTTCACCACTCATGCACAACTCATAACTTTCAACTTGTTAATTGAGCAATATTTAGAGCAGTCACGATATTCATTGAATGTGTTGGGTGCGCTAGAGTGATGTTGGCCATGCTAAACCTTCTATGGTAATTTTTTTTTTTACCATACACTTTTAATATCAATCTGCACACTAATTTAAGCATGGTCCAGTTATAATGATATCTCAGCCCACGCTAGCATTAGCACGCCACTTAGAATCTGGGCCTTTTTGTTTCACTGACTGAACAGCAATCACTTTAGATGCATTACAGTTATATTTAAAGCATAAAGTAAAGGATGAGTTACAGCATTTGGATACATGGGGAGAAGCCCAGGAACTGCTCCAAGGTCTCTCCTTACCTGGGTCCTAATCTTCTCACAACAGCAAACTCAGACAGACATTAATCTTTACTGCAAGCAATAGATATCCACCTTTACTGTAAGCAAACTCAGACATTAAACTTCACTGCAAGCAATACAGTCATCCACCTTTACTGTACGCAAACTCAGACAGACATTAATCTTCACTGCAAGCAATACAGACATCCACCTTTACTGTAAGTAAAGTCAGACAGACATTAATCTTCACTGAAAGCAATACAGACATCCATCTTTACAGTAAGCAAACTCAGACAGACATTAAACTTCATTGCAAGCAATACAGACTTCTACCTTTACGGTAAGCAAACTCAGACAGACATTTAACTTCACTACAAGCAATACAGACATCCACCTTTACTGTAAGTAAAGTCAGACAGACATTAATCTTCACTGAAAGCAATACAGACATCCATCTTTACAGTAAGCAAACTCAGACAGACATTAAACTTCACTGCAAGCAATACAGACTTCTACCTTTATGGTAAGCAAACTCAGACAGACATTTAACTTCACTACAAGCACTACAGACATCCACCTTTACTGCAAGCAAACTCAGACAGACATTAATCTTCACTGCAAGCAATATAGACATCTAGACACACAAGAAAAGTGTAAAAGTATACACCAAGTAGCGCTAATCAGAGATATGTGTACGGATAAAGGAAAATATTTTTTTTTAATTATTAATATATATATATATAAGCGATATAACCAAACAATATTGAATGATAAAAAGTCCCACAATATTTGCAGAAAATAAACTATGCACTTTATGGGCAAATCCTGTGAAGTCCAATACTCACAGCCCAATATATAGAGATAGAATCAGAAATAAAAAGTCTGACAGCTACTCCTTTAAGGGTGAGGGTGGTTCCATAAACCCCATAAAATGAATATCTGAACAAGAGGAGAAGAGCGCAGACTCAAATGCAGAGTAAAAATCCTTTAATATATGTGCACTCAGATAAAGTGGCAACTCACAAGAAAGACAGTTAAAATCAGCATTGAACACAGTGTGTTCGAATCATTGATAAAACTTATCCCAGAAGCAACGGCTTAGCAAGCGGCAGTTTCAAACACTCCAAAACACTCCAACAGTCCTGGGCTGTTGTCAGTGAGACCCGGTCTGGGTAAGTGACAGTGTTGTCAAAGTCCATTAGGATTCCGTTTGATAGATAGTCTGAGCTGGCTATACTATACCAGCAAACTTGCAGGAGACAAAGATTACAGGATAATGCAATAACCCTCGGCCCAAAACCCGTAGATTCTCAACTGCAGACCAGGAACTACGGTGGCCTCACAGGGTCAATAAGGGGGAGGTTCTCTATGCGTTTCGTCCCGATACAGCGGGACTTTCTCAAGAGTAAAGAGTCAAGATGATGCAGTGCTCTTTATGAATGGTGTCGCGAACACACCTACACTTGTCGGACCAATATCGTTGGTCCTTAAAGGGTAACAAATTAAAAACATTCATAGAGGGCATAGCAGCACTATTGGTTTCTAAATATAAGCAATAAAATTAGATAGAATTAATAATATATACCACTTACTATAAATAACCACATTAGATATATAAATACATATTCAGATAATTACATAAAAACTACATAAAAAACAAACACGTTAAAAACAATTCATACATTATACATTGCTAAAAAAAATCCTAAAATTGCACCAAATGTCTGGTATACAAATAAGTTATTGAGACTTAGGAAAAGGGAAACCTTTTGGATAAAAACTTTAAATTGTATGGATCCCAATGGGTTAAATATTGAATTAGATATAAGGCTTTCCTATGATATACATTTAATATTATCCATATGTATTGATCATCCACTGTCTATGTTTAGATTTATAAAACAATCTTTTTTGATGTTTTATATTTTTGCAGTATTATATATATTTTTGCAGTATTATATATTATTCGTGTATTATTGATTTTAGGATTTTTAGCAGCAATGTATCCGACAAGTGGGAGTGTGTTTGTCACACCATTCATAAAGAGCACTGCATCATCTTGACTCTTTACTCTTGAGAAAGTCCCGCTGTATCTGGATGAAGCGTGTAGAGAACCTCCCCCTTATGTAGTTCAAACACGACGGCAACGGTCCTCGGCAGCGGTGCTCCTCTGCGGCATGGAGGCTCCTCTTCATGAGATCTCCGAGGACCATCGCCGCATCTGGGGACACCGCTCCGCATCTCCGCGCCGCCTTTGCTGTGGATGAAGATGATGGACCCGCCTGGAAGAAGACCTTCTCCACCGGACTTCAGGAACCGTGAGTACCTATTTGGGGCTTTAGTGTTAGTTTTTTTTTTTAAATTTTTTAAATTATTTAATTTTTTTAATTAGGATTTTTTTGGCAATTTGAAAAAGATCTTAATGCCCTTTTAAGGGCAGTAAAATAGAGCTGAATGCCCTTTAAAAAGCAAATGCCCATACAAATGCCCCTTTAGGGGCAATGGGTAGTTTAGGTTTATTAGTGTTAGTTTTTTTTATTTTGTAGGGTTTGGTGGGTGTGGGGTTTTACTGATAGGGTGGACTTTAATGTAAAAGAGCTGATTTCTTTAGGGCAATGCTCTTCAAAAACTCATTTTAAGGGCTATTGGTAGTTTATTCTTAGATACGGGAGTGTTTTTATTTTGGGGGGGCTTTTTTATTTTCATAGGGATTAGGTTTTTCATTTTGGATAATATGGTTTATTATTTTTTGTAATGTTAGCCTTTTTTATTTTCTGTAATTTTAAAATAATGTAAAGTATTTTTTTTTTTAATTACTGTTAGGATTTTTTTTTTTAATTGTAATGTAGTATTTTATTTTCTTATGTAATTAAGGGGTTGATTTAGGGGGTGTTAGGTTAGGGGGCTTAGTCATTAAATATTTTTTTTGCGTTGTGGGGGTAGGCGGTTTAGGAGTTTATAGGTAAATTAGGTTTAATACGTTGGGGGGTTACAGATTAGGGGTTAA
This sequence comes from Bombina bombina, assembly GCF_027579735.1. Taxonomy (NCBI): domain Eukaryota; kingdom Metazoa; phylum Chordata; class Amphibia; order Anura; family Bombinatoridae; genus Bombina; species Bombina bombina. The sequence goes on along the minus strand of NC_069499.1, from coordinate 1,517,900,275 downwards.
TAGATTTATTAGGTAGTTTGCGATGTTGGGTTTTGCATATTTAGGGCTTAATCATTTTATAAGATTTTTTTTTTCTTAATACTTTGTGCGGGTGGTTAGTTTGTTTTTTTTAAAAAATACTTATTGCGGGCAGTTAGGATTTTATTTCAATACTTATTGCCGCCGGTTATTTTTTTTTTTTTAATACTTATTGCGGGCAGTTATTTTTTTTTTTGTAATGCTCCTTTTGCCTTCGCTGCATCCTGGTGGATTCCGAAAATGGAAGGGTGCCATTTTCGAAATCCCCCTGGATGCAGCTTTGCCGGACAGATAGCTCAGCATGCTAAGGCACTGTGGCTGAGCTCTGTAGCAACCCAAGGGTTGCAGATTTGATCCCCGGCGAGGTCCACTCAGCCTTTCATACCATATATATATGGTACAAAAGAGAAAATCAATAAGATATGACAAGCGCACAGATTAGGTCCCTATATGCAGTATGATATATATACAAAACAGCACAACATTTTTCCTCCCTTCCGTATGTGGACCGCAGCGTACACCTCTCTTGTAAACCACCACAGTGTTGAAATATGTATAATCTCAAAAAGTTAATGTGCATTAATATGCACATAAAGGACTCACTTGCCACATTTTCCTGGTGCTCGGTCCTGGGGGAGATAACTCCAAACTGCTTCCTGCAGGGATCCGGCTCTGCCGCCCACTCCCCTCCTCAAGCCACCCGCTCGCTGCCTGTGGTTACGTCCGTGTGCGCGTGCCTGTGTCCTGTTGAGTGTGTGACGTCACATCCCTGTCACAGCTCCAAAATCCCTCTGTGGTGGTCCAAGGGTTACAGGTAGAGCAAACACACCGGAGACTCCTTGCTGGTTCAGTACAAAATGTGAAAAGAAGGAATCAGGAGTTCCGGTATCTTGTTAAATCACGATCCAAAACTTTATTGGGTTAAAACGAATAGCAACAGCACTTCAGTTACAGCTCTCTGAGCTGCAGCATGGGATGGTGGTCATTACTGCTGACACGTTTTGGCTCTACCCGCCGTAGTCATAGCATAGTTAGTGACCATCACCCTGTGTTTAAAAAGGCAAAGATCACTTCCCATTGGTTAAAACAAAAACACACCCACTATGCTGCATGTACAGGTTTGTAAAGTAAAACAAAACAAATTGAATTTTATTAAATCTAAGTAGTTGCTTGTTTTAGTATATGACAGAGTTTGCTATATTAACTTGAATTAATGTATTAAGTCAATTTTTGAAGTCAATTTTTTTAAAACAATTTTTTTGAAAATAGATATGTCATATGCAAATATTGCTGCTAATATCAGAAGGCCAAACACATACTGCCTCTAATGTCAATATACATTAGAGATATATCATATTGGAATAACAAACTGTGGAAAATAAAAAATGAATAAGGTATTATACTGCTCCTGGTTGACGGCTGGGGATAACAATATAAAGTTCCCTATCAGTTAAATCATCTACCTAAAATTCACAAACCTGGACCTGAGATCCACGGTTAGTGGAATTGGTTCACTAACTGAAAGACTCTCACAATGGCTGGATGCAATACCTGTGTGGAGGGGCTACAAAGCCATTTAACAGACACTAAACATTTGTTAGGCCTACTGAAAAATGAAGGTTGGAATGAGGATAATGATGGGTATATATATGTGTATATGTGTATATATATATATATATGTATATATATATGTGTGTATATATATATTATATATATTATGTTATATGGGTAATTTGAATCTCACATATTAAGCATATTGAGGGTAACTTTAAATCTTGTATCAAATGTTTATAATGCAGCATTCCACAAGTTTCTTTTTGTATAAGTTGTAACATATGGTTCCAATATATGATCCTCTCTACAAATGGTTATATGGGCATATTCTGTTATGTGCTATAACAACATTCTTATTTCCTGTGGGCCCCTTATGCAGATGTGAAGTTAACTACGTTTTTTATATATTTCCTGTGACCTCATGTATGACGTATACATCACTATAAATTCTTTGTGTGTTCTTCAAATAAACGGGACTTTTGTGAAAACACTCAGTTGCATGTGTGTGTGATTTCAGTGGTCACCCCAGGGCCCTGAAGAAAACGTGTGCCGCACCCTTATCAGCCAGAGCAGAGCTAAGGAACAAAAGAAGTAACCCTACAAAACTGGCGTCAGAAGTGGAATGAAACAGGGAACTCTCGGAAGGTAAGCTGAACAAAGAGTCCTTTTTATTCTGACCTTTTTTCTCTTACCACGAGACCCCTTAAGTTTCATTTTACATAGGAATAGTTGGGGAATATATATATGTGAATCTTTGGTAGATTCTAAAAGAGGAATAGTAGATTTTTTTGGTAGAAATCAGGTTAAATATATATATGAATCTTTGGTAGATTCTAATCAAATCTTTGATTAAAAAATAAAAATAAATAAAAAGGGAATAAGATTTCTTTGGTAGAAATCAGGTTATATTAAGTCTGGCTGAAGGGTTAAACCACACATTTTCTTGCTGCTTGCTTTTGAAATATTGCTGTAGGCTAACATTGCTTTAAAGTTATAAGATAAATGCTGCATTGTTTATATGAATTCTTATGCTGTTTGTTTTTAAATATGCTGTATGGCAAAATACTGTTTATTTGTATAAAGTGTTAAGGAAGTAAAATACTGCTTATTGTTTAAAGTATTAAGAAAGTAAACTGTTGCTTATATGTATTGCTGTTTCTGAATGTTAGTTAAAATGCTACATTTTTTTCTGGTGAAGGGTGACCTTTGACCTAGAGATAATTAATGCCAGAAACTACTGAAAGGATCAGCATAGTGATATTTTTTTTTCTTTCTCTTGTTGTAAACTTAAGCATTAAGCACAATAACTGGTAACGGAGTACAACCATTCTAGTTAATGTGTTTTTTGCAAAAAGATTCAATAATTAATTGCTCTTAAAGGTAAAGGTATTGTATTTTTATATTTTTATTATTTTTTTATTATTTTTTTATTTTTATTTTTTGTGTGTTGTATTGTATTTTGTTGTAAATGTTTTAAAAGATAAGTTAGGAGTTGAGAATGGGCAAATCCCAGTCTAAACAATTTCCATCACCTAGACCAGGTGAAAATTGTAAAGATTATGTGGGAAGGGTGTCGCCCAATGGGTTTATGTATATTATTCCTCGGGTTCAGAATATGGCAGATTGGACAGAAGCTATGAGAAGCTCTGATCCATTCCCCAGAGAGGGGGATAATGATAAATTTCATATGAATATGGTAAAAGGGTTGTGTCTAGGTGATGAAGAGGCATTTCCATGGTATAATGGTGATCCAAGATGGAATATGGATTATATGAAAAAGGGTGGGGAAAATTGGCTGACTGTTGCTCCATACTGGCGATATATTGATATAGATGGGAATAAAAAGAAGGGTAAAAGTGAGAAGCAAAAACAGAAAGCATATTCACCCCCCCTGCCCCATATAATGTCCCTCACCTACCTTTGCCATCATATAACAGACTATATCCTAGCCTCCCATCCCCTAGTGACATAGATCTAGAGACTATTGCTATTGCCTCTGCTCAGGTACCCCAGGAATGGACCTTGCCAGGACCTTCTGTAACTCCCTGATACCAGGTCACTAAACCCCCAATTATGCCCAAACCCCCGATTAAGGTTGAACCAGTAGCACCTTCCTACCCCCCTACAATAACCCCACAATATAAAAGAGGGAATGAAGAAGTAGAGGAGGAGGAGGCAGCTGTACCAGAAGCTAGTATGCCATTTCTTACTGTGGGAGACCAATTAATTATTAAACCTTTGTCCCCGGGTGAATTAAGGGAAATTACCAAGGGAGCCCCAAACCCCCGTCAACATCCATCAGCTTGTATTATGTATTTAAAAAGAATGTTACAAGGACAAAACATGACACAGACAGATATAAGAATTATTATTGATGCACTTCTAGACTATGACCCTGAATCAGGTTGGGAGTGGGGTAATGTAAAGAGTATTAGTAAATTGAGTCGAGATCCAACAATTAACTATGCCCTAAACACACGTGAAGGACTTGATGAAATGTGGACAGAATTAAGTATAGAAATGCATAGAATATGGAAGCATAAACAAAGTATGTCAATTGCACTAGCGTGCAAACAGAATACAAAGGAAACAGTAGTAGAATTTGTTAAGCGTTTTTATAAATGCTGGAAGGAAGAGGCTGGAATGGAATCAGGAGATGCAATGGGCTCTCTGAAGGTCCAGACTTGCATTAGTAATATGCAACCTCAGCTTTCTTTGTTGGTGAAACAACTTGTCTCTGATTGGCCAGAGTTGACTCCAGCAGAATTCTTGAAAAGAATTCATGAAAAAGAAGGGGCAGGTTGTTTTGACATCAGGAAATTAGAAGGAAAAAACGCTGCTTTTTATCAAAAGCAGAGTTTACAACATTGTGATCCATTCCAGGCCAGGGAAAGGGATAATACAGGGAGTAATAGAATGTATGTGAGAGGTAGAGGGAGAGCTAGAGGAAGAGCTAGAGGGAATTATACTTCAAACAGAACACATTGTATTAACTGTGGGGAACAGGGACATTGGAAAAATGAATGCCCAAAACCCCCTAATAATTCTGGCCCCCCTTACAATCCCCGACAGTATAACAGACAGCCTTACATAGCCCCTGCACCCATGGAGGCACCCAAACACAACATACAATGGCCATAGGGGTGCCTAGAAGGTAGCACTCCAATTTTTCCAGTGGTGTCAACAAGTTATCATGAGCAACCGTACTTAGTCCTAGAAGTAGAGGGAGAACCCCTACCATTTCTAGTAGACACAGGAGCTACATGCTCTGCCTTATGCTCAGATATGTATGATGGCATTACTGAAAAATCTGAACCTTCTCTAGGGATTAATGGAGTGCTGACTCAGACTCGCATCACACTGCAACTTGAAGTTAGGGTACCCTGTACTGGCCAACAACTTTTGCACCCATTTCGTATTATAACTGGGTGTCCCCTTAACCTTTTGGGTCGTGATCTTATGGGTCCCCTTGGTTTGAAAGTAGCTGTCACTAGACAGGGTGGGTTAGACGTGAGTCTAGGGTTCACTAACCTGTGTTTTTTTAATGACATATTGACAGATGTCCCATCCTCTGTATGGGCATCTTCAAAACTTGACGTTGGTTTAGTTCAGTGTACCCCATATAAAGCCAGATTAAAACCTAATACTACTCCAGTGTTTATTAAACAATATCCATTGTCTAGAGAAAAGAAAGAAGGGATAAGACCCATGATAGAGGAATTCCTTAAACAAGGAATCCTCCGTCCAGTAGTTTCTCCCTATAATACCCCCATAAATCCGATCCCAAAGAAAGACAATGAATATAGGTTAGTACAAGACCTAAGGGCAATTAATGAAATAGTAATCCCAATTGCCCCAATAGTCCCAGATGTTACAACCTTACTCACAGCCATTCCACATGACGCCTGTATATTTACAGTCATTGATTTAGCTAACGCATTTTTTTCAGTCCGATTGGACCCTGAGACACAGCTACTTATGGCTTTTTATTATGATGGGCGTCAGCTTACCTGGAAACGCCTCCCTCAAGGCTATGTGGCCTCACCTGCGGTCTACTCGCTGGTGCTCCAACGTACCTTGCGGTCATGGACTCCCAGCCAAGGTTCCGTCCTCCTTCAGTACGTCGATGACCTACTGTTGTGTAGTCCTAACCAGGAGGCTAATACAGTAGATACAATAAGTCTGTTAAAACACCTTGCTGCTGAAGGTCATAAAATAGCAAAACATAAGCTACAAGTAGGAGTGACAAAAGTGGATTACCTTGGTTTTGTGCTTTCCCAAGGCCACCGGTCCATTAGTCCCAAACGAATCCAAGTGATTCAACAGATCCCAAAGCCAGTTACTAGAAAGGACATGCTAACCTTTCTAGGTATGATTAATTATTGCAGACAATGGATTCCTGAGTGCTCCCATCATGATTCCATTCTAAGGCAAGCCACAAAAGGGGATAGCCCTGAACATATACAATGGACCACAGATATGACTAAATCCTACATAGCTCTGAAGACTAGCATTATTAGTGCCCCTGCTTTAGGACTACCTGATTATTGTAAACCATTTCACTTGTATGCGAGGGACAATTGTAAAACCATGGCTGCTGTCTGTGCCCAAGAACATGGTGGAGGCAATATGCGTCCCGTAGCTTTCTTTTCCAAAGTAGTTCCAATACCGGTACAAGGGATGCCGGCGTGTCTCCGAGCATTGGCGGCTTGCACCATGGCTGTAGAGATGGTTGAAACAATCACATTAGGCCATTCAATAGTACTACACACTAGTCACCAAGTTTTACATCTTGTAAAAAATGTCACTACCCAACAGATGACTTCTCAAAGACTTTCTGGTTATGAATGTATATTACTGAATAATACAAATCTGACTATTAAATATAGTAGTGTATCCTCAGGGCCAACTCAAATACTTAGTGCCTTACTTACAGGATCACCAGACTTTCCAACAGATCATGATTGTATAGAGGTAATACACCACATTACCACACCAAGACCTGACTTGATGGATAAACCTTTTGACCATGCTGATAATGTGTTTGTTGATGGTTCTTGTTCCCGACCTAGTGATGGTATTTATAAGACAGGCTATGCCGTTGTGCAACTACCAGACATTGTTCTAGATGCAGGCCCCATTCCTTATCCTTCTGCACAAGCTGCAGAATTAATAGCACTTACAAAAGCATGTAAATTGTTTGAAAATAAATCTGTTAACATTTACACTGACTCTCGCTATGCTTTTGGGGTTGTGCACGATTTTGGTATGATATGGAAACAACGTGGTTTTGTTTCAGCAGATGGCAAGACCATCTCTCATACAGACCTGATTAATGAACTTTTAGAGGCCATACAACTCCCAAAGGACATAGCGATCATACATTGCCGTGCACATACATACAAGTCTGACCCTATTTCCTTGGGTAATGCACTTGCAGATAAAATTGCTAAAGAGGCTGCTTATGTTTCCCGGATCCACCATCCGTATGTATGCTGTTTTAGCCCCACCTTCATGTCCTACAGACCATTTGCTTCTTGAACTCCAGGGACATGCCACTCCTAGTGACATATCTTTCTGGACTACTAATGGGTTAACTTTAGATGAGAATGGTTTCTTTTCTAAAGAGGGGAAGGTGGGCATACCGGAAAGCAGTGCACCACTCTTTATAGCACAAGCCCATGGTGTTGGACACCTAGGTATAAAACCAACAACTAACTTGTTGAAGCAATCTTTCTACATTAGAGGTATAGGTGATCATTGCAAGGCATATATTAATAGATGTGTATATTGCTTACAGACCAATGCAACCATCCCCAATAAAGCCCAGCATGACCACTTACCCCCACCTACAGCCCCATTCACACATCTACAAATTGATTTTACACATATTCCAAAAACTGGCACTAAACAATTATATCTGCTTGTAATAGTTGACCAATTTTCTAAGTGGCCAGAAGCTTTTGTTACCCAGAGGGAAGATGCAAAAACAGTCGCTAAAATTTTAGCCACTGAAATAATTCCCAGATTTGGTTGTCCGCTTCAGATTAATTCTGATAACGGTCCAGCATTCATTAGTAAAATCACACATGAGTTAGTAGAATGGTTACAGATTAATTGGAACTTTCACATTCCCTACCATCCTCAAAGCTCAGGGATTGTAGAAAGAATGAATCGCAATATCAAGGAAAACTTTTAAAGGCAACAGCAGGTACATGGGTTAAATGGCAAAACTATTTACCTGCGATTTTAGCAGAAATCAGAATGACCCCAAATAGGACAACCAGGTTGTCTCCATTTGAGGTCCTAATGGGTAGACCATTCCCGACTCCATGGGTAAAAGGCCCACTTATCATTAAAAATGGTGATTTAGATTGTATTAAGGAACAATATGTAAAACAATTGATTGATAAATTGAATGGCATCTATGGTGATGTGTCTTCCCGTTTACCTCTTCCCTCGCAGGAACCAACCCATCCTTTCAAGCCTGGAGATCTGGTCTGCATTCGCCAGCTGAATAAAGCAAAGAAAGGAGGTTTCCCGTTCAGCAAGCCAGTCACTGTGATCGCTGTAACCAGGACTGCCGTACTGACTGACGACAAGGACATCTGGATACACGCTTCACGAGTGAAACTCTGTCCAAAGAGAGGAGAAGCGGGTGACAAGCTATCGGTCACCCCTCACAAAGGAGAAGTGGGTGATAAGGTATCGATCACTCCTCACAAAGACCAGGATGACGATCTCAATCATTCCTGCAAGATCTTCCTTTTTCTAATGGGGATATTGATATTTGTGTATATCCCAATAGTATTAATAACAGCATGTTATTACTCACCTGAAGATGCTGGACACTTTACACCTATTTTGTTTACTATTATTAACATTGTTTAACTGTGACATGTCTTGTACTTTACGAAAGAAAATATCAGGTATGATACAAGATGCAGAAAAAGTTCAACTGCAAAATTTAATTAGAGGTAGACCCAGATAGTTTATATTGTAGGAACATTACAGGTTATGTGATCACAATGTGATCAAAGAGGGGAATGATGGGTATATATATGTTTATATGTGTATATATATATATGTATATATATATATATGTGTGTATATATATATTATATATATTATGTTATATGGGTAATTTGAATCTCACATATTAAGCATATTGAGGGTAACTTTAAATCTTGTATCAAATGTTTATAATGCAGCATTCCACAAGTTTCTTTTTGTATAAGTTGTAACATATGGTTCCAATATATGATTCTCTCTACAAATGGTTATATGGGCATATTCTGTTATGTGCTATAACAACATTCTTATTTCCTGTGGGCCCCTTATGCAGATGTGAAGTTAACTACGTTTTTTATATATTTCCTGTGACCTCATGTATGACGTATACATCACTATAAATTCTTTGTGTGTTCTTCAAATAAACAGGACTTTTGTGAAAACACTCAGTTGCATGTGTGTGTGATTTAAGTGGTCACCCCAGGGTCCTGAAGAAAACGTGTGCCGCACCCTTATCAGCCAGAGCAGAGCTAAGGAACAAAAGAAGTAACCATACAGATAATGTCTGGTTAACCATAGATGTAAAGTCACTCTACTCTTCCATACCACACAAAGAAGGACTCAAAGCTATCAGATATTTTCTAACTAGATCAGGCCTATTTGAAGATGAGCAATGTAGTTTTATACTACGGGTCACAAGTTATTTATTAACTCACAATTACTTTGGTTTTGATGGCGCTTTCTACCTCCAGAGATGTGGGACTGCCATGGGGGCCAAGTTTGCCCCCTCCTACGCCAACCTCTATATGGGGTGGTGGGAGCAGTCCCACATCTATGGAGATAGAAATCAGTTTAAATCAAACATTACCTTCTACAAAAGATTTATCGACAATCTTCTGGTAATTTGGCAAGGTGACACAATTGGGATTAACCAATTTGTTGACCAACTCAACAATAACAACATTGGTTTAAGATTTACCTTTGAGTTTAATACTAAAAGTATTAATTACTTAGCTGTAACTTTGGTTGGGACATTAGGAGAAGCGAGAGGCAGTATAACTACGAGTGTATTCCGTAAGCCTTCAGCCAAAAATACCAACTTACATGCAAAGAGTAATCACCCCAATAGGGTATTCAAGGCAATAGCCAAGGGACAGTTTGTGAGGACCTTGAGAAACTGCTCTACCAAATCCTCTTATGAGACTCAAGCGAAGGAACTTACTAATAGGCTTGTCTCAAGAGATTATCCAAAGTCAATTGTTCAAGCCATTAAAAAGGATGTGAGCAAAAGGGACTGGGACTCCCTCCTAATGCAAGGAAATAGGACACTCACAAAGGGACAGGTACAGAAAACTACATTCCTGACTACATACAGTGATCAGTTTGGGGAAATTTGTGACATCATCTGCAAACATTTACCATTACTTATGGCTGATGATGGTTTGGCTGATATAGTAAGGAAAGGTTGCCGTTTTGCATTTAAAAGGGGCACCACTATAGGAAACATGGTAGCTCCCACACTACTCCGAAGTACAAGCAATAGAATTAACAACTCATGGTTAAGTACAAAGGGAGTTTATAGATGCCATTACAATGACTGCATTGCATCTAAACATCTTTCACCAGGTAATGAATTTATTAGCACTACAACAGGTGAGCACTTTACACATGATAGATGCTACAACTGTAGAGCCTTCAATGTGATCTATGTGCTGACGTGCTCAGAGTGTAACCTACAATACGTAGGTATGACCTCAAGGGAGGTCAGATCAAGAATTCGGAAGCACGTCAATAATATAAAGTCGGACACTCTCACAACACCACTTATCACACATTTTTGCCAAATACACAACAAAAGTCCCAGTACACTAAAATGGACAATTGCCAAACATATTTTACCCCTGGTAAGGGGAGGAGACAGATCACTACTCTTGGCAAGGGAAGAAGTATACTGGATACTTAAGTTAGGCACAAAATGGCCCTCTGGACTTAATAGTGAATTTGACTTAATCAATTTCTGGAAATAGTATTTATGAGAGAAAACTCCATAAGTAAGGTTAAGAGAAGTACATAATAATGATATTTACAAATGACCTTAGGTTGATACAAGTATATATACTTACTTATCTCATTTATTTTACTCACTTTTGCTCCAATGTCTACTATGAGTCACTTTGTGTTATAACCTTGGAAATCAATGTAACACATAATTACATGTTTACATACACTTACATGTCATCATATTGTTATCCCCAACCATCAACCAGGAGCAGTATAATACCTTATTCATTTTTTATTTTCCACAGTTTGTTATTCAAATATGATATATCTCTAATGTATTTTGACATAAGAGGCAGTATGTGTTTGGTCTTCTGATATTAGCAACAATATTTGCGTATGACATATCTATTTTCAAAAAAATTGTTTTAAAAACATTGACTTCAAAAGTTGACTTAATACATTAATTCAAGTTAATATAGCAAACTCTGTCATATACTAAAATGAGCAACTACTTAGATTTAATACAATTCAATATGTTTTGTTTTACTTTACAAACCTTCATATGCAGCATAGTGGGTGTGTTTTTGTTTTAACCAATGGGAAGTGATCTTTGCCTTTTTAAACACAGGGTGATGGTCACTAACTATGCTATGACTATGGCAGGGAGAGCCGAAACGCATCAGCAGTAGTGACCACCATCCCGTGCTGCAGCTCAGAGAGCTGTAACTGAAGTGCTGTTGCTATTTGTTTTAACCCAATAAAGTTTTGGATCATGATTTAACAAGATACCGGAACTCCTGATTCCTTCTTTTTACATGATATATACACTCTAATATATATGACCATAAATTAAATCAAACTAATATATAACCCCTACGTAATTTCCTATATAAAAATAGTTCATTCTTAAAAAGTCCAGTACCGTATTATGGCGATTAATAGAAGGAAATCTTCTTACCAGATATTACCTGAATCATATGACGTAATGCATGCGTTCATAGGAAGGTGGATACTCTTCTCCTAGTTTTTCACTGTAAGGTCACTTCGGACTGTATTCCCGTAGGTTTTAGTCCCAGCCTTGTTCGTGAGCCTAGCTTACTGCTGTGGTTGGTAGATGTGCTCTGGATTCTTTGGTAGAAACTTTCAACCTTTAATCTTTGATGCCTGTTGCTTTGTATCCTCCAGGAGTATGGTTATAGCAAGTTTATTCCAGCAATTGTACAATAAAAGAAAAGAAGAAATCACATAGCGTAACTCTGTCATAAAATCTGCTTATTGCTGTACATAATAAAAAAGTTTGCACTTACATTCATGAACCTCAATCTGTAATGAGGTAAGCATTCAAGCACATAAAAAAGTTATGGAATATGTGGAGTATATATTAGCCGTTTAAAAGCTGCCTCTATTCCACTGAGTTGATCTGTTGTCATAGTCCACAAGAAATATTACAAATTCACTTGGTATATACAGTGCTATATCACACTATGCCATGAAGTGTGTATTAAAGTTATATAGCTTAGTATAGTGAATACATTTAAAAATAGATTACAATGCAAATCCAATTAGTAACAATATTGGCGGTAAAATCTTTCTAAAATTCTTAGTGAACACTACTCTATGTAATGCACTCTATAGCTACTTCAGACTGCCAGCATCAATAATCAGATTCTGTACGCCCACTCTTGGTAAATCTTTACGCGTTTTGAAGTTCTTATCAACTTCTTCATCAGAGGAAATAGTGTGTTTGTACAAACACCCAGCAGAGACCTTTAAAGGATGACCGAGTGGGCGTAATTTTCCTTTACGTTTACGTCATTGCGTCACGTGAAACTGGCAGCCTGTAGTAGACATTGTTTAAATCGCTTCCATGGTAACGTTTTTACTTTGTCACGTTACCTCAACTTCCAATCGCTGGTTTTATTTATTACATCTCCTTGTCAGTATAAGTGGAGACATGGTTTTCTTATGAGAACTCCTTGGGAACTTAAATAGAGAAATTATTGGATATAATATAATACATAGCAATTCCTTCTCGTACAAAACGGTTATGAAGCGTGGCATTATTTCAGGTATACCACTGTTATAAAGTGATTGTTTATAGACCTGTCAAATACGTATTTGATACTGTAGGATATAATACATAGCGATTCCCTAGTACAAGACGGTTATAAAGCGTGACATTATTTCAGGTATACCACTGTTATAAAGTGATCATTTAAAAACACTTATTTGATACTGTTGGATATAATATAATACATAGCGATTCCCTAAAAACCGTTATGAAGAGTCACATTATTTCAGGTATACCACTGTTATAAAGTGATCGTTTAGATACCAATCAATCCCTTATTTAATATAGTGTCTGAAATAATACCGTAATAACTATAATATACACTTTTTAAAAAAAAAAAAAAACGTCTTTGTCTGTGTCTATAACTGGATGATTATGATAATATTACCTTAATTACACAGGGAGGTTATAGAAATCCTAATATCCCCCTTGGTTGTGAATAATATCTCTATATAAATCAGAAAAATATTATTTGAATGTAGTATTTATAGTCCCTTTGATATTTATGAATTGCTACTCAATACATCTATTAGCTGGGCTACATTTTAAATACTATTAGTTTGTGGAATCTTAGGTCTATCATCTTAGTGTATGTAAGTAAATCTGTGTGTACTAGGCTGGGAATATTTAATAATTTAGTTCAACTAATATGGATATTCCTAATCTTAGTATCCCTTGGATATGGATATGGATTTAAACCTGTTGGATTCATAGTACCCATATAGTGAACCCAGAAGGGTTCTCTTTGCCTTTGCCTTTGAAATCTATCTCCTCCCCATTGAGGTACATTAACATGTTCTAAGATCGTTTCTTTTAAGTGTCTTGGATCTTGATTGTGACGTTTTCTAAAGTGTTGAGATAAACTATGGCCCTTAAACCCTGTCTCAATATTTTTTATGTGCTCGAGAAGGCGGGTCTTATATGGTAGTTTTGTATGTCCAATGTACTGTAATTTACAAGTACATTCCAGGAATGAAATCTGTTCATGAAATCACATTCAAATCTTAAACCTACTTCTATATTTTATCAAACTCAGTTGAAGGGTAATTTTAAACCAACATTTAACAAATTAGTATCTGAAGAATTACAAAATTTATGTGAAAATTTCAATATTAAAAAAGATAATTTAAGGAAAAAGGAAAAAGAGGCTCTAAATTCCATTAGGGATATGGATGATATTGTACTTACAAAGGCAGACAAGGGAGGGAGGTGGACTTGTCATCCAAAATAGACAAGATTATCTCATGGAAGCCAATAAATTATTGAATGACCCCCAATACATACAAAAAACTTTGGGGGGATCCCACCATTATTTTCCAAAAAGAATATAGTTCTATGATTGATACCGCTAACTTTTATAAATTGTTGTGTAAAAATGAATGGAGATATCTTATGAATGAACACTCCAGACAAGCAATTTTCTACCACCTCCCCAAGATCCATAAGGATCAAAAAAATCCCCCTGACGCCCGATAGTTTCAGGAATAGATTCTCTAACTGCGAGAGTATCGGAATATGCCGATTATTTTCTGAAACCCCTAGTTCCAAACTTAAAATCTTATCTCAGAGTCTTTACTGACACTATTTAAAAAATTAGTAAGTTCAAATGGAAGGACACATATAGGTGGATGACACTAGATGTGTCATCCCTATATACAAGTATACCTCATGATCTAGGTATCCTGTCAATGTCAGGCTTTCTCAACGAAACATAACTAACTAGTACACATCAAGAATTTATTCTGGATTGCATCAGATTTGTTCTAGAGAAAAACTACTTTGAGTTTGAAAAACAATTTTATCTCCAAATTAGTGGGTACAACCATGGCACCCAGTTATGCCAATTTATATATGGGGAAATGGGAACAGGAGTATATCTACAATAACAATCCATTTTCAGACAATGTCATATGGTGGGGAAGATACATCGATGACATTGTGGTCATATGGAATGGAGATGAGCTTAACTGTACCAACTTTATCCAATATCTAAATAACAATCTGATTAATTTAAAATTTACTTCTAAAACATCTAAAATAAGCATAGAATTTTTGGATTTGATACTTTTCCATAAAAATCAACAAATACTAACCAAATGATATAGTAAAGAGACTGACTGCAATAGTTATTTACATACAGATAGCAGAGATTATCAACCGTGGATAAACAACATCTCATATGGGCAATTCCAACGGCTCAGGAGGAATTGCACCAAGTTAAGTGATTATAATAGGGAAGCAGAAACGCTTAAAAGGAAATTCATACAATACCCTAAAAAATTAATAGATAACTCTCTCAATAAGGTTAAAAATCTGGATAGAAGCCATTTGCTCACAAATAGTAAACATATCCATAAAAAACTAACAATATCACAAAAAAAAAAAGAATGTTAGTATGATAACCATGTATAAGGAGGCAGCACCAGAAATAAAAAAAGATTCTGAAAAAATATTGGCCTATTTTGCAGCAAGACAAATTTCTAAAAAATAGTATTGGAAATGCCTCGAAGGTAATATTCAGAAATCTGAAACAGATGTTGGCACCAAGCCAACTAAAGCAGAAAACTGATTCACACAATTATCTATGAAACACTAGTAAGCTTTTATTAAGTGCAATAGAGAAAATTGTAAGGGTTGCGAACACGCATATGACCTGAAAAAAACGTCAAAAATCATTGTTTCCAATACATTTCCAAATAAAAAGTGTACTTTTAACAATCTAACCAATTACAAAACCACTTTTGTGGTCTATCTTCTGGAATGTACTTGTAAATTACGATAAACAAAATGACCATATAAGACCCACCTTCTTTAGCACATAAAAAATATTGAGACAGGGTTTAAGGGCCATAGTTTATCTCGACACTTTAGAAAACGTCACAATCAAGATCCCATACACTTAAAAGGAACCATCTTGGAACATGTTAATGTACCACAATGGGGAGGTGATAGATTTCAAAGGCTAAGGCAAAGAGAACGCTTCTGGGTTCACTATATGGGTACTATGAATCCAACAGGTTTAAATCCATATCCATATCCAAGGGATACTAAGATTAGGAATATCCATATTAGTTGAACTAAATTATTAAATATTCCCAGCCTAGTACCCACAGATTTAATTACATACACTAAGATGATAGCCCTAATATTCCACAAACTAATAGTATTTAAAATGTAGCCCAGCTAATAGATGTATTGAGTTGCAATTCATAAATATCAAAGGGACTATAAATACTCAATAGCTAATAGAAATACACTCTAGGTTTGATAGTATTAATGCTATATGCAACTATGACAAAATACCCAATGAGGATGCATACATGTGAAATTATCTAAAAACTCATACAATACACCAGATGATACATTCAAATACTATTTTACTAACCGAGATAGAGATATTATTTACAACCGCTGGGATATTAGGATTTCTATAACCTCCCTGCGTAATTAAGGTAATATTATCATAATCATCCAGTTATAGACACAGACAAAGATGCATATATTTCAAAATTCTACCTAAAGTGTATGTTATAGTTATTACGGTATTATTTCAGACACTATATTAAGGGTTAGATTGGTCTCTAAACAATCACTTTATAACAGTGGTATACCTAAAATAATGTGACTCTTCATAACGGTTTTTAGGGAATCGCTATGTATTATAT
The DNA here is from genome assembly GCF_027579735.1 of Bombina bombina. Taxonomy (NCBI): domain Eukaryota; kingdom Metazoa; phylum Chordata; class Amphibia; order Anura; family Bombinatoridae; genus Bombina; species Bombina bombina. The sequence goes on along the minus strand of NC_069499.1, from coordinate 1,517,883,955 downwards.
TATATTATATCCAACAGTATCAAATAAGTGTTTTTAAATGATCACTTTATAACAGTGGTATACCTGAAATAATGTCACGCTTTGACAGGTCTATAAACGATCACTTTATAACAGTGGTATACCTAAAATAATGTCACGCTTTGACAGGTCTATAAACGATCACTTTATAACAGTGGTATACCTAAAATAATGCCACGCTTCATAACCGTTTTGTACGAGAAGGAATTGCTATGTATTATATTATATCTAATAATGTCTCTATTTAAGTTTCCAAGGAGTTGTCATAAGCAAAACCACGTCTCCACTTATACTGACAAGGAGATGTAATAAACAAAACCAGCGATTAGAAGTTGAGGTAACGTGATGTTAAAGTAAAAACGTTACCATAGAAACGATTTAAACAATGTCTACTACAGGCTGCCAGTTTCACGTGACGCAATGACGTAAACGTAAAGGAAAATTACGCCCACTCGGTCATCCTTTAAAGGTCTCTGCTGGGTATCTGTACACACACAGGGTTCACTGTATCAATTACATGCAACACGATTACACCTACACAAACATCATCCTTCTTTAGGGAGGCTGTTTGATACATTTTGGATACCTAAATACTTTAGGTGGACATGTAGTGGCAGATCACTTCCTCACCACCAAGTTTGTAAGAATTTATTATTCATCTGTTTTGAGTTTCTAAAAGTTTTAGCGCTGGTGACCTTTCTTTAATTAATATATATATATATATATATATATATATATATATATATAATTACATAAAGAATAAAGATTAGGTATATATATATATATATATATATAAATACAGAATATATTTATTTTTATATATATATATATATAAATATATATATATATATATATATATATAAATATATATATATATTTATATATATATATATATATATATATATACACATATACACACATTGTGCTGTGCTATGCGGAGAAGAAGCACTTAAGCACTATTTATTGTTCCTAACATGAAAAAAAATTATGTAACAAAAGACCGAATACCCGAGGGGGTGGGGGAGGGCAGCAGAATTTTGAGTGCCTAGGGCAGCACAAAACCTAAACACGCCACTTTATGTATGTATATATATATATATATATATAAAATGTTCCAGAGCTCTGCACTCACTATTCCAGGGGTAGTTAGTGTGCCCGGGGTGCATCAAGGGTTAACATACATAGTAGAAAAGGACTCACTCGCCGGATCTTGCAAATATTGTAATTTAATACAAATACATACAGTAACATTTCGGGGTTATTAGCCCCGTCCTCAGACCATATTACAAACATTAGAATGAGTGAAATATATAACCTTACCCTCCACCAAGTGTGAGCTGCGAAACTGGAAGTAACAATGGCGTTCTCCCTGCACCACTGCGCAGGTCTGGGGGTAGCCATAGCAACCGGTGTAAACATTCGTCATACCATATCAGCGCTTGCTCTAGACCAAACAGGCACGCCCATCTGCACTGTCAGTGCCAAAGGTTGCCTGGGGACACGTTAAAAATACATACATGAACATACTGAGACAAGCTGAATGGAATGGACATTAAATAAAAAAACCTGTTGGGAAAAAAAATTATTTAATTAAATCAAAACATTGAGGAAAATTAATTAATTAAATTAATAAAAGCCTGTGGGAAAGAATTAATTTAGCAACCTGTAGGAAAAAATTAATTTAGCAATAGGCTATCAATATACCATATACTCATCATAACGATATGGACCAGTTTAGGTTGTATAGTATTTTGGGGCAATTAAGTTGGTACTAGATACTGTAAAAATCTAGAGAAAACAGTGCCAATCTAGATTTACATTTAACCCTTTGGGTGTAAGGGTATTAAGTGTGTAAATCCACCTAGATTCTTTTTGAAAAAGGAGTTTGGCCCTGTCTCCTCCTCTGTTTAATCTAAGGACATGATCTATGATGACGTCTAAGATTTGACACCGTATGGCCCGCCTGTGCAAAGTGCCTTGCAACTGGTTGATCAGATTGTTTTTTGTCAATCGCTGATCTAATAGCAGTGCGGTGGTTGGCCATACGGGTCCGTAGGTCATCAATAGTTTTGCCCACATAGTACAATCCACAGGGACAGTGGATAAGATATACAATGTACTCGTGGTACAAGTCACCCGGTGTTTAATAATAAACTTTTTGTTGGTATGAGGATGTACAAAGAATTTAGTAGAACTTAAGCCATTACAGGTGGTACATCCCAGACACTTATAACAACCCCACTTGGGTGTGTTAAGCCATGTCTGTCTTTTGTAACATCCAACAGGGTCTCACTCGTGGTGGTCCCATGTTGGTAAAAGGAAGAGTGAGGTCCGATTGTACAATGTTCAATCCTTCTTTAGGACCACTGGTAACCCTTGTTTGTCAACCGTGTAGGTGGTAAGATATGTCATCCTATCAGCACTGGCTTTATTGGTAGTAGCTTGTAAAGCCTCATCCTGTGTCAAGTCCCAAAATCATTTCAGATGGCAATCCAGAAGTTGTTCAGTATATCCACGTTGTAAGAATCTAGTTTTCATTTCAAGTAGCTGTTTTTTTGTCTGTGCTGGATCACTATTGTTCCTAACAACTCTTTTAAATTGGGAAATAGGGAGGGCCTTCTTTAGGGATGGGGGATGACAACTAGTGGCCTGTAATAGAGAGTTCCGATCTGTAGACTTCCGAAACAAAGTAGTGGATAGTCGGTATTGATTTTTGTAGATTCTTAAATCCAAGAAGTCCACAGATGTTTCGCTATACTGCATTTTAAACTGTAAACTGGGCCGAGTCTCATTCAATAATTGAAACCACAGTTCTAATTCCTGTGTAGAGCCATCCCAAATCAGGAAGAGGTCATCTATATAATGACGAAACATCCTGATATTAGGGTGGAAAAATAGATCTGTCTGGAATTGCTCAAATTCAGCCATGTAGAGGTTAGCGTACGACGGGGCCACACATAGTTCTTAGTAAGACAGTGTTGTAATAGTTCCAGAATCAATTCTATCTTGGGTCCAACATAGGGATATCTGCATAGATGGTTACGCACTGCCTCAATACCCTGACTATGTGGTATGACGATGGTATAGAGACTTACCATGTCAAGGTTAACTAATAATTCAGTCACCTTCAAGTTGTCAAGACCCCTCAATTCTTGAATCAGAGCCATAGAGTCCAGCAGAAAAGATGGCATGTTCCGGACAAAAGGTTGTAGCAATGAGTCAAGATAGGTGGCTATAGGCTGGAGCAGAAACCCAATAGCCGAAACTATCATTCTCCCCGGGGGTAAGGATGCATGTTTGTGCACCTTGGGTAGTGTATAAAACACAGGTGTACGGGGAAATTGTACTCTAAGGAACCCCCAGAGTTGTGCGTCAATTATGTTTTCAACTAGTGCACCTTGTAAAGCGGTATCCACTTCTTTCTTGTAAATCCATACAGGATCCCCTGGCAGATGTCTGTAGGTGGTAGGATCGTTAAGCTGAGAGAGAGCTTCTTCATGGTTAAGCTTTACCAATGCAGCAACCAGAAATCTATCTCCTACTGATGAGTTCCAAAAAGAACGAAACAGGCTTGTCTAGTGAGTGATTTCTGGTTTGCTGTCATAATCCTGTTAAAAGGTTTGCTGTGTCAAAACAGTATTTTTAAGTAAAAAAATTGAGAATTTGCATATCTAACTTGCATATCTTACCCACGATTCTCTTGTGCATTGGAAACATTGTATATTAAGAATTTCTGGGGAAAATCTTGCCAGGATACTTGCCTAGATGTGCTAATTTCCTATGCAAATATTTACATTGATTTCATTTTGAGACATGGAGGATTTTAATTTCAGTTTTTTATCCCCCCCCCCATAATTTTAATGAATTTTGGTTTATATATATATATATATGTGTGTGTGTGTGTATATATAAATGTGTGTGTGTGTATATATATATATACAGTATATGTGTGTATGTGTGTATATATATATATATATATATATATATATATATATATATAAATGTATGTGTGTGTATATGTATATGTATATATATATATATGTATATATGTATATATGTATATATATATATATATATATATATATATATATATATACATATGGAATTATCTGTGATTTTGCCCCAATAACCTTTTTCCAGCTAATATGTTCTTAATATAATATTTTATCAAGAAGATCCAAGCTACTATACTCTACCTCGGGTCTGGCTGTCAATATTTCCGTACCATGGAGACTTATTTTAAATAGGATCTGCTTAGCTCTTATTTTTGCATCCTTCGGCCATTGACACCAAGCAACTCAACATCAGATGAGGAATGAGGGTCTATTAATTACAACACGTAACACTGTATAAAGGTTATAGTGTAATGACATCAGGAAATGACTCATGGCCCCAGCACATCATTGACAGAATTTCCACTTGTGCAAAAATCTATATTTTTATCTGTCTTAGGTTAACTAAGAATATAGGTACAGAATGTGTAATGTGATAGTGCTCTTCAAATGCTTTACAAGTCCTAAATTAACCCAGTGAGCTGATTCAATACATTTTGAATAGCTCCCATAAATAGTAGTGCATCTGATTACCATAGTAACAAAGTAATTCCCCTGTATATCTTGCTTGCTAACATTAAAGTTCTTTATATACTATCTTCAACTTAGTCAAATTTAAAATAACTGTTGACTCTTTCTTTATAGAAGCTCCCATCTTTGTGGTTTCTAAGTCAGAAGCAGCAATGCACGAGCTAGCTGCTAAATGGTGGCTGCACATATATGCCTTTTGTCACTGGCTCACCTGATCTGTTCCACTAGCTCCTGCGTTGCTGCTCCTGGAAGAAAATATTACAAGAGAACAAAGGAAAATTGACAATAGGAGTAAATTAGAAGGTTGTGTAAAATTGCACATTCATGGCTAATTTACAAGTAGAGAGGTAATTAGCGTGCTCTGTTGAACACTATTACAGCTGAAAGTAAACTTTCACGTGTATTACAAGTTGAAAGTAAAGTGAAATATTGCATGCAAAATCCAATGCACACTAGTTGCTGGACTTTTGATATCAGAACCATGTTAACTTCCCCCATAGGGGTATATTTACTAATGTCTGTCCGACATGATACGCTGTAGCGTATCATGTCCGACAGACATCGCTGAATGCCGACAGCATACGCTGTTGGCATTTATCATTACACAAGAAGTTCACCAGAACTTCTTGTGCAATGCCGCCCATTGCAGATTCGCGGCCAATCAGCCGCTAGCAGGGGGTGTCAATCAGCCAGATCATATAGGATCGGGCGGATTGAAGACCGCAACCTCAGAGGCAGCGGACAAGTTATGGAGCAGCGGCCTTTGGACCGCTGCTTCATAACTGCTGTTTCCGGCGAGCCTGAAGGCTCGCGTGGAAACAAGGGGACCATTCGGCCCTTGTTAAATCTACCCCATAGACTTCAATGGTTAAATGGTTAAATAGTTAAATAAAAACTAACACCTTCAGTATCTCACAAAAGTGAGTACACCCCTCACATTTTTGTAAATATTGTATTTTATCTTTTCCTATGACAACACTGAAGAAATGACATTTTGCTACAATTTAAAGTAGTGAGTGTACAGCCTGTATAACAGTGTAAATTTGCTGTCCCCTCACAATAACTCAACACACAGCCATTAATGTCTAAACCGTTGGCAACAAAAGTGAGTACAGCCCTAAGTGGAAATGTCTAAATTGAGTCCATTTAGCCATTTTCCCTCCCCGATGTCATATGACTCGTTAGTGTTACAAGGTCTCAGGTGTGAATGGGGAGCAGGTGTGTTAAATTTAGTGTTATCTCTTTTACACTCTCTCATACTGGTCACTGGAAGTACAACATGGCCCCTCATGGCAAATAACTCTCTAAGGATCTGAAAAAAAGAATTGTTGCTCTACATAAATATGGCTTAGGCTATGAGAAGATTGCCAAGACCCTGAAACTGAGCTGCAGCACAGTGGGCAAGAGCATACAGTGGTTTCACAGGACAGGTTACACTCAGAACATGCCTCAAAATGGTCGAACAAAGAAGAGTGCACATGCTCAGCATCATATCCAGAGGTTGTCTTTGGGAAATAGATGTATGAGTGCTGCCAGCATTACTGCAGAGGTTGAAGGAGTGGGGAGTCAGCCTGTCAGTGCTCAGACCATACGCCGCTCACTGCATCAAATTGGTCTGCATGGCTGTCTCCTAGAAGGAAGCCTCTTCTAAAGATGATGTACAAGAAATCCCACACATAGTTTGCTGAAGACAAGCAGACTAAGGACATGGATTACTATAACCATATCCTGTGGTCCGATGAGACCAAGATAAACTTATTTGGTTCAGATGGTGTCAAGTGTGTGTGGCGGCAACCAGGTGAGGAGTACAAAGAAAAGTGTGTCTTGCATGAGTGCTGCCAGCACTGAGGAGCTACAGTTCATTGAGGGAACCATGAATGCCAACATGTACTGTGACATACTGAAGCAGAGCATGATCCCCTCTCTTTGGAGACTGGGCCGCAGCTCAGTATTCCAACATGATAACAACCCCAAACACACCTCCAAGATGACCACTGCCTTGCTAAAGAAGCTGAGAGTAAAGGTGATGTACTGGCCAAGCATGTCTCAAGACCTAAAACCTATTGAGCATCAGTGGGGCATCCTCAAACGGAAGGTGGGAAAAGCAAGATCTCTAGCATCCACCAGCTCCGTGATTGATGTCGTCATGGAGGAGTGGAAGAGGACTCAAGTGGCAACCTGTGAAGCTCTAGTGAACTCCATGTCCAAGAGGGTTAAGGCAGTGCTGGAAAATAATGGTGGCCACACAAAATATTGACACTTTTGGCCCAATTTGGACATTTCCACTTAAGGTTGTACTCACTTTTGTTGCCAACAATTTAGACATTAATGTCTAATGTCTAATTCTACAGTTAAATATAAGAAATTGATAGACCTATCTCTATCTCGTGGTCTACAAATGCAGTACATTAATGAGAACATATTCAATTACATGTCTATATCTTATCCTAAGATACCATTTTTGTATCTACTGCCTAAGATACACAAGAGTTTAAACAACCCGCCTGGCAGACCCATTGTGTCTGCCGGGGGGTCAATTTTTTCGGGTATTGTGAAATTCATTGATTTTCATCTACAGCCAGTGATACGCAACTCTTTTTCATAAATACAGGACACCCCTACTTTGATTCACAAACTACACAAACATATTTGCCTACAGTCTGATGATATACTAGTCACTATGAACGTTGACAGTTTGTTTCTGTCATTCCCCATGAGTCAGGATTAGACACTATCAGAACCATTGTGGGGGATTCTCCTGACTATATGGGTCCACCACTAGAGTTCATCATAGAGCTCATGGAACATTGTTTTAAGAAAAATTATTTTACATTTAAAAATAACTTCTATCTTCAGTTGTCTGGTACGGCCATGGGGTCTAATTATGCTGGGTTATGAGTCCATCATGAAACCTCTAACACATCCATGTATCTCCTTTAATACTCACTACATAGATGATCTGTTTTTTGTTTGGACAGGGAGCTTAACACACCTTCAAGAGTGGGTATTTGAGTTGAATCATATTGATTAACCTATTAAATTTAAAATGGAATATAGTATGCAAAGTGTACACTTCCTGGACCTCAATATTTTCAAGGTCCCCACAGAAAGGTAATTTATGTTTGTCACCTCGCTATATCCCAAATCTACAGACAGAAACTCGCTTCTCTTATCTTCTAGTTGCCATCCTGACCACCAAAAATTGGGTATTATTGCCTCTCAGTTAACGAGAGTAGTTTGCAACAATTCTGATTCTACCATCCTCCATACTCAGTTAGATGACATGTGTACCAAATTACAGGCTAGAGGATATGCAAAAAAAGACATTGATACAGCTAGACAACGATTGAATGGTCAATCTCAAAATACACTTTTGGCAAAGACCAAGGCACTGAAACAGACCCCTACTTCTGACTTGAATTTCATCACGACATTTGCTCCGGATCATCACCGTGTTTCTAAAGCAGTTCGCAATCAATGGGACATTCTACAGACTGACAAGAGCCTATCGAATTGGAGATTTAACCCTCCCCGTATGGCATATAGACGTGCCAGGAATATACGGGATATGCTGGTCAAGACTGACCCGAAGGACTCCTACCAAAAGGATACATGGCTCAAATCCACCAAGAAAGGATGCTTTAGATGTGGAGACCGTATCACCTATAATGGGATGCAGATGGGCCCCACCTTTCAACACCCACATTGCAACAATCGCTACAGGATACAACATAGAGTCACATGCAGCAGCACCTATGTGGTCTATTTTCTGATTTGTCCATGCTCCCTTGTCTATGTAGGGAAAACCATCACAACTTTCCGTGAAACAATGGCTAATCATAGACACACCATTAGGGATGCCATTAAAAAGGGCACTTCAGATCAACCAGTGGCACATCACTTTGCACAACTGAAACACAGTGTCTCTAGTTTGAGGATCATGATCATAGACCACATACAACCTCTAACCAGGGGAGGTGATCGTGGAAGAATCCTACTTCAATGAGAAACCAAATGGATTTACACCCTAGATACGGTGGAGCCCAGGGGACTAAACATACAACTTGATTATGGCCCCTTTATAGGATGAAGACACAGTTCACAGACATTAGACTGCACAATACTACCAGTCATATGCAGTGCCGGTCTGATGCTTTTGATCTCTAACTAATGCCCATTCTTCTGTATCATATTAATGCCATTTGCCATTTTTCATATCTGATTGGCACGTATGATCTATGGTGCATGAGATTCCAACATTTATTGCATGTCTGTATTGCATGTTTAAGCATACCCTCCAAACTTGTAGTATACTACGTATTAACGCTAGCCTTACATGAAATATGCTCTGTTTAAGGATTTAGTGTGTCCTCTGCAAACAGTGCTTTGCTTTTAACATAGATATGGGACTTTTGCAGATCTACATAGAGACGCTTCTCCTAGCCTGATATGTCACACAGCAGTGAATATGCTAATTAGCCATGTGCTACACGCAGCTCCGATACCAATGATTTCAGTTTTGATTGTGCTGGTTGCACCTATTACAACACAATATGAATCCGGGAGGGGCGTGGTCTTAGTGACGTGCACACGAACGTGCACACACACAGTGGAACTAAGTTTGCAATCAAGCTAGATAGAAAGTATATAAAGTTGCATTGTCCCATAGTTTTTAACTTGTTTTTCTCTGTGGATGTCAGGCTCTGCAAGTTTGTGCAAGACATGCTTGAGCATTACATACACATGTGGTATGAGTTTAATTCATTTAAAGCTTGTTAATAAGACCAATGTTCAATCACATCATTCCATTCAAAATGCCAAAGATCACAGAATTTGACAGACATAAAATCATACTTTTGGCAGATTCATCAGGATTCTAGAGTCAGGAATTGGTCATTGTGGAAGGATATCAGCCAAGATTATTTTTCAGCTTGATAACGATCCCAAGGACACTGCTAATGCAGTGAAATCATATTTGTAGAAAAAAAACAGCTGATAAAACACTGACAGTCATGGACTGTCCTCCACAGAGTCCAGACCTAAATATTATAGAGGCAGTATTATTATTATTATTATCGGTTATTTGTAGAGCGCCAACAGGAGATCACCTGGACAAAGAAAGAAATAAAAGACAACCTAAATCTAAAGATGCAGCAATGGCAAGCACTCTGAAAATCCTCATCTTTCTTCTGTGTGTCTTCTGACGTTCTTCACGCTGAGCGTCACTTCCGCCACTCAGTCCTGCAAACAGGGAGTTCCTCAGGGAACTTAATTCAAACACCACAGTCCAGTGCTAGACGGAACTCAGTAGGAAAGCCTCACCTATGCCTCCCAGATAATTAGATAAATCTAAAGAAGCACTCTGGGAAGTAATAAAAAACGCCTGGTATAATATACCAGAAGATTACTTCTGAAAATTTCAGGACAGGGAGGTCCCACTAAATATTGACTTTTACCTGAAGAAGCCATTTTTTTCTGAAAACTGTGTTTTTCTATATTTTGTGTACATATTTCCTGTATTTTCTGTTTCTATCTTAATAAAGAGAATGAAAAATAAATATGGATGGTCATTAAAACTTTGCTGAAACAACAAATCTGGTGGTAGCCTAAGGAATACTGTATATATACATACATTTACATATTTAGACATTTTTACACAGACACTAAAAACTTAGGGGCCTAGTTATCAAGCCGTCAACCTCAAATACGCTGGAATTCCGCAGCGTATTTGTGGCGAGGCTGATTCGCCTTAGTTATCAAAGGCTAGAGACCGGCAAAAGTAGAATTTTGTGACGTAAGCTTCGATCCGACGGACTCAGTCTGACACAGATTGATTCTTACGTCACTCCAGATGTTCCGCACACAATCTGACTACTTTTGCTAGTTATCAAAAAACTAGCAAGTACGTTCGGCACTTTTCTGGCCCAGCGTACCTGGTTTTCAAACCTCCACCCTGGAGGCGGCGGATCCCATAGAATCAATGGGAGTCTGACCATAGCGAAAGTACAAGTTCGCTGCTGCCAGACATCCCATTGATTTCTATGGGAGCTGTCTACACCTAACACCCTAACTTGTACCCCGAGTCTAAACAACCCTTATCTGCCCCCCCTACACCGCCGCAACTAAATAAAGTTATTACCCCCTAAACCGTTGCTCCCAGAGCCCACCGCAAGCTACTCTATACATATTAACCCCTAAACCGCTGCTCCCTGACCCCGCAGCAACTATAATATATGTTTTAACCCCTAAACCGCCGCTCCCGGAGCCCACCGCCACCTACATTATACCTAGTAACCCCTATCCTGCCCCCCCTATACCGCCGCCCTCTATAATAAAGTCATTAACCCCTATCCTGCCGATCCCGTACCTCGCCGCAACTAAATAAATAGTTTAACCCCTAAACCGCCGCTCCCGGACCCTACCGCAACCTATATTAAATTTATTAACCCCTAATCTGCCCCCCTACACCGTCGCCACCTATAATACATTTATTAACCCCTATCCTGCCCCCCACTACACCGCCGCCACTGTAATAAATGTATTAACCCCTAAACCTAAGTCTAACACTAACTCTAACACCCCCCTAACTTAAATATTAATTAAATAAATCTAAATAATATTTCTATTATGAACTAAATTAATCCTATTTAAAACGAAATACTTACCTTTAAAATAAACCCTAATATAGCTAGAATATAAATAATAATTATATTGTAGCTATCTTAGGATTTATTTTTATTTTACAGGCATCTTTCAATTTATTTTAACTAGGTACAATAGCTATTAAATAGTTATTAACTATTTAATAGCTACCTAGCTAAAATAAAGAGAAATTTACCTGTAAAATAAATCCTAACCTAAGTTACAATTAAACCTAACACTACACTATCATTAAATGAATTAAATAAATTAACTACAAATAACTACAATTAAATACAATTACATAAACTAAAGCACAAAAAAAAAAAAGCTAAGTTACAAAAAATAAAAAAAATACAAACATTTTAAAAATATTACAACAATTTTAAGCTAATTACACCTAATCTAAGCCCCCTAATAAAATAACAAAGCCCCCCAAAATAAAAAAATGCCCTACCCTATTCTAAATTAAAAAAGTTCAAAGCTCTTTTACCTTACCAGCCCTTAAAAGGGCCTTTTGTGGGGCATGCCCCAAAGAATTAAGCTCTTTTGCCTGTAAAAGAAAAATACAACCCCTCCCCCAACATTAAAACCCACCACCCACATACCCCTAATCTAACCCAAACCCCCCTTAAAATAACCTAACACTACCCCCCTGAAGATCATCCTACCTTTAGTCGTCTTCACTCAGCCGAGCAGCGATGGAACTGAAGAGGAGATCCGGAGCGGCAGAAGTGATCATCCAAGGGGCTCTGAAGAAATCTTCCATCCGATGAAGTGATCCTCCAGTCGGCGCTGAAGAAGTCTTCCATCCGTGCGATGTCATCTTCCAAGAGGCGCTGAAGAAGTCTTCTATCCGGGCGATGTCATGGTGTGATCAGAACAGCCAATAGAATGCAAGCTCAATCTGATTGGCTGATTGGATCAGCCAATCGGATTGAACTTGAATCTGATTGGCTGATTCAATCAGCCAATCAGATTTTTCCTACCTTAATTCCGATTGGCTGATAGAATCCTATCAGCCAATCGGAATTGAAGGGACGCCATCTTGGATGACGTCCCTTAAAGGAGCCTTCATTCGTCGGTAGTCCGTCGGTAAAGAAGGATGTTCCACGTCGGCGGGATGAAGATTGAAGATTGAAGACCCCGCTTGGAAGATGACATCGCCCGGATGGAAGACTTCTTCAGCGCCTCTTGGAAGATGACATCGCCCGGATGGAAGACTTCTTCAGCGCCGACTGGAGGATCACTTCATCGGATGGAAGATTTCTTCAGCGCCCCTTGGATGATCACTTCTGCCGCTCCGGATCTCCTCTTCGGTTCCATCGCTGCTCGGCTGAGTGAAGATGACTAAATGTAGGATGATCTTCAGGGGGGTAGTGTTAGGTTATTTTAAGGGGGGTTTGGGTTAGATTAGGGGTATGTGGGTGGTGGGTTTTAATGTTGGGGGGGTTGTATTTTTCTTTTACAGGCAAAAGAGCTAAATTCTTTGGGACATGCCCCCACAAAAGGCCCTTTTAAGGGCTGGTAAGGTAAAAGAGCTTTGAACTTTTTCAATTTAGAATAGGGTAGGACATTTTTTTTTATTTTGGGGGGCTTTGTTATTTTATTAGGGGGCTTAGATTAGGTGTAAGTATCTTAAAATTGTTGTAATATTTTTTAAATGTTTGTAACTTATTTTTTTATTTTTTGTAACTTAGCTTTTTTTGTGCTTTAGTTAGTTTATGTAATTGTATTTAATTGTAGTTATTTGTAGTTAATTTATTTAATTCATTTAATGATAGTGTAGTGTATTTTTCTTTTACAGGCAAAAGAGCTGAATTCTTTGGGGCATGCCGCCACAAAAGGCCCTTTTAAGGGCTGGTAAGGTAAAAGAGCTTTGAACTTTTTCAATTTAGAATAGGGTAGGACATTTTTTTTTATTTTGGGGGGCTTTGTTATTTTATTAGGGGGCTTAGATTAGGTGTAAGTATCTTAAAATTGTTGTAATATTTTTTAAATGTTTGTAACTTATTTTTTTATTTTTTGTAACTTAGCTTTTTTTTTGTGCTTTAGTTAGTTTATGTAATTGTATTTAATTGTAGTTATTTGTAGTTAATTTATTTAATTCATTTAATGATAGTGTAGTGTTAGGTTTAATTGTAACTTAGGTTAGGATTTATTTTACAGGTAATTTTGTATTTCTTTTAGCTAGGTAGTTATTAAATAGTTAATAACTATTTAATAACTATTCTAACTAGCTAAAATAAATACAAAGTTACCTGTAAAATAAATATAAATCCTAAGATAGCTACAATGTAATTATTAATTACATTGTAGCTATCTTAGGGTTTATTTTACAGGAAGTATTTCGTTTTAAATAGGAATAATTTATTAAAGTATAGTGTAGTGTTAGGTGTAATTGTAACTTAGGTTAGCTTTTATTTTACAGGTAAATTTCTCTTTATTTTAGCTAGATAGCTATTAAATAGTTAATAACTATTTAATAGCTATTGTACCTAGTTAAAATAAATTGAAATTTGCCTGTAAAATAAAAATAAATCCTAAAATAGCTACAATATAATTATTATTTATATTGTAGCTATATTAGGGTTTATTTTAAAGGTAAGTATTTAGTTTTAAATAGGATTAATTTAGTTCATAATAGAAATATTATTTAGATTTATTTAATTAATATTTAAGTTAGGGGGGTGTTAGGGTTAGTGTTAGACTTAGGTTTAGGGATTAATAATTTTTTTACAGTGGCGGCGGTGTAGTGGGGGTTAGGATAGGGGTTAATAAATTTATTATTGGTGGCGACGGTTGCGGAGGGGTCAGGGAGCGGCGGTTTAGGGGTTAAACTATTTATTTAGTTGCAGCGAGTTGCGGCGAGGTGCGGGATCAGCAGGATAGGAGTTAATAACTTTATTATTGAGGGCGACGGTATAGGGGGGGCAGGATAGGGGTTACTAGGTATAATATAGGTGGCAGCGGTGTCCGGGAACAGCGGTTTAGGGGTTAATACATTTATAAGAGTTGCGGCGGGGTCTAGGAGCGGCGGTTTAGGGGTTAATACATTTATAAGAGTTGCGGCGGGGTCTAGGAGTGGCGGTTTAGGGGTTAATACATTTATAAGAGTTGCGGCGGGGTCTAGGAGTGGCGGTTTAGGGGTTAGTAACTTTATTTAGTTGCGGGAGGCTCCGGGGGCGCCGGTATAGGGGGTAGAACAGTATAGTTAGTGTGGGTGCTTAGTGACAGGCTAGCAAGAAAGCTGTAAAAAAGCCGAAGAGCAGCGAGATCGGATGAGTGATAACTCTCACAGTCCGCTGCTCATCGCCCCGTACTTGGTGCACGGCTTTTTGACAGCTTTTTTGATAACTTAGGCAAATTTTTGCAGGTCTGCGGCGGCGATGTGAGGCGAGCTTAGGCGGGCGTATTGGGCTGGCGAAGGCAGGAAAAATAGACACGTTGATAACTACCCCCCTTAAAGTTAATGTAAATCTAATAATCCGATTAAAAACAGAGGCACTTTAATTTATTAAAATGTACATTTCACTCGTGTTGTGAAAATACTTACCTTTTAATCTTGACAGCCGCTCCAGCGATTCCCCTGGTTGTCGCAAGCCTCTTCATATGTCTGAAATGACGGATCAGTGTCTGATTCAACGACGTAATTGGAAGAAGCGGGAAGAGGCTTGCGACGGGCGGAGAAGCAATGCAGCAGCTGTCAAGATTAAAAGTTAAGTATTTACACAACACGAGTGAAATGTAAATTTTGATGAATTAAAGTGCCCCTGTTTTTCGGATTTTTAAAAAACGGCACTTGATCATCTAAATTTACATTCACTTTAAATCCACAACCCCAATATTTTTTTAATGCACTTTTGAAGTCTCATTCTTGAAGGCCTATGAAGTGGCAACTGACCTAGTAAAATGAGCAGTAATCCACTGTGGTGGAGGCTGACCTGTCTCCAAGTAAGCCTTGTGAATCAAAAGTTTCAACAAAGAGGCTAAAGAAATAGTAGAAACTTTCTGACCTTTCCTAAAACCAGAAAAATGAATGAACAAACTTGAAATATGTCTAAAATCCTAAGTTTTCAATGCCCTTACAACAACCAAAGTATGCAAAGATCTCTTCGAAACATTCTTGGGATTAAGACACAAAGAAAAAACAGCAATCTCTCTGCTGATGTTATCTGAAGAAAAACACTTAGGCAAAAAAATCGAAATAAGTCAGTAAAATTATGAAAAATCAGATAAGGGGATTTCAAGAAACAGCAGATAACTCAGAAACTCTTCTAGCAGAAGAGATAGTGAAAAGAAATAACACTTTCAAAGAAACCAGTTTAATATCCACATTATGCATAGTTTCAATAGGAGGAGTCTGCAAAACCCTTAACTCCAAGTTAAGATTCCATGGAGGAGAAATTGGATTCATTACAGGTTTAATATGGACCAAAGCTTCAACAAAACCATGAATATCAGGAAGATTAGCAATTTTCCAGTGGAGCAAAACTGAAAGAGCAGAAATATATCCCTTCAGAAAACTGTCAGATAGGGCCTTATCTAAACATCCTGTAAGAGTTGCAAAATCTTAGGAATTCTGAAAGAATGCCAGGAAAAAACATGATTTACACACCAAGAAATAAAAGCCTTCCAGACCTTGTGATAGATTCTCCTAGACACAGGCTTATGAGCCTGAATTATGGTTTTAATCACCGAATCAGAGAAACTCCTATGTGTAAGAACAAAACATTCAATTTCCAAAATTGAAATCACACTGGGTAGAAGCACCAGAGGAGGAAACAGATAAGCAAGCTGAAATGACCAAGGAACTATTAGAGCATTCACTAACTCTGCTTGAGGATCCCTGGATCTGCAAAGTACCTGGGAAGTTTGTTGTTCAAATAAGAGGCCATCAGATCTATCTCTGGGAGACACAAAAGATCCACAATCTGACCTCCTGGTAAAGAGACCACTTCCCTGGATGTAGAGATTGACAATTGAGAAAGTCTGCTTCCCAGTTGTTCACCCCTAGAATATGAATTGCTGAAAATAGACAAGATTTGATTTTTTCTCATGAGAGAATTCAAGACCCCTCCCTCATGGCTTTGGAACTGTGAGATTATCTTTTCAAAAGAGGCCAAGCTTGAAGAGCCCTGAGAATTGCACAGAGTTCTAGAACATTTATAGGTAACCTTGTCCCCCAAGGAATTTGCTAAAGAAAAATAAGTCGTCCAGGTATGGAAACATTGCAATACCATGAGTTCTGATCACAGACAAAAGTGTACCCATAACCTTTGTGAATATTCTTTGAGCTGTAGCACAACCAAATGGTAGAGCAACAAACTGAAAATGCTTGTTCAGAAAGGCAAACCTCAGAAACTGGAAATATTCTCTGGGAATTGGAACATAAAGTTAAGCATCCTTTCTGTGGACATAAACTGATCTTGCTGAACAAAAGGTAGAATAGTCTGAATAGTTTTCATTTTGAAACTTGTTCCATTTACAAACTTGTTTAGAGCTTTTAGATCCAGAACTGGTCCAAAAGTTCCTTCCTTCTTTGGAACAATGAAGAGATTTGAATAAAATCCCATCCCATATTCCTGCAAAGGAACTGAAACAATCACTCCTATAGCTTCCAGATCTTAGAAAGACTGGAAAAAAGCTTGAGCTTTTACAGGATTCCTTGGAAAATTGGACAGAAGAAAACTTTCCTCTGGAAGGCCTTGTTCTGAATCCTATTCAATATAAACAAGAAACTAGACATGTGTGATTCGTTTCGGATCGATTCGGAAATTCATCCGAATTCGTAAAATTTGGGATTTGGATCGATCCAAATTTCCGAATTAAAATAGTGATGAATCTACCGAATAAATCCAAATTAGTTCGGATTTATTCGGATTTATTCAGTAGATTCGGATGGCCATGGATTACACTAGTATTGTACAGTATATTAGGTTATACCACTCTGCTATGGGTTACACCTAATATACAGTACATAATACTAGTCTAATCCCACCTAACACTTACCGAAATTCCGAATTTCAAAACCAAATCGAATCAAACCGAATCCAGCCGAATTTAATCGAATCAGAATGAATCCGAAACGAATCCGAACTGAATTGATTCAAATTTTTCCAAATTCGAATCGATCCGAACCGAAATTCGAAAAAATCCTAATCGAACCGAACCGAATTTTTTCGCAATGCACATATCTACAAGAAACTATTTTCAGAACCCAGGGATCTGGAACAGACTGAAACCAAACCTCCTGAAAGAGGCTTAAATTACCCACTACCAGAACTTCTGGATCGGGGGCCACACCTTCATGCAAATTAGTTGTAGTAGGGATAGATTTGAGGGTTTTGAGTATGGCGCAAGCCAAAACGCATTAGCCGCTGTTTGCAAACTCATGTTCATGATGTTATTTCTTTTTATGGATTTTTAATGGAACATTAAAAGTAATGTTTTGTTACTGAACATAGGTTCTCCTCAGATTTTCTTTTTTGGAATTTATACATTTCTTACCCTGTTTTGACTTATTTCAGTTGACATATAATTCTCCAGATTAAGCCAGAGGTGCCTTGCTTCTGAGCAGA
The DNA here is from genome assembly GCF_027579735.1 of Bombina bombina. NCBI lineage: Eukaryota > Metazoa > Chordata > Amphibia > Anura > Bombinatoridae > Bombina > Bombina bombina. Next base: position 1,517,866,134 of record NC_069499.1, on the reverse strand, counting down.
TGAGTCAACCTTTTGTTCCTTATTCTGACAAAAGGAACTAAAATGATTAGAACCTTTAGATTACCCTGGAGTTTTTGTTCTGAGGAAGAAAAGTCCTTTTATCTCCAGTAACATTAGATATTATAGAATATAAATCAGAACCAAACAATGCCTTTCCCTGAAAGGAATAATATAATAATCTGGATTTTGACACCATATCAGCAGACACAGATTAAAGCCATAAGGCTTTCTGGGCAAGGACTACTAAAGACATGCTTTTAGCATTATTCTTCATAATATCAATTACAGCATCACAAATAAAAGAATTGGTAGTTTTAAGTAAACCCAAAAGATTTGCACTAGCAGAGTCGGATCAGGACACTGTTCTGAAAGACTAGATAACAAGCACGTTGAAGGAGTAGCCACATCAGCAATAGAAATAGCTGACCAGAGCAAATACCCTGCTTGTAAAAAGGCAATCCTATGAAAAGACTCTAATTTTCTATCTAAAAGTTTTTTCTAAAGAAGTACTATCTTCCAAAGGAATAGTAGCAAGTTTAGACAAAGTGGAAATGGCCCTATCCACCTTGGGAACAGTTTCCCATAAATCAACATGAGCATACGATAAAGGAAATAACTTTTTAAACCTTGCAGAAGGAGTAAATGAATTACCTGTCATAGACCCCTCCCTAGAAATCATGTCAGAGACAGCATCAGGGATAGGAAAAACCTCAGGGAGATTAACAACAGTGTTAAACTGAATTTAAATATTACAAGGCTTATCATCAGAAAAGAGGGGGAACAGTTGGGGTGTGTGTACAAGGATATAAAAGTTTCTTATGAATGATATCTTGTGAATAGCTGCTGCGCAAATAGACAGTTGTAATTATATATATAGTGGTGGAGGTGTTCCCCCAGCACCCCCCACAATTCAAAATTCCAGGGAAGCAATTACAGTCATCTGAAAATCAAAGTGTCTTTGTAAGAATGACTCACCACTCACAGCCTCCTTGGTAAGGGCTTCCTTGGTTTCAGGTGCTATATCCCATATGCTAGGGAAGTTTGTCTTATTCTTCTCACCTCCAGTTGCTTGTTATTCAGTTTAGCCAATTTCTCTGGCTGGACAGGTATTGCTTTTTCTTCTTTATAGCTTCCGTTATTTCCAAAAAACCCTTTTAAAATTCAGTCTATTGCAGCTTGCTAAAAGCTAACCTCTTGCAGTTTTTATCCATTACCTGTGCTCACTGTCTGGCCTGTACGTGGATAAACTTCAAAAAATATATAACAGGAGCACCAGGTAAAGTGATAAAAATTATAAACTTTATTGAAATACAAAGGGTATATTAACCCCGGGTAAGAACACACAAAAAGAAAATTGTTTGAACCATCAAACTGATGAACAAAGGCTGACCGGTTTCGGCTGTTGCCTTACTCCTAGCCTGCTTAAAACTGCTTAACAGTTACATCTTTAAAAACCCTCATCTGTGTTTCTATTGGTTCAGGGGCTCACACCCCTTCTCATCCAGCTTCATTCAATTAAATACTCATTAAATGACACCAGTGTTTCTACGGTACACTATTGTGATTTTTAAAAACAAGTCAAGGTACAAACTAAAGATTCCACAATTTAACTCTATAGAATGTTAGCAAACAATTGTTTTTATAATATTATTCATTGTTAGTTAAATGTGCATAGCGTATGTACATGCTAAAAATCTCTACGGCAGGTACAGTTGTTGTGATCAGGGACGCCTTGTCCTCCTGCTGCACACAAACACTTTGTAATGACTTGTTAGTTATCTGTGATTTGCACTAATAAAGTGTGTCCGTTTTCTGAAAGCTTACCTTTTAACTCTGCATAAAATAGCTGCATCGTGCTGCGAGGCTTGTAAATGACAGGCAAGGTCTCAGTTAAAAATTATTCCTATTGGATGAATACCGTATGTTGGAACCAATCATAATACAAGTCTCACAGCATTTAGCATTGTATGTATTATACACCCTGTCCTATTGGACCACTACACCTGCTAAATCCTCCCATCTGTTACGTGTGTTGTTTGTAAACAAGCGTCTGTGGGAAATATCTGCACACTGCAGTTCTAGTGTTATACGGAGTGTTTCAAGTTGTTTAAATAAACATACAGGGATAACTACTTTAGCTATTGAATGAGAGTTCAGGTTCTGTTGATAGTTCAAATTTAGAGTAAAACTACACCACTGTTTTAAATTTTCAAGAATTGTGCGATGTGAGAGTTCTGGAATCTCTCCAAGGAGAGGAGGAATTGTCAGAAGGAAGGAGTGCAACAACTCCATCATTAAAAAACAATTCTTTATTTTATCCCATCCAAAATAGGGGTCCTTTATTGGAGAAATTCCAGAAACGGGTTGAGAATGATCTGATTAAACTACAGTATGCCACACAGAGGGGTCTAAATTCAAATGTCACAAGAAAACAGAAAGTAGCCCTGGAAAATTTAAGAAATAACAAAAATCTTGTAATTAGATCTGCGGACAAGGGCTAATCTCGTGGGTGCAAACAATTGTTTGCTAACATTCTATAGAGTTAAATTGTGGAATCTTTAGTTTGTACCTTGACTTGTTTTTAAAAATCACAATAGTGTAACACTGGTGTCATTTAATGAGTATTTAATTGAATGAAGCTGGATGAGAAGGAGTGTGAGCCCCTGAACCAATAGAAAACACAGATGAGGGTTATTAAAGTTGTAACTGTTAAGCAGTTTTAAGCAGGCTAGGAGTAAGGCAACAGCCGAAACCGGTCAGCCTTTGTTCATCAGTTTGATGGTTCAAACAATTTTCTTTTTGTGTGTTCTTACCCGGGGTTAATATACCCTTTGTATTTCAATAAAGTTTATAATTTTTATCACTTTACCTGGTGCTCCTGTTATATATTTTTTGAAGTTTATCATCAGAAACCTTAGCATCTTTAACCCCTAAAGTAATTAAGACTTCCTTTAAAATAGAATGAACATGTTCAACCTTAAACAAAAAGGAGGAAATAACAGGCTCAACATCAGTTAAAGATTACTCATCTCCAGAGGAAACTTTACCATCTGAAGACATAACAGTATCCCTGGTTTTAGGACACGTAGAGCTTGTAGAAGGTAAAATCTGAACTTACCTTTTATGCTTTGTTTGAAGGCGGGAGAACAGCCAGCGCCTCAGAAACTGCAGCCTTGATAACATTTTTCACAGTAGGTGAAACATTATTAATATTCTGTAATGAATAAACAGAAGATGCATTAATACCCAACAAAAAAGCATTAGGTTGGTCTGATTGCATTAATAATTCTAAACATGTCACATAAATGAGCTGGAGAAGGCACCTCCTATTTTCTACAATAAGCACACCTAATAATGGTAGAAAGGTGTTCAAGGGACTCAGTTTCTCTGGATGATTTAGGGACAGAATCAGACTGCTCCATTATAACATATGACAAAGCAATGCAATAAATGGTATACCCTCCTAAAAAGCACTTGAGAAATGGAAATCACTCACCCACTCTTAAGTAGCTTTTAAAATAAACTCACAGGTACAATGAGTGCTGAGCCAAACTGCAAAATACAGCAGGAGACATTAACATAACACTCAAAGGCTAGATAACTCCCATAAGAATACATTTAAAGCACATGGAAAAAACTAACAGCTATAAGGGATTTAGCCCACCAAACCCCAATGTGTGCATAGCCGAGGACAAACGTGCACTAACCTGACGTAAGTAAACCAGCTGAAGCGCAAAATAAACTATATTAAAACTAAAGGAACATGCGCTAACCCACAACCTGACAAATACAAACTAAGAGCTCCAATAAAGCTTTTTTTCCCAAAATATTAGTTTCATGAAAAGGTTATATTTAGTCTGGGCCAATATATGATATATGGGGGTCTATTTAACAAGGGTCGAATGGCCCCTGTTCCCCTTGTTTCCACGTGAGCCTTCAGTCTTAAGACCGCTGCTCCTAAACTCATACGCCACCTCTGAGGCGGCATATAGCAATCCACCCGATCATGTACGATTGGGCTGATTGACACCCTCTGCTAGCGGCTGCGAATCTGCAGGGGGCGGTATTGCACCAGCAGTTCATAAGAACTGCTGGTGCAATGATAAATGCCGACAGCATATGCTGTCGGCATTTATCGATGTGCCGCAGACATGGTTCGCTATAGCGGATCATGTCTGTCCGCACATATATAAATAGACCCCATGGCATTTACATTAATTTTTAAACTATATGTATTGACCATGTCCTTATCCATACTAAAACTATTTGCAAATCTGGTGCATACAACAACTGCAAAATAAGTTATGGCAACACTACATCTGATCTGTTTCATGACTAATTCGCCTCTGATTAAATCTATACAGGTGTTGGCTCACAGCTTTTTTATGATTTGTTTATATCACATTTTTTTATGATTTAATACAATGCCCAGCACTTTGTTGTGCTGCTACATACACAAAATGTTTTGGTTGTTAGTCTGGTAAATACAATCTGGTTAACCTGACATCAGAATCTAAGTATATTAACAGAAACACAAAGGGGTTGATTTATCATATGCATATGTATACTATAGCGAATAATTTTTTTCTCGACATCCCTAAATTTAGACAGCATGCGCTGTCCGCTTGTATCATTGCACATTCATTTCTGGGGAAATGCTGGCGGCCAATCGGCTGCTAGCAGGGGCTGTCAATCATCCAGATTGTTTCAGATCAGGAGGATTTCAATCTGCCACCTAAAAGTTGGCGGACAGGTTAAGGAGCTGCTTTTTATCTTCTGTTTCAGGCTAGCCTGAATCGATGGGCCTCCGAGACAAGATTCGCTGCTTCATAAATGGAGCTTAAAGACTCATAAAATATTGTACTGTATTTAACCAATAAAGCACATTTAGATTAAATATGACATTTATTTGTGATCAGTTTTTCTTGTCCACGTGAATTGGAATTGTAAACAAAAGTTGTGATAGTCAGAGTAATCCTCAAATCTGTTATTTTACAATTCCTTTACAAAAACTCTTTAAAAAATTAAATTTTCATGATCTTTATCATAATTTTAATATTACTAACAGAAAGGCATTTAAAGTAAACACGTTTCTTCATACCAGAATCGGATATGGTCACAAGTACACAAGTGTGAAACGTCACTCTACCATGCCGTGTTAAATGATTTATTTTGACGGTTCACAATTAAGTTACAATACGGTTTGCTTTTTTTATTATTATATCTGCAGGATATTCTAGTTGATGCCTAGAAAGGTTTATGCTTTGGAATGCAGACTATGTGGCTATGCTTCAGTCTGTATATTCCACAAGCTGTGCATTTTTGCTTTCTTATAAATCAGCTTAATGCAGCAGTTAACACATGCCAGCACCACGGTGTAGTCTGAAGGGTGCTGCACTGGGTTACTATGGTACAGTGTAAACACACATGGAAATAACAAATGGTCTGGCACTTGATCGCCCCACAATGACTCCCTCACTGCAACTCATAGCACATTCTCTCCAGTCCAGACAGAGAAAAACTGCTACGGATGGACAAGTGTGCATGTTCCTTTAAGGTTTTGTTTTGCAGCAGATTTGTAATAACGTTAACTTATTTTGTTTAAAGCAACCATTCAAATCCATGAAATAATGTTTGGACCACTATATGGCAGCAGTTTTGCAAGAATGGCAGCAGTGGTTGCACAGTGCATAACATTGTTAAAAGCATTGTTGCAAAACTGCAGCCATATAGTGCTCCAGCCATATGTATGCTCCTGAGCCTAACTACCTGCTTTTTCCCAAATCATACCAAGATATCGGAGTAAATTTGATATCAGAAATAGATTGGAAAGTTTTGTTTTTCTTTAAATTTTATGCTCTGAATCATGAAATAAAAAATGTGGGTTGCATATCTAGCTGTATATGCTTAAAACGCTACTTGAAATTACCATTTAATTATCTTTAATGTAACATAAATAAATCAAACACAGTTTGGTTTTGCATACAAAGTAGAGTTTAAATACATCTTTGGGAGTGCTGCCAATGAGACCAAACAGTTACACAAAACAGTTACACAAAACAGTTATACAAAATAGTTACACAAAACAGTTACACAAAACAGTTACACAAAACAGTTATACAAAATAGTTACACAAAACAGTTACACAAAACAGTTATACAAAATAGTTACACAAAACAGTTACACAAAACAGTTACACAAAACAGTTATACAAAATAGTTACACAAAACAGTTACACAAAACAGTTATAGAAAACAGTTACACACAAAAGTTACACAAATCAGTTATAGAAAACAGTTACACAAAACAGTTATACAAAACAGTTATACAAAATAGTTACACAAAACAGTTACACAAATCAGTTATAGAAAACAGTTACACTAAACAGTTACACAAAACAGTTACACAAATCAGTTATAGAAAACAGTTACACAAAACAGTTACACAAAACAGTTATACAAAACAGTTACACAAAACAGTTATACAAAACAAGGGTTATTGGTGCATATCAACTTGCAAATACACAAAATATTTTTAAATGCTACAATATACTGTACATATCTATCTAATATCTATCTATCTATATCTATCTATCTGTCTGTCTGTCTGTCTATCTATAGATCTCATCTACCATCTATCTATCATCAATATATCTATATACTGTATATTTAATCTATCTATCTATCTATCTATCTATCTATCTATCTATCTATCTATTAAGTCTTCTTCTCTTTTTAAATCAGAATGGGACCCCTGTTTTCTATCTATCTATCTATCTATCTATCTATCTATCTATCTATCTATCTATCTATTAAGTCTTCTTCTCTTTTTAAATCAGAATGGGACCCCTGTTTTCTATCTATCTATCTATCTATCTATCTATCTATCTATCTATCATCTATCTATCTATATATGTATCTATCTATCTGTGTGTCTGTCTATCTATCTATCTATCTCTATGTTTATCTATCTATCTATTTATCTATCTATCTATTATCTATCATCTATCTATCTATCTATCTGTCTATCTATCTATCTATCTATCTATCTATCTATCTATCTATCTATCTATCTATCTATCTATCTATCTATCTATCTGTGTCTCTCTGTCTGTCTTAATTTCTATCATCTATCTATCTAATCTATCATTATCTATCTATCTATCTATCTATCTATCTATCTATCTATCTATCTATCTATCTATCTATCTATCTATCTATCTATCTATCTGTCTGTCTGTCTGTCTGTCTATCAGTCTGTCTGTCTGTTTATCTGTCTGTTTGTCTATATCTATATCTATCTATAAATATATATATATATATATATATATATATATATATATATATATATCATCTTTCTATCATCTATTCTATCATCTATCTATCTATTCTATCTTTCCATCTATCTGTGTGTCTATATCTATATCTGTATCTATCTATCTATCTATCTATCTATCTATCTATCTATCATCTATCTATCTATCACCTAACATTGTTTTTTCAGTAAAATCTATCTTTATATCTATCTAATCTCTCTCTATTATCTATCTATCTATCTATCATCTATCTATCTATCTATCTATCTATCTATCTATCTATCTATCTATCTATCTATCTATCTATCTATCTATCTATCATCTATCTATCTATCACCTAACATTGTTTTTTCAGTAAAATGTCCCTTTAATACCAGCATGAATCTATTTATTTTGGGAAATCTCTTATTTTACATCATTTGTTTGGTCGAGTTGTTTATATATATCTTGTAATTCATGGGAATAGAAAAATGTTCCACAATTATAACCATGAACGTATCTGACCTTTCTTCTTATTAAAATTGTGCTTCATGTTCTACCCTTTCCGTACAATAATTTATGTTTAAGGTCTATACTAGTTATTTTTATGGGGCCAATTTAACCCTTTGAGGGCTAAGCTGGATTAATGTTTTTTTTTGTTTTTTACTATTTTAAAACAAAATGTTTTTTTTTACTGTCCCCCAGATCCCCAAGACTTATACTATTGGAAAGGATAGGCAATTACCTTCCCAACGATGGGTCTTGGGGGTCTGTAGCTGCTTAGATGCCTTATCCATTGTAATTTTTAAATAAAGTTGTGCTGTGACATCACCGCATGTAACGGGAAGCCCCGGCGATGCCTGTCTATGGGAGCCCCCAGATTGCTTTTAAGGTAGGTGAGTGCTAGCGATGGCTAAGAGCCTTCAGGGTCTTAAGACCACTTCTCCTTAACTCGTCCGCCGCCTCTAAGGCAGACAGCAATCGCCCGATCTCATAAGATCGAGTTGATGGACACCGCCTGCTAGAGGTCGATTGGCCGCAAATCTGCAGGAGGCGGCATTGCACAAGCAGTTTGCGAATCATGGGGGAAGGATAAATCTACCTCAAAGTCTGTAATTCCAGTTTATCCTCAAGCACTAAGCAGGAGGTGCACTAAACCACCCACCATTATATTACAGGAGTTCTTAATTTTAATATAAACTATGGAGTTGAATTGAAATGTATGAGTAAACACACTGCACATAAGCATACAGTATATACATTTACAGACATATTTATACATACATACACATATAAAAATATACACACATATAAAAATATACACACATAAATATATATATATACACACAAACACATACATATGTACACACAAACACATACATATGTACACACAAACACATACATATTTACACACAAAAACATACATATGTACACACAAACACATACATATATACACACAAACACATACATATGTACACACAAACACATACATATGTAAACACAAACACATACATATAAACACACAAACACATACATATATATATACACACACATACATATGTACACACAAACACATACATATGTACACACAAACACATACATATGTACACACAAACACATACATATATACACACAAACACATACATATGTACACACAGACACATGCATATGTACACACAGACACATACATATGTACACACAAACACATACATATGTACACACAATCACATACATATGTACACACAAACACATACATATATACACACACACATACATATGTACACACAAACACATACATATGTACACACAAACACATACATATGTACACACAAACACATACATATATACACATACACATACATATGTACACACAAACACATACATACATATGTACACACAAACACATACATATGTACACACAAACACATACATATATTCACACACACACATACATATGTACACACAAACACATACATACATATGTACACACAAACACATACATATGTACACACAAACACATACATATGTACACACAAACACATACATATTTACACACAAAAACATACATATGTACACACAAACACATACATATATACACACAAACACATACATATGTACACACAAACACATACATATGTAAACACAAACACATACATATAAACACACAAACACATACATATATATATATATACACACACATACATATGTACACACAAACACATACATATGTACACACAAACACATACATATGTACACACAAACACATACATGTATACACACACACATACATATGTACACACAAACACATACATACATATGTACACACAAACACATACATATGTACACACAAACACATACATATATTCACACACACATACATATGTACACACAAACACATACATACATATGTACACACAAACACATACATATGTACACACAAACACATACATATATTCACACACACACATACATATGTACACACAAACACATACATACATATGTACACACAAACACATACATATGTACACACAAACACATACATATGTACACACAAACACATACATATTTACACACAAAAACATACATATGTACACACAAACACATACATATATACACACAAACACATACATATGTACACACAAACACATACATATGTAAACACAAACACATACATATAAACACACAAACACATACATATATATATACACACACATACATATGTACACACAAACACATACATATGTACACACAAACACATACATATGTACACACAAACACATACATGTATACACACAAACACATACATATATACACACAAACACATACATGTATACACACAAACACATACATGTATACACACAAACACATACACATGTACACACAAACACATACATATGCACACACAAACACATACATATGTACACACAAACACATACATATATACACACAAACATATACATATGTACACACAAACACATACATATGTACACACAAACACATACATATGTAAACACAAACACATACATATATACACACAAACACATACATATGTACACACAAACACATAGATATGTAAACACAAACACAGACATATGTACACACAAACACATTCATACATATGTACACACAAACACATTCATACATATGTACACACAAACACATACATATATACACACAAACACATACATATGTACACACAAACACATACATATATACACACAAATACATACATATGTAAACACAAACACATACATATATACACACAACCATACATATGTACACACAAACACATAGATATGTAAACACAAACACATATATACACACAAACACATACATATGTACACGCAAACACATACATACATATGTAAACACAAACACATACATATATACACACAAACACATACATATGTACACACAAACACACACATATGTACACACAAACACATACATACATTTGTAAACACAAACACATACATATATACACACAAACACATACATATGTACACACAAACACATAGATATGTAAACACAAACACATATATACACACAAACACATACATATGTACACGCAAACACATACATACATATGTACACACAAACACATACATATATACACGCAAACACATACATATATACACACAAACACATACATATGTACACACAAACACATACATACAGTATATACACACAAACACATACATATGTACACACAAACATATACATATGTACACACAAACACATACATTTATACACACAAACACATACATTTATACACACAAACACATACATATGTACACACAAACGCATACATATGTAAACACAAACACATATATACACACACATACATACATACATATGTACACACAAACACATACATATATACACACAAACACATACATATATACACACAAACACATACATATGTACACACAGACACATACATATGTACACACAAACACATACATATATACACACAAACACATACATATGTACACACAGACACATGCATATGTACACACAAACACATACATATATACACACAAACACATACATATGTACACACAGACACATACATATGTACACACAAACACATACATATATACACACAAACACATACATATGTACACACAGACACATACATATGTACACACAAACACATACATATATACACACAAACACATACATATGTACACACAGACACATACATATGTACACACAAACACATACATATATACACACAAACACATACATATGTACACACAGACACATGCATATGTACACACAGACACATACATATGTACACACAAACACATACATATGTACACACAATCACATACATATGTACACACAAACACATACATATATACACACACACATACATATGTACACACAAACACATACATACATATGTACACACAAACACATACATATGTACACACAAACACATACATATATTCACACACACACACATACATATGTACACACAAACACATACATACATATGTACACACAAACACATACATATGTACACACAAACACATACATATATACACACACACACATACATATGTACACACAAACACATACATACATACATATATACACACAAACACATACATATATACACACACACACATACATATGTACACACAAACACATACATATATACACACACACACATACATATGTACACACAAACACATACATACATATATACACACAACACATACATATGTACACACAGATACACACTCAGTTCCAGTTTAGAACCTTGCCATATTTTGGGGCCCATTTATCAAGCTCCGAACGGAGCTTGTGGGCCCATGTTTCTGGCGAGTCTTCAGACTCGCCAGAAACACCAGTTATGAAGCAGCGGTCTGAAGACCACTGCTCCATAACCCTGTCTGCCTGCTCTGATGTGTCGGACAGGTATCACCGGAAATCAACCCGATCGACTACGATTGGGTTGATTGACACCTCCCTGCTGGTGGCCGATTGGCCGCCAGTCAGCAGGGGGCGGCGTTGTACCAGCAGCTCTTGTGAGCTGCTGGTGCAATGTTAAATGCTTATTCAGCGAGGTCTTGCGGACCTGATCCGCACTGTCGCATCAGGTCCGCAAGACCTTTAATAAATAGACCCCATTATATTCTTTTAAATCATTGGTAAACATTTTTTATTTTTATAATAACCATTATTTACATTTAATACGTAAAAATAAAAGCAAAATACTTTTTGTTAATGTCTTTTTCATTTGTTTGTGTCATGCACTTTAAGTCATAACTTGAGGCGAAGTCTGTACTTGCTTCACTACAGTTTAGGACTTTAAAAAGCAAAAACCATCCATATTCCAACTTTTGCCCCTCTTCAGAACCTTATTGGGGCTCCAGAAGCTTCTGAGGGGACCCTGGCTTCTTTCCCTGCTGAGAACGTTGGTAATCCTTGCAGAAGATCTAACTCTCTATTGATGAGCTCCCATGTGGCCCACTGGCAGCTCCTGGTCTGTGACTCTGTACAGCAATGGTGTTGAATTGAAATGTATGTCTAAAACACTGCACATATCTATCTATCTATCTATCTATCTATCTATCTATCTATCATCTATCAATTTGTTTGTTGATATCTATATACAGTATCTCACAAAAGTGAGTACACCCCTCACATTTTTGTAAATATTTTATTATATCTTTTCGTGTGACAACACTGAAGAAATGACACTTTGCTGCAATGTAAAGTAGTGAGTGTACAGCCTGTATAAAAGTGTAAATTTGCTGTCCCCTCAAAATAACTCAACACACAGCCATTAATGTCTAAACCGTTGGCAACAAAAGTGAGTATTTATCTATCTATCTATCAATCATCTATCTATCATCTATATGTCTATTTCTATATATGTATAGTATATCTGTCTATCTATCTACTCTATATATTTATCTATCATCTATCTATCTAACAGCTAGATTACGAGCTTTCCGCGCTATAGGGAAATGAACGACCGCCACAAAGCCTAACACCTGCGATCGCGGAAACAAAAGCTCCGTAACGCAGCCCCATTGATGTCTATGGGGAAAGAAAAAGTTATGTTTAAACCTAACACCCTAACATAAAAACCAAGTCTAAACACCCCTAATATGCCGCCCCACACATCTCCGCCACCTACATACAGTTATTAACCCCTAATCTGCTGCCCCTAACATAGCCGCAACCTACATTACAGTTATTAACCCCTAATCTGCTGCCCCTAACATCGTCGCCACCTACATTACAGTTATTAACCTCTAAACTGCCGCCCCTAACATCGCCGCCACTTACCTACACTTATTGACCCCTAATCTGCTGCCCCCAATGTCGCCACCACTATGCTAAAGCTATTAACCCCTAAACCTCTGGCCTCCCACATCACTAAATATATTAACACCTAACCCTAACCTAAGCATAAGTTTAACCCTAACACCCCCTAACATAAATATTATTAAAATAAATCTAAATAAACCTTACAATTATTACCTAAATAATTCCTATTTAAAACTAAATACATACTTACCTGTTAAAAAACCTAAGCTAGCTACAAAATAACTAATAGTTATATTCTAGCTATCTTAGATTTTATTTTTATTTCACAGGTAAGTTTGTATTTATTTTAACTAGGTAGACTAGTTAGTAAATAGTTATTGACTATTTACTAACTAACTAGATAAATAAATTCAAATTTACTTGTAAAATATAACCTGCCTTACAATAAAATATAACATTACAATCAAATCAAATAAATTAAATTAATCAAATACAATTATCTAAATTACAAAAAAACCCCACTAAATTACACAAAATAAAAAACGAAATTATCAAGTAAAAAAACGAATTACTCCTAATCTAATAGCCCTATAAAAAATAAAAAAAGTCCCCCCAAAATAATAAAACCCCTAGCCTACACTAAACTGCCAATAGCCCTTAAAAGGGCCTTTTGCAGGGCATTGCCCCAAAAATAACAGCTCTTTTACCTGGCAATATAAATACCAAACACCCCCCAACAGTAAAACCCACCCAACCAAACCCCCCAAATAAAACTCTATCTAAATAAACCTAAGCTAACCATTGCCCTGAAAAGGGCATTTGGATGGGCATTGCCCTCAAAAGGGCATTTAGCTACAAGAATTATAATAGCGGCGTTAGGGAAAAAGCAGCATTATGAAGCATAACGATGCTTTTTCCCTCATAACGCAAAACTCGTAATCTAGCTGTAACATAATAACATAGTAGATGAGGTTGAAAAAATAACAGAAGTCCGTCGAGTTCAACCTATACAAATCTAATATACTTACAAAAGCTCCAGTTGAGCTTACATTAATACCATTAAAAAGGTGAACCCTTTAACACAAGCAATCATATCCCGGAATTCTGTTTCTAGACAGAAATGTATCCAAACCACTTTTAAATGTATCTAAGGTATTGGCATTCACTACCTCCTTTTTTAATGAGTTCCACAATTTTATTGCTCTTACAGTGAAAAAGCGTTTCCGTTGCAGGAAATTAAGAGGCCTATTTATTAAAGGTCTGTTGGACCTGATCCGACAGTGCGGATCAAGTCCGACAGACCTCGCTGAATGCGGAGAGCAATACGGGGCTAATAGTGGAGCTAATATTGATGATAAAAGTAATGATGTGTTTTCAGCATTTAAGGATTATAAGAAAAAAGCAATTAAAGAATTGAAAATTAAATGGGAGCTAGCTAGCTTACAAAAATATGTCAAAGAGGAATTAATCCCAAAAGGCCTAAGGATTATGCTAGACCCAGGAATTAATTTAAGAAGGGTGGAAGCTAATACTGAGTTTATTCAGAAATGGAATGCAATCTTAACTAGATGCACTCTGGAACTTATGCAGTTAATGGTAGATGAAGATGAAAAAAGGCTAGAGGAAAGTAAAGCAGAAACTAATAAAACAAATGAGCAAGTGAATCTTTATGCCCAAGACCCAGCCTTTGATAAACTTAATAAAGAGATGCAGAGGAGCTTAGAAAAGCTACAGAATGAAATCAAATTTAGGAAAAGACGAAAGATGGTAAGGGACCAGGATGATTTTAAAAAGGGTAATATATATATAGGAATAACAATAGTAGTGTTAGATATTCCTATGACTCTGGTACTGACAACTCCGAGAATGAATTAGAAAGTGACCCCCAAAATATTAGAAATGCTATCCAGGCTAGGATCCCTTTAGGGGGAAGACAAGGAGGGGAGGAAGACTAAAGAGGGGGAGGGGTCCCTCTTTTTCGAACAGACAGAGACAGAGAGGGAGAGGAGGAAGATACAGAAACAGCCCCCAGTACCAGATGATAACCAGGAATCAGAGGAAAGAAAGTCAATCCTGGGGGAATGCAAACTAAGTGACATCTCAGATGAGATGTCTGTTGTAAATCTTTCAAAAACTAAACTTGATCTAGCACACATCAATTTACTTAAAAAAGGCTTGACATTCTGTCTAACAAATGGTCTTGATAAATTCAAATTCATAAAGTACCTTAACTTATATGCAAAAAAGATCATCCTAAAAAAGATATAGGGGAGTAGATCTAAAGATGAGGTTGGGCAGGATAAAGCAGCTTTTGAAGTCCTTGTTGCACTGTTAGAAGAACAGGAGGGCTGTTGCCAATCAGCCAATAAGATTGAGCTTGCATTCTATTGGCTGATTGGAATAGCCAATAGAATGCAAGCTCAATCCTATTGGCTGATTGGATCAGCCAATAGGATGAAAGCTCAATCCTATTGGCTGATTGCAACAGCCAATAGGATTTTTTCAACCTTAATTCCGATCTTGGATGACGTCATTTAAAGGAACCTTCATTACGAAGAAGACGTCATAAGAAGAGGATGCTCCGGCGTTGGATGGCTTGAAGATGGAGACACTCCGCGCCGGATGGATGAAGATAGAAGATGCTGTCTGGGTGAAGACTTCTGCGGGCTTGGATGAAGACTTCGGCCGCTTGGATGAAGACTTCTGCTGGCTTCGATAAATAAAACCAAGCCAATGTGGCCTTATAAAAATGTGTTAAGAGAAATTAGGAAAAAGGTTAGGGCATTCAAAGTATTAAATAAAACACTATTGTACACGCCACATTTATAAGGAATGTAACAAAACATGTAAAAAAGCAATCAGATTATCCAAAGTTTAAAATGAAAGATTAATTGCAAATGATTCTAAGTCAAACCCTAAAAGGTTTTTTACAACAGCCCAATAGACATACAACACTATACCTGGTGCAGGGGCCACTGCAAACACCCCTTAAAATCACAAAAAGCAATGTCAACAGCACCAAATCTTGTTGCTTTTGTGGGCCTTGATGCTACAATAAAGACAAGAGTTTCTTCATAAGATTTGGTGCTGTGGATATTGCTTTCTGTAAAAGGTTTTTAAAGTACATAAATGGCAAAAAATGTAAGGACAATATAGGTGCATTAAAATTTGTGGAGGGTAGCATGATAAACAGTGACAGGAAGAAAGGCTGAGGTACTAAACAAATTCTTTTCTTCAGTATACACAAGAGAGGAACCAATGGAGGATACTTTTAAACAAACTAGAACATAGAAGTCCATATCAGGAAAAAACTGGATAATATTAAAGGGACACTGAACCCAATTTTTTTCTTTTGCAACTTTCTAATTTACTCCTATTATCAAATTTTCTTTATTCTCTTGGTATCTTTATTTCAAATGCAAGAATGTAAGTTTAGATGCCGGCCCATTTTTGGTGAACAACCTGGGTTGTTCTTGCTGATTGGTGGATACATTTACCCACTAATAAACAAGCTCTGTTCAGGGTCTGAACCAAAAATAGCTTAGATGCCTTCTTTTTCAAATAAAGGTAGCAAGAGAACGAAGAAAAATTGATAATAGGAGTAAATTAGAAAGTTGCCTAAAATTGCATGCTCTATCTGAATCACTAAAGAAACAATTTGGGTTCAGTGTCCCTTTAAGGTAAATAAAACTCCAGGCCCAGATGGAATACACCCAAGGGTTTTACGAGAATTTAGCACTGCTATAGACAAACCTCTACTCTTAATTTTTCAAAACTCATTATCCTCAGGCATAGTATCCCAGGACTGGTGTAAAGCTGATGTAGTGCTACTCTTCTAAAAGGGAAGCAGGGCTGATCCAAGAAGCTATAGACCAGTTAGTCTGATATCAATAGTGGGAAAGATACTTGAAGGGATTATAAGGGATTATATTGATGAATATATTCATATAAACAAGATAATGAGGCCTACTTATCAAGCTGTCAACTGCAAATACGCTGGAATTCCGCAGAGTAATTGTGGGGAGCCTGATTCCCCTTAGTTTGCCTACAGACCGGCAAAAGTTGAAATCTGTGACGTAACATACGATCCACCAGTCTCAGTCCGACACAGATCGATTCTCGCATTCTATTGGCTGATTGGAATAGTCAATAGAATGCAAGCTCAATCCTATTCACTGATTGGATCAGCCAATAGGATGAAAGCTCAATCCTATTGGCTGATTGCAACAGCCAATAGGATTTTTTCAACCTTTATTCCGATTGGCTGATAGAATTCTATCAGCCAATCGGAATCTAAGGGACGCCATCTTGGATGATGTCATTTAAAGGAACCTTCATTCCGAAGAAGACGTCGTAAGAAGAGGATGCTCCGCGTCAGATGTCTTGAAGATTGAGCCGCTCCGCACCAGATGGATGAAGATAGAAGATGCCGTCTGGGAGAAGACTTCTGCGGGCTTGGATGAAGACTTCGGCCGCTTGGATGAAGACTTAGAAACATAGAAACATAGATATTGACGGCAGATAAGAGCCATAGGCCCAGCAAGTCTGCCCGACCTTACCTAACAGTATAAACTTATCTAGTTCGTAGGATAGCCCTATGCTTGTCCCATGCATTTTTAAAGTCCCCCACAGTGTTTGTTGCTACTACCTCTTGAGGAAGTTTATTCCATAAATCAATCACTCTTTCTGTAAAGAAGTGCTTCCTCAAATTACTCCTGAATCTACTACCCTTTAGCTTGAGCTCATGACCCCTTGTTCTTGAATTTTCCATTTTATGTAAAATACCCACAGCCTCAGTTTTACTAAACCCTTTAATGTACTTGAAAGTTGCTATCATATCACCTCTTTCCCTTCTCTCCTCTAAGCTATACATATTTAGGTCATTGAGCCTGTCCTGGTAAGTTTTATTTTTTAGACCATGTACCATTTTGGTAGCCCTCCTTTGCACAGATTCAAGTTTGTTAATATCCTTCTGAAGATATGGCCTCCAGAACTGCACACAATACTCAAGATGAGGCCTAACTAATGATCTATAAAGTGGCATAAGAACCTTACTATTTCTGCAGAAAATACCTCTACCAATACATCCAAGCATTCTGCTAGCCTTACTTGCTGCATTACTACATTGTTTACTAAGTTTTAAATCATCTGAAATAATAATTTCCAAGTCCTGTTCCTCGTCTGTAACAGTCAGTAAAGTGTCATTGAGTCTGTAATTAACATTTGGATTTTTCTTCCCTAAATGCATTATTTTACACTTTGCTGTGTTAAACTTTAGATCCCAGTCGTTTGTCCAATCCTCCAATTGTTGTATATCACTTCTCATTTTGTCTACCCCCCCTGGAACATCCACTCTGTTGCAAATTTTTGTATCATCTGCAAAGAGACATACTTTCCCCTGTAGCCCTTTGCTGATATCGCAGATAAATATGTTAAACAAAACAGGCCCCAGAACTGACCCCTGAGGAACACCACTAGTAACAGCCCCCTCTGCTGAATGAACTCCATTTACTAAGACACTTTGTTTTCTGTCCTTAAGCCAGCATTCCACCCAGTTCACAATTTTTGAATCTAGACCAAGGAGATATAGTTTGTGAATAAGTTTATTGTGTGGGACGGTGTCAAATGCTTTGCTGAAATCTAGATATGCTACATCAACTGCTCCTCCCTTGTCTAATACTTTTGTTACATAATCAAAGAAGTCAATTAGATTAGTCTGACATGATCTCCCTGAAGTAAAACCATGCTGATTTTGGTCCTCTAAATTGTTTGTCTTTATGTAAGTCATAATTCTTTCTTTTAAGAGGCTTTCCATTAATTTCCCTACTACTGAAGTTAAACTAACTGGCCTGTAGTTGCCAGATTCTTCTCTACTGCCCTTTTTATGAAGAGGTATTACATTTGCTATTTTCCAATCATCTGGGACAGCTCCTGTTAATAGTGACTGATTAAACAGATCATTTAATGGGACAGTTAGCACTGATCGAAGTTCTTTTAAAACCCTTGGATGAATATTATCAGGACCCACTGCCTTTGTAACATTTATTTTTGATAATGCTAACAAAACCTCATCCTCTGTAAAAAGATTACTGTTAAGCTTGTTTCTATTTTGCGTAGCATCCCTTGATGTAGACATTGTATCTTCACAATCTTTAGTGAAAACAGAACAGAAGTAATCATTGAGATAGTCTGCAATCTGCTTATCTCCTTCTATTATTCTACCATCAACTGATTTCAATTTTACTATTCCTACCTTATTTTTTCTTCTTTCACTGATATATCTAAAGAATGTTTTGTCCCCATGTTTTACTGACTGTGCTATCTTCTCTTCTGCATGAGCTTTAACCTTCCTAATTAACTTCTGCCGGCTTCGATGAGGACTTCTCCCGGCTTCTTTGAGGATGGATGTCGGATCTTCAAAACTGTAAGTGGATCTTCAGGGGTTAGTGTTAGTTTTTTTTAAGGGTTTATTGGGTTGGTTTTAATTTTAGATTAGGGTTTGGGCAGCAATAGAGCTAAATGCCCTTTTAAGGGCAATGCCCATCCAAATGCCCTTTTCAGGGCAATGGGGAGCTTATGTTTTTTTAGTTAGGTTTTTATTTGGGGGGGTTGGTTGTGTGGATGGTAGGTTTTACTGTTGGGGGGGTATTTGTATTTTTTATTTATAGGTAAAAGAGCTGATTTCTTTAGGGCAATGCCCCGCAAAAGGCCCTTTTAAGGGCTATTTGTAGTTTATTGTAGGTTAGTTTTTTTTTTATTTTTTGGGGGTGGCTTTTTATTTTTATAGAGCTCTTAGATTAGGTGTAATTAGTTTAATTATTTGATCATTTCTTTTTTATTTTGTGTAACTTAGTGTTTATTTGTTTTTGTAACTTAGTGTTTGTTATTTTTTTTAACTTAGTTGTTAGTTTTTTGTAACTTTGTAATTTTTTATTGTAGATTTAAATGATTTGAGTAGGGTTAGGTGTTTAAATATATCATATAGTTAATTTAATTTGTAGTTTAATGTAATTTTAGTATAACAGTTAGGGTAGATCAATTATTAGTTTAATATAGTTTAATGTAATTTCAGTATAATAGTTAGGGTAGGATAATTATTATTTTAATATAGTTTTTTTTTAAATAAATGTTTTATTGAGGTTGTGAAAGATGTTACATAAGTTGTTCATACATAAATGGAAATAACAATGTGACAATACATACACCCTTAGCCAATATACATAACAACAATGCAGTACGAAAAAACCCCCTCCAAATATGAAAACCGTAAATCCCAGATGAAGTGTTAACACTGTGAATAGGATATAGCTTGATCTATTATTGTATCTAGCTGTAGGGTGAGAAAGGAATTTACGATATAGATCTAGTAGGTGGAAATGAGAGTCTAAAGTAATTTAAACTAGTATGTCCGTAGGGCTTCTGTTTAGGGTTTAGTGGAACCTCAGTTTTATACTAAATGAAGAAGAAAAAATGGTCCCCTCCTTGCTATAAAGAACATTTATTCGGTAATCTATTCTAAAAGGAATGGGGCAAGGGGGAGGTTAGCTTTTTTTTATTTTTTGGGGGAGGGAAATTCAGCGGGCAAAAGCCGCTCAAAATGAGATAAGGGAGGGAAAGGGAGAAAAAGGGGAGGAAAAGGGGAGGGGAGGGGGCGGAGTTAGTTAGGATGTTAGACTGATGAGTACTTTTGGGCTGCTAAACTATGATAGTACAAAGCAAGTAAGTATATCTCCTGTCAGGGCGGTGTATATAGGTGGTAACTGAGATATGTTTTAATCCCTTTCAACATGTACCATATACATTCTAGCTGTGTAGTAGGTTAAGTCAGTCCAATTTCAACTAAATGTAGGGTAGAGTCATTAAAAGGCTTCCAGCTTTGCCTTGCCGTATCTATTAAACCTGAGCATTGAGGTCTGTATGAAGGATACACTTTTGAGTCATGACTTCAGTTAGTTACTTCTCTGTATCACTCATGATAAATGGCCAAATGGGGGCCAAGGGAAATCAGGCGATCAACCAGTGAATTTATGTGTGAGCGATAGATACTATGGTGTAACCACTCTCCTCACCTCAGTTGTGGTGTTAGACTATATATATGAAAATATCTAAAGAGATGAGGAATGAATATCAGGATGATTTGTTCTCTATATGTTGAAGGAGGGCTGAATAAAAAACAGGTAACAGCTAATGGGTCACCATTGACAGAGAGGTAGAAAATAGGGCTGCAACAATGGACTAACCATTACAAAACTTGCTGGGTATAAGGAGTATGCTATACAAAGATGAGGGAGGGGGATAATTTATGAGTATGTTTACAAATTAGTGTAGTATAAATTGTGACATATAAAGAAGGTGACTCTACGTGGTCATTTCATAAGATGCTATAAAGACATTGTTGGAACCTCCAAGCACCAGACATGTCCCAAAGGTCTATATTATATATAGGGCTAGTGCTCTGAAGCATACAGAACTGATAACACCTTATTATCGTGTGGTAATTAAACCTTGGCAACATAAACTTGATTCAGGTCCATATGCTGCACTGAGGATTAAGTGGTGTCTAAGCATACTAAACACAAATTGCTCATTCGTAGCATTTCAACTGTCAGCTATAGTACATTGGAACAACATAATATGGCTGTAGCTTCACTGGTGTACATATGCAAATTGCCATTAATGAAAGCGATCCATACAGACGCACACACAAGGAGACCTTATCAAAGTTATAAGCAGTCATGCATATACAATTTATGAACAACAGTGCAAATACTAAAACAACCTTATCCACATTTTGCAGTAGTAGATCTCCCTGTTTGTTTGGCAGCCTCTACATCACTCTTTATTGTCTAATAGATGTAATAAGAGAGTAAAATAAAAAGGCTGCTCCCCTCAAGCCAACTATATATTATGTACAATAAATCTCATCTAGCAGATTTTATAACACCATACTATATCTAAATAGGCAGATATTTAAAGATGTAAAAGTAGAATAACAACATCATTGAACTGTTTAAAACTTGACTATAAACCAAATGAGCTAAGGCTATTATTGGAACTTATAAAACTTTTAGGAAACCTAACAGGGTTGCTCATCAGATATGAGAGTTAACCTTTCAAAAAGAAAAAAGGGAGAGTGAAAGATAGGGTCTCAGTCTTAGGTCCTCTTTTGAGAGATGGAATGTAGCTAGGAGTATTACCCAATGCTCAATCTACAGCAGAACATGGTCAGGATGACTCAGGAAACACTCTTAACTAAGGCAAGTAATTGTTCTCGACTACTTGGGACTGTAGAAGATCCCAAGAGCTGTGTAACTGTCAGGAGGCTCAGAGCACACCTCATCTGCAATATCATTGACCAGACCTCATGCGGTAACTGTACGAACATAGTTAGGTCAATGGGAGTAAAGGCTGAGAACCTGCAATGTATTGGGCTCGGTTCTGCATCTGTGACCCATGTACTGTCTCTATCTGCCCAAGTATCTAAGCAGCTGCCAGAAAGCACGGAGGCTATATCCAGGGGTATGTTAACTTTGGGAATCAGCTTACTGTTAGAATGAATCTGGTGTCCCACGGCTGGGGGGGTCAGAGGAGAGAGAGTGTCATAGAGTCTATTGAAAAGTCCCCGCCAGCATAAAGCTCTGATTTGACTCCTGGGCTGACTCGTTGTGTATCTGTGGGAGTTAGTTCCTCCAGGTCACTCACCGGGAGCATGACACTTGCTATTGTATCATGTAATCTGGAAGAGGCCTGTGATAATCGATACTCCGTGTCTCCTGGAGATGTGATGCTCCGTTCATCGTTGAGGATGTTCGTAAGAGAATCAAACTGTTTCTCCATCTTGTTGGCGAGTAGCCGTAGTAAGGTCCCCACAGTGACTGCCATCATGGGATATGATAATATACACTGGTTGCCAATATAATGCTTAGCCCCCTTATAAAACTCGAGAGTCCAACCTTTATGGTCACATGAAGTGTAGTATACTTCACCCGGTATACTTGGGGACCGCGGATGGGTGCAGAATAGGTAGAGTAAAATCACTGTAGCCTTAAATCTTGATCCGTCTGGTTAGGGTACTAAGCTCCACGCGGTCTGCAAAATGGCCGCTCCTCAGTCGGGGAGTGTGTGGGTTGTGGGTGATAAAGAAAGCTCCAAGTTGGAGCTTTAGATACTCTCTTCTCCACCGGGTCTTATAGTGCTGATATCCGTATCATAAGAGGTCAATTTGCAAATTCTTTGGCGATACTGAGCAGTCTTAGCTAATAAATAAAGAAAACTTATGAGTAGAGCTCTCTCAAAGTGCAACTGCTCAGACGCCCAGTTTGCTCCGCCCCCCATTTTAATATAGTTTATTGTAATTTTAGTATAACAGTTAGGGTAGGTTAATTATTAGTTTAATATAGTTTCATTTAAATCTAAAGGTAAGTTTAAATTTATTATAAGATAGGGATGAGTTAATATTTAATATAAAGTTAGCGGGCTGTTAGGTTTAGGGGTTAATAGTTTTATTTAGTTTATGGCGATGTGGGGGGCTGGCAGTTTAGGGGTTAATAGATTTAGTAAGTACTAGTGATGTGGGAGGCCAGGGGTTTAGGGGTTAATACATTTATTTAGTTGCGGTGGGCTCTGGGAGCGGCGGGATAGGGGTTAATAACTTTATGTAGGTGTCGGGGATGTTGGGGTGGCAGATTAGGGGTTAATAACTTTATGTAGGTGGCGGCGGTGTTGGGGCTGTAGATTAGGGGTTAATAAGTATAATGTAGGTGGCGGCGGTGTAGGGGGCGGCAGATTAGGGGTGTTTAGACAAGGGGTATATATTACAGTGTTAGGTGTAAACATAACTTTTATTCTACCATAGGAATCAATGGGATATCGGGCAGCAGCGAACATGAGTTTTCGCTGATTTCAGACTCCCATTGATTCCTATGGCATCCGCCACCTCCAGGGCGGCAGATTGAAAAGCAGGTACGCTGGGCCGAAATAGTAGCAAGCATACCTGGTAGGTATTTGTTAACTAGCAAAAGTTGTCAGATAGTGCCGAATTTGCATTTGGAACATCTGCAATGACGTAAGCATCAATCTGTGTCGGACTGAGACCGGCGGAACGTATGTTACGTCACAGATTTCAACTTTTGCTGGTCTGTAGGCTTTGATAACTAAGGGGAATCAGACTCGCCACAATTACGTTGCAGAATTCCAGCGTATTTGCGGTTGACGGCTTGATAAGTAGGCCTCATTATCTTGTTTATACGAATATATTCATCAATATAATCCCTTATAATCCCTTCAAGTATCTTTCCCACTATTGATGTCAGACTAACTATAGCTTCCTGGATCAGTCCTGCTTCCCTTTTAGAAGAGTGGCAAAAGTAAATTAGAAAGTTGCAAAAGAAAAAATTTGGGTTCAGTGTCCCTTTAATATTATCCATTTTTTTCCTGATATCCTCTAGACATAACCCAGTTAATGGTATGGACTTCTATGTTCTAGTTTGTTTCAAAGTATCCTCCATTGGTTCCTCTCTTGTGTACACTGAAAAAAAGAATTGGTTTAGTACCTCAGCCTTTCTTCCTGTCACTGTTTATCATGCTACCCTCCACAAATTTTAATTTACCTATATTGTCCTTTTTACATTTTTTGCCATTTACGTACTTTAAAAACCTTTTACAGAAAGCAATATCCACAGCACCAAATCTTATGAAGAAACTCTTGTCTTTATTGTAGCATCAAGGCACAGGCGTTTGCAGTGGCCCCTATATCACCTGCACCAGGTATAATGCTGTATGTCTATTGGACTGTTGTAAAAAAACCTTTTAGGGTTTTAGTATTTTCTTTGAATAATTTAAATGCCCTAACCTTTTTCCTAATTTCTCTTAACACATTTTTATAAGGCCACATTGGCTTGGTTTTATTTATTTTACTTATATTACCATTTGGTATGTGTTGATGTATATTTATTTAACAAAGTTTAAACTTTATCCATTTATCCTTTGTATTTTTATTACAGAATACTTTGTTCCAATTTGTCGGCTAGAATATGTTTTTTGCATTACGGTTTTAACGCTGAAAAAATGGCCATTTCAGCATAAAAACAGTAACGCAGCCATTACTAGTCATGTCGGTATAGCCGTACCGCAAGCATTTTAGCCTGTAACGCAACGTCAATCTCACACTCAAAAAAACGTTTTTGTGTGGGATTTCCATAGCGTCGGTATTTCAGGTTGTGCAGTGAGGCTAAAATGCTTGCGTTACAGCCTATACCGACACAATCTTTTCCGCCATCTGAGAGCAGTAGTTATGAGTTTTGCGCAACAAAAATGTTTCACAAAGCTCATAACTAAAGTGTTATAAAGTACACTAACACCCATAAACTACCTATTAACCTCTAAACCGAGGCCCTCCCGCATAGCAAACACTATTTAAAACTTATTAACCCCTAATCTGCTGCCCCCCACATCCCCGGCATTATAATAAAGTTATTAACCCCTATTCCGCTGCACCCCGCCACCGCCGCCACTAACTAAACCTATTAACCCCTAAACCGTCAGCCCCCCACATTGCCACTACTAAATAAACCTATTAACCTCTAAACCACCAGCCCCCCTCCACATCGCCACTAATAAATTAAACTATTAACCCTTAAACCTATCACCCTCTAACTTTAAGTTAAAATTACAATATCCCTATATTAAAATAAATAAAAACTTATCTGTGAAATAAAAAAAAACTAAGTTTAAACTAACAATTAATCTAACATAACTATTATACTAAATTATTATACTAAAATTAAAATAACTACCATTTAAAAAAACTAAATTACACATTAAAATAAAACCTAACACTACTAAAAAAATTTAAGTCTAAAATTACAAAAAACGAAAAATACTAAATTACAAATAATAACAAACACTAAATTATGAAAAATAACAAACCAAATTATCAAAAATAGAAACAATTACACCTAATCTAATAGCCCTATAAAAATAAAAACACCCCCTAGCCTACAATAAACTACCAATAGCCCTTAAAATGGCCTTTTGTAGGGCATTGCCCTAAAGAAATCAGCTCTTTTACCTTGAAAAAATACAAAGACCCCCCAACAGTAAAACCCACCACCCAACCAACCCCTCAAAATAAAAAACCTAACTCTAACAAAAACCTAAGATACCCATTGCCCTGAAAAGGGTATTTGTATGGACATTGCCCTTTAAAGGGCATTCAGCTCTTTTACATTGCCCTGAAAAGGGCATTCAGCTCTTTTATAAAAGCCCAAACCCTAATCTAAAAAAACCCCACCCAAAAAAAGTAAAAAAAAAATTTAACTAACCCCCGAAGATTAACTTACAGTTTCATCCAGGCGGCGAGAAGTCTTCATCCAGGCGGCATCTTCTATCTTCATCCAGACGGCATCTTCTATCTTCATCCCGCGGCGTCTTCTATCTTCATCCCAGCCGTGCGGAGCGGATCCATCCTTGAAGACATCCGGTGCAACGCGTTCTCTTCATATGGTAACCGCTGTACACTGGATCTTCAACGAAAGGGAGCCTTTTCAAAATGGTGTCCCTTGCATTCCTATCGGCTGATTTGATTCTTGAAATTCAAATCAGCCAATAGGATGAGAGCTACTGAAATCATATTGGCTGTTCAAAACAGCAAATAGGATGAGAGCTAATGAAATTCTATTGGCTATTTATATCAGCCAATAGTATTTCAGTAGCTCTCATCCTATTGGCTGATTTGATGGTAAGGGATAGGGTCAAGCGGGCAGGTAGTGAGGCGTGAGGAAGTTAGTAATGAATAAACTTCATTCTCATGGAGCATCCTCTGAGCATCCTCTTCTTTCAACGGCTACTGTAGAATGAAGGTTCCTTTAAGAGACGTCATCCAAGATGGCGTCCCTTGAATTCTGATTGGATGATAGAATTCTATCAGCCAATCGGAATTAAAGTTGAAAAAATCCTTTTGGCTGATGCAATCAGCCAATAGGATTGAGCTTCAATCCTATTGGCTAATCCAATCAGCCAATAGGATTGAGCTCACATTCTATTGGCTGATTTGAACAGCCAATAGAATACAAGCTCAATCCTATTGGCTGATTGGATCAGCCAATAGGATTTTTCAACTTTAATTCTGATTGGCTGATAGAATTCTAATAGCCAATCGGAATTCAAGGGACTTCATCTTGGATGATGTCCCTTAAAGGAACCTTCATTCTACAGTAGCCATCGAAAGAAGAGGATGCTCTGTGCCGGATGTCTTGAAGATGGAGCCGCTCCACGTTGGACGGATGAAGATAGAAGATGCTGTCTGGATGAAGACTTCTGCCCTCTTTGTTGAGGACTTCTTGACGCTTGGATGAAGACTTCTCCCAGCTTCGTTGAGGATGGATGTCCGGTCTTCAAAAACTGTAAGTGGATCTTTGGGTGTTAGTGTTAGTTTTTTTAAGGAATTATTGGGTGGGTTTTATTTTTAGATTAGGGTTTGGGCTGAAATAGAGCTAAATGCCCTTTAAAGGGCAATGCCCATCCAAATGCCCTTTTCAGGGCAATAGGGAGCATAGGTTTTTTTAGTTTTTAGATTTTAGATTTTATTTGGGGTGTTTAGTTGTGTGGGTGGTGGGTTTTACTGTTGAGGGGTTGTTGTTTTTTTTTTACAGGTAAAAGAGCAATGCCCCACAAAAGACCCTTTTAAGGGCTATTGCCAGTTTAGTTTAGGCTAGGGTTTTTTTATTTTGGGGGGGGGGGCTTTTTTATTTTGATAGGGCTATTAGATTATGTGTAATTAGTTTAAATCTTTGATCATTTCTTTTTTATTTTGTGTAATTTATAATATAGTTAATTGTATTTAATTCATGTAATTGATTTAATTGTAGTGTAAGACAGGTTAGGTTTTATTTCACAGGTAAATTTGTATTTATTTTAACTAGGTATCTAGTAAATACTAACTAGTCTACCTAGGTAAAATAAATACAAACTTAGCTGTGAAATAAAAATAAAACATAAGATAGCTACAATATAACTATTAGTTATATTGTAGCTAGCTTAGGGTTTATTTTATAGGTAAGTATTTAGTTTAAAATAGGAATTATTTAGGTATTAATAGTACTTTTTTATTTAGATTTATTTTAATTATGTTAAAGTTAGTGGGTGTTAGGGTTAGGGTTAGACTTAGGGTTAGGTTTAGGGGTTAATAACTTTAGTATAGTGGCGGCGACGTTGGGGGCGGCAGATTAGGGGTTAATAAGTGTAGGTAGGTGGCAGCGATGTCGGGGGCAGCAGATTAGGGGTTAATAACTGTAATGTAGGTGGCGACAACATTGGGGGTAGCAGATTAGGGGTTAATAAGTGTAGGTAGGTGTCGGCGATGTCGGGGGAGGCAGATTAGGGGTGTTTAGACTCGGGTTTATGTTAGGGTGTTAGGTGTAAACGTAACTTTTCTTTCCCCATAGGAATCAATTGGGCTGTGTTACGGAGCTTTACGCTACTTTATTGCAGGTGTTAGGCTTTTTTTTAACTGGCTCTCCCCATTGATGTCTATGGGGAAATCGTGCACGAGCACGTAAAACCAGCTGAAAGCAGCGCTGGTATTTGAGTGCGGTATGGAGCTCAATTTTGCTCAACGCTGACATATTGCCTGCTAACGCGGGGTTTTGAAAACCTGTAATATCAGCGCTATAGGGAGGTGAGCGGTGGAAATAACTTGCAAGTTAGCACCGAGCGCTCATAACGCAAAACTCGTAATCTAGCCGATTGTTTTTTCAATAAAAAGTCCCTTTAAGACCAGCATGAATCTAATCATTTTGGGAAATTTGTTATTTTACAACATTCTTTGTTTGGTCGAGTTGTTTATATATATCTTGTAATTCATGGGAATCCAAAAATGTTTCCACAATTATGACCATGAACGTATCTGACCTTTCTTCTTATTAAAATTGTGCTTCAAGTTCTACCCTTTCCGTACAATAATTTATGTATAAGTTGTACACTAGTTATCTCTATGTCTGTAATTCTAGTTTATCCTCAAGCACTAAGCAGAAGGTGCACTAAACCACCGACCGCTATAGTAGTGGAGTTCTTAATTTTGATATAAACTATGGTGTTGAATTGAAATGTATGAGTAAAAACACTGCACATAAGCATATATACATTTACAGACATATTTATACACACATACACATACATAAACATATAAAAATATACACACATAAATACATATATACACACAAACACATACATATGTACAAACAAACACATACATATGTACACACAGATACACACTCAGTTCCAGTTCAGAACCTTGCCATATATCATATCCTTTTAAATCATTGGTAAACATTTTTTCTTTTAATAATAACCATTATTTATTTTTAACACGTAAAAATAAAAGCAAAATACTTTTTGTTAATGTCTTTTTCATTTGTTTGTGTCATGCACTTTAAGTCATAACTTGAGGCAAAATCTGTACAAGCTGGAGCAAGATGCTTCTTCTTGGGGCTCCACTACAGTTAAGGACTTTTATAAGCAAAAACCATCCGTATACCAACTTTTGCCCCTCTCCAGAACCTTATTGGGGCTCCAGAAACTTCTGAGGTGACCCTGTCTCCTCTCCCAGCTGAGAACGTTGGTAATCCTTGCAGAAGACCTCCCTCTCTATTGATGAACTCCCATGTGGCCCACTTGCAGCTCCTGGCCTGTGACTCTGTACAGCCCTAGTTACCTCTCTCCCACACCAAGCAGTGGCTAACGCTCCGGGACTGGAGCAGCTGTGAGAAGTTGGACCGTCGTAACAGCGGTGGAGAGTAGTGCCACCTTCTCCCAGGTCACGTAGACCTCCTTGTTGACTCCGAAATACTGGGGCTTGTGTGCTGGGTAAGCCGCAAACCTGTGGCCTCAACTGGGGGAATTTTCTGGCCCTTTGGGCCCCTTATCCCTGCAACAGTTGTTCACTTACAGTTCACCCTGCTGCAAAGACTACAATCGCCCTTCTGCCCTGGGGACCCATGGACACTTTACTACAGATGTTATAAAAGGTACCCATTCTTTTTTTTCTTTTCTTATTTGCTTCCACAGGTATAGGTGGACAGGCCTTTGAGAGGCCCACTTTTTGATACAATGTGGTTACTCTGCTCCAGTTCTACTACAGCCTTTACCCTCCTCTCCCTTCTTGTCTGAGTGTATCATATCACTTCCCCCCATCTTGGGCACTGTTCTATGTCACTCAGGAGGGAGAGCTGCTCCTGTTAAATTTAGGTACCTGGACAATTCACTGCTGAGTGCTGTGGAGAAAATCTCATTGCTGTTTTATTGCTCTATCCAAGATGGCTCTACTCATGTCTTAATCGCCTGCATATGTCCTTGGTGGGTGTATACAACATGTTTTCTACTAGAGATGTGTATTCGTTTTGCTACAAATACTCATTAGTAATGAAAAAAGGATATTTGTTTAGTTTGGGGAAGCAAATGTCTGAATAATTGCAACGGAAACTAAAGAAAACAAATAAATACTGATGTAATACGTCAGAATTCATTTGTTTCCTATATTTTTTTTTTAAAGGTTTAATATTTAACTTTTTGTGCGCTGGAGAGCGCGCTAACCCAATCCTTTTATTGCCAGAGTCCTGGCCTCGCTAACAGGAGGCTTAGAGCGGTCAGCACCTAGTGCAAGTCCTGGGATCCAAGCACAATAAGCCTGTTGTTAGCGGGGCCAGTGGTCTAGCAAGAAGAGGAAGCTCGCTCTTCAGTGCACAAAATGCAAGTATAAAGTTACAGGTGACCTTTTTTTTATCATTTACATTTGTTTTAAGAAAAAAAAAAACATACCAAAAAGGACCTTTTGTAGGGCATTTCCCTAAATTTAACAGCTCTTTTGCAAATAAAATAAACAAATTACCTTCTAACATTACAACCCTCACACCCCAAAATAAAAAAAGCTTAGCTAAAAAAAAAACTAATCTACCCAATGCCCCCCCCCCCAAAAAAAACACCCCAAGAATAAAAAAGAAACCTAACACTAACCCCAAAATTGGTAATCACCATTGATGACGTGCGGCGATCCATCTTCATATAAGCGGCAAAAGGTTTTCATCCAGGACTTTATTTTTAATGGGCAGAAAAAGAGTTGTAATGTTAGGGGGTAATTTGTTTATTTTATTTGCAAAAGAGCTGTTAACTTTAGGGCAATGCCCTACAAAAGGCCCTTTAAAGGGCTATTGGTAGTTTATTTATAGATTCAAATTTTTTTATTTTGGGGTGTTTTATTTTTTTTAAACGGGGGTATTAGAATAGGAATATGTTTTATTATTTTGGATAATGTAGTTTGTTCTTTTTTTAAGAGTAGGTTTTTTTATGTTCTGTACTGTTATGGTTTTTTATAATCTTAGGTTCTTTTTATTTTTAGTAATCTTAGTTTTTTTTTTATTTTATGTAATGTTAAGGATTTTTTGTAATGTAGATTTTTTTTTTAGGTAGTTAGTATCTTTTTAATTGTATTTAAGTGTATTTTAATTGAGGTTAAGTTAGGAGTCTTACGGCTAGATTTAGAGTTTTGTCGGTAACGACCCGCGTAGCTAACGCTGGCTTTTTTCTGGCCACACCTTTAAAATAACTCTGGTATTGAGAGTCCACAGAATGGCTGCGTTAGGCTCCAAAAAAGGAGCGTAGAGCATATTTAACGCAACTTCAACTCTCAATACCAGAGTTGCTTACGGACGCGGCCAGCCTCAAAAACGTGCTCGTGCACGATTCCCCCATAGGAAACAATGGGGCTGTTTGAGCTGAAAAAAACCCTAACACCTGCAAAAAAGCCGCGTTCAGCTCCTAACGCAGCCCCATTGTTTCCTATGGGGAAACACTTCCTACGTCTGCACCTAACACTCTAACATGTACCCCGAGTCTAAACACCCCTAACCTTACACTTATTAACCCCTATTCTGCTGCCCCCGCTATCGATGACCCCTGTATATTATTTTTAACCCCTAATCTGCCGCTCCGTAAACCGCCGCTACTTACATTATCCCTATGTACCCCTAATCTGCTGCCCCTAACACCGCCGACCCCTATATTATATTTATTAACCCCTAATCTGCCCCCCTCAACGTTGCCTCCACCTGCCTACACTTATTAACCCCTAATCTGCCGAGCGGACCGCACCGCTATTATTATAAAGTTATTAACCCCTAATCCGCCTCACTAACCCTATAATAAATAGTACTAACCCCTAATCTGCCCTCCCTAACATCGCAGACACCTAACTTCAATTATTAACCCCTAATCTGCCGACTGGAGCTCACTGCTATTCTAATAAATGTATTAACCCCTAAAGCTAAGTCTAACCCTAACACTAACACCCCCCTAAATTAAATATAATTTAAATCTAACGAAATTAATTAACTCTTATTAAATAAATTATTCCTATTTAAAGCTAAATACTTACCTGTAAAATAAATCCTAATATAGCTACAATATAAATTATAATGATATTATAGCTATTTTAGGATTAATATTTATTTTACAGGTAACTTTGTATTTATTTTAACCAGGTACAATAGCTATTAAATAGTTAAGAACTATTTAATAGCTAAAATAGTTAAAATAATTACAAATTTACCTGTAAAATAAATCCTAAGTTACAATTAAACCTAACACTACACTATCAATAAATAAATTAAATAAAATACCTATAATTATCTACAATTAAACCTAACACTACACTATCAATAAATAAATTAAATACAATTCCTACAAATAAATACAATGAAATAAACTAACTAAAGTACAAAAAATAAAAAAGAACTAAGTTACAAAAAATAAAAAAATATTTACAAACATTAGAAATATATTACAACAATTTTAAACTAATTACACCTGCTCTAAGCCCCCTAATAAAATAACAAAGCCCCCCAAAATAAAAAAATGCCCTACCCTATTCTAAATTACTAAAGTTCAAAGCTCTTTTACCTTACCAGCCCTGAACAGGGCCCTTTGCGGGGCATGCCCCAAGAAGTTCAGCTCTTTTGCCAGTAAAAAAAAACATACAATACCCCCCCCCCCAACATTACAACCCACCACCCACATACCCCTAATCTAACCCAAACCCCCCTTAAATAAACCTAACACTAAGCCCCTGAAGATCTCCCTACCTTGAGTTGTCTTCACCCAGCCGAGCCAAATTCTTCATCCAAGCGGAGCAAGAAGAGGTCCTCCATCCGGTAGAAGTCTTCATCCAAGCGGGGCAGAAGAGGTCTTCCATCCGATTGAAGTCTTCATCCAGGCGGAATCTTCTATCGTCATCCATCCGGAGCGGAGCTGCAGCATCCTGAAGACCTCCGACGCGGAACATCCATCCTGGCCGATGACTGAACGACGAATGACGGTTCCTTTAAATGACGTCATCCAAGATGGCGTCCCTCAAATTCCGATTGGCTGATAGGATTCTATCAGCCAATCGGAATTAAGGTAGGAATATTCTGATTGGCTGATGGAGTCAGCCAATCAGAATCAAGTTCAATCCGATTGGCTGATCCAATCAGCCAATCAGATTGAGCTTGCATTCTATTGGCTGATCGGAACAGCCAATAGAATGCGAGCTCAATCTGATTGGTTTAGGGGTACATAGGTAGTTTATGGGTGTTTAGGGGTACATAGGTAGTTTATGGGTGTTAGTGTACTTTAGAGCACAGTAGTTAAGAGCTTTATAAACCGGCGTTAGCCCAGAAAGCTCTTAACTACTGACTTTTTTCTGCGGCTGGAGTTTTGTCGTTAGATTTCTAACGCTCACTTCAGACACGACTCTAAATACCGGAGTTAGAAAGATCCCATTGAAAAGATAGGATACGCAAATGACGTAAGGGGATCTGCGGTATGGAAAAGTCGCGGCTGAAAAGTGAGCATTAGACCCTTTTTTGAATGACTCCAAATACCGGCGGTAGACTAAAACCAGCGTTAGGAGCCTCTAACGCTGGTTTTCACGGCTACCCCCAAACTCCAAATCTAGGCCTTAGTTATTAATTTAATATTTTGCATTGTGGGGGGATGGCGGTTAAGGGGTTAATAGTTTCATTAGATACTTTGCATTGTGGGGGTTTGTGGTTTAGTTGTTAATAGGTTTTAGTAGGGGTTTGCATTATGGGGGGTTGGCGGTTTTATTGTTAATAGGTTTATTAGGTGTTTGCATTGTAGGGTGTTTCTGGATTGCGGTTTAATAGGTATATTAGGTAGTTTGCAATTTGGGGGTGATGGTTTAGGGGTTAATAGGTGTCACAAATACCTCATGATTTAGCTGCCAAGGAGTTAAGTCTCTTTAGTTTGTGAGTTAAAAACAGTTGTTGTTTTTTAAGAACAACTGTGTGCTGTGTTAGGTAAGCATATCATTTCAATTTGATGTGCCAGAAACCCTAATAGTTTCTAAGTCTCACTTGACTAAATGTTATCATATACAGGGAGTGCAGAATTATTAGGCAAGTTGTATTTTTGAGGATTAATTTTATTATTGAACAACAACCATGTTCTCAATGAACCCAAAAAACTCATTAATATCAAAGCTGAATAGTTTTGGAAGTAGTTTTTAGTTTGTTTTTAGTTATAGCTATTTTAGGGGGATATCTGTGTGTGCAGGTGACTATTACTGTGCATAATTATTAGGCAACTTAACAAAAAACAAATATATACCCATTTCAATTATTTATTTTTACCAGTGAAACCAATATAACATCTCAACATTCACAAATATACATTTCTGACATTCAAAAACAAAACAAAAACAAATCAGTGACCAATATAGCCACCTTTCTTTGCAAGGACACTCAAAAGCCTGCCATCCATGGATTCTGTCAGTGTTTTGATCTGTTCACCATCAACATTGCGTGCAGCAGCAACCACAGCCTCCCAGACACTGTTCAGAGAGGTGTACTGTTTTCCCTCCTTGTAAATCTCACATTTGATGATGGACCGCAGATTCTCAATGGGGTTCAGATCAGGTGAACAAGGAGGCCATGTCATTAGATTTTCTTCTTTTATACCCTTTCTTGCCAGCCACGCTGTGGAGTACTTGGACGCGTGTGATGGAGCATTGTCCTGCATGAAAATCATGTTTTTCTTGAAGGATGCAGACTTCTTCCTGTACCACTGCTTGAAGAAGGTGTCTTCCAGAAACTGGCAGTAGGACTGGGAGTTGAGCTTGACTCCATCCTCAACCTGAAAAGGCCCCACAAGCTCATCTTTGATGATACCAGCCCAAACCAGTACTCCACCTCCACCTTGCTGGCGTCTGAGTCGGACTGGAGCTCTCTGCCCTTTACCAATCCAGCCACGGGCCCATCCATTTGGCCCATCAAGACTCACTCTCATTTCATCAGTCCATAAAACCTTAGAAAAATCAGTCTTGAGATATTTCTTGGCCCAGTCTTGACGTTTCAGCTTGTGTGTCTTGTTCAGTGGTGGTCGTCTTTCAGCCTTTCTTACCTTGGCCATGTCTCTGTCTATTGCACACCTTGTGCTTTTGGGCACTCCAGTGATGTTGCAGCTCTGAAATATGGCCAAACTGGTGGCAAGTGGCATCTTGGCAGCTGCACGCTTGACTTTTCTCAGTTCATGGGCAGTTATTTTGCCCCTTGGTTTTTCCACACGCTTCTTGCGACCCTGTTGACTATTTTGAATGAAACGCTTGATTGTTCAATGATCACGCTTCAGAAGCTTTGCAATTTTAAGAGTGCTGCATCCCTCTGCAAGATATCTCACTATTTTTTACTTTTCTGAGCCTGTCAAGTCCTTCTTTTGACCCATTTTGCCAAAGGAAAGGAAGTTGCCTAATAATTATGCACACCTGATATAGGGTGTTGATGTCATTAGACCACACCCCTTCTCATTACAGAGATGCACATCACCTAATATGCTTAATTGGTAGTAGGCTTTCGAGCCTATACAGCTTGGAGTAAGACAACATGCATAAAGAGGATGATGTGGTCAAAATACTAATTTGCCTAATAATTCTGCACTCCCTGTAGGCATTGGTGCATTCAGGCAGAAAAAGTATCGGTTTTAGAGGCACAGAGCAGTGCTTCTTCCCAGAAACTGATAAGGTCAATAAAGGGACATGGGTACCATGTAGATATGTGTTTAAAACATGTTATGACAATTAGATGAAGAGAAATATTGCAACCATGTCACATTTATCATTGTGCGGACGGACATGATCTGCTATAGCGAACCATGTCCGCCGCACATCAATAAATGCCAACAGCATACGCTGTCGGCATTTATCATTGCACCAGCAGTTCTTGTGAACTGCTGGTGCAATACTGCCCCCTGCAGATTCGTGGCCAATCGGCCGCTAGCAGGGGGTGTTAATCAACCCTATCGTATTCGATCAGGTTGATTTCTGTCCGCAGCCTCAGAGCAGGCAGACAGGCTATGGAGCAGCGGTCTTTAGACTTGTTTGTAACACAGAACATCAAGCTTCGTTCAGAGCTTGATAAATAGACCCCTTGGTATCAAACTGATTCTCACAATGTAAATAAGAGATTGCCTTTCTGTCTATATGAAAATGGATGTATTTAGCAGAAAATTATAATGGGTTTTCTGATGTCAGCCAAAAGTACTTTAAGTTTATTGACTGTTGTAAAAGATAGGGGGTTTCCCAGCCAGCCCCTGCAAAGGGGGAGAGGTCAGGCAACCTGATCTATTGAAAAAATGTATAAGGGTCTTGTGTTTTAACAATGAAATTGTCATTCTTACAAGGGAAGCTATTCTACAGAGTAAGGTCCCATTACTTCATGCCATCTCCCTGGCACAGATTCCAAAGACTAGTGCAGTATAAGGTTTCTATTTTCTTCTTTTTATTTAAAAAAAAAAACTGTTTGCTTGCGTGTAATTTTTTTTCTAACAACTTTTTTTATTAATAATGCATTGTGCATAATAATTTTTGGCATAATAAATAATTCATTTATTAAGCTTTGGCCTTCGTCTAATATTTGAACCACGTTACTGAAAGAGACTGGAGTATTAGAACTGTATATTTTAGGTTATTTTTTGGTAAATTGTATTCTGAGAGTTAATGTGTAAATCTGGGGTTTCCTTAAGATTTTCCATATCATATTCTTAAGTGGTGGCAGCTAGATATCATTTTTAGTTTAGTGTGGGTGGCATTAAAGGGAAGTTTGGGGCATTTCTTTTACATCTAGTAAAGGCTAGAAAGTGTTGTTAACCCTTGCACCCACTGAACTAAATCACAAGCTTGACTGGCGTGGCTAGATTGTGACATATTAGTCACAGTAGAAGGGGTCTGATAACCCTTTCTGTGCCAAACAAGTGAATGGCGCATGGTTGGTTAACCTTGGTCATCACAAATTGGTGGGCAGCGGTGTAGATAAAAAAAAAATTATTAGATTTTAGTGCTTGTGGTTTTGCTAGTGTGAAAATCCTGGTACTAAAAGAAATTACATTTCTCCCAATTTCCAAAGGCTAAAACTCAGTGCATTATATAGTTGCACATTGCTAACAGTCCACTTCCCTATTCTTTTTTTCTTTTCTATTTTATTTTTACTATGGAAGCATACCAGCAACAGACCAAGGAAATGGTGACACTCAGATATCACATCCCGTGGAAGGAACAAAGATGAATTAATACAAGCTCTTTTTGAATATGATAACAGCCAAGCCACCCCAGCTGAAGCCTGAAGATCTACTGGACTGTTATTTGCAAACTGTACTGAATCATATGGGCTAAGCGGATGCAAGTTTGCGCATGGAGCTGATTTCATAAACAGGCTGCTGCAGCTGAGAGACAGGCTTCTGTAGCTGAGAGACAGGTTGCTAGGGAAGCAGCTGAGAGACAGGCTGCTAGAGAAGCAGCTGAGAGGCAGGCTGCTGTGGAAGCAGCTGAGAGAGAACATCAATTACAGCTTGCATGTTTGGAGAGAGAGACTGTCTCGCCTGTTGTTAGTGAACCGAGAGACTTTTTTGTTCCCAGCGTGCGGGCAGACAATTTTTCCACTCTGGAGAAAGATGGCGATGTGGATATATTCCTGCGTAGCTTTGAAAAAGTTTGCAGACAGTTCCAGCTGTCAAGGGAGCAGTGGGCCAAGTACCTTACCCCTGGCCTGAAAGGTCCTGCACTGGAGGCTTTTGCTGAACTACCCCCAGAGTTTGATCAGGACTATGATGCCATCAAAGCTGCACTGCAAAGGAGGTTTAATCTTACTCCTGAGGTGTACCCAAAGAAATTGCAAAAGGGTACATCAGAGTGCTACACTGCCGTTGTTGGAAACCTGATGACAGTCTTTAAACAGTGGATCAGAGGGCTAAAGATTGCCACTATAGAAGAGATGGAAGATCTTATGGTGAAGGAGCAATTTATGTTGTATACCAAATCAGCATTGGAAGCGGGTGAGCTGGCAGATTTTTACACAGCCAACAGGTCACCAGGTAATGGGAGAAAATCCTTTGTTAAGGGGGGATCCACCTGGAAAGGAACTGCTGCATGACCCCCCTTCACAAAACCTGCTGTGCCTTTGTCTAGTGTGTCTGCTCCCTCTGGGAAAGGAGGAGAAGGTGCTGCACCTGGGCAGAGAGATATCCACAAGTGTTTTGCTTGTCAAAAAATAGCTAACATCAGCACTAACTGCCCAGAAAGAAATGAACCTTCAGCATCAGCAGGAGGAGGCCACTCCTCAGGATTACCATCTTCTGTTTTGTTTGTAACCCGGCCAGAGGAAAGTAACAATAAGAACTTGCAACCTGTGATGGTTGGAGATAAGGTAACACTGGGGCTTTGGGACACAGGTGCAGAAGTGACTATTGTGCGTCCAGGGCTAGTGAGCTCTGAGGACATTATCACTGGAAAGACTCTTGCAGTAAAAGGGATTGGGGGAGTACAGCATGCAGTGCTTATGGCACAAGTATATCTAGATTGAGGAGCAGGAAGAGGGTTAAGAGATGTGGGAGTGTCAGATAATATTCCTACAAATGTATTGCTTGGTACTGATTTGGG
Organism: Bombina bombina; assembly: GCF_027579735.1. Lineage (NCBI taxonomy): Eukaryota > Metazoa > Chordata > Amphibia > Anura > Bombinatoridae > Bombina > Bombina bombina. Next base: position 1,517,826,571 of record NC_069499.1, on the reverse strand, counting down.
TAGATTATTATCACAGTATATACCTAAACATGACACCTTTGACATAGGTAAAAAGATAGGGATCCTAATGTACAATAGACCATGTGTAACTATGCCCAGATATGTGCTGAAGGGGTGGGGGGAAGGTTGTGTGTGTGAAGCAGCCTTTACCTGAATCAGACATGTCTGCAGTGCACTGTGAAAATGTGGAAGAATGCACTGACAGAGAGAGAGAGCTGAATGAGAATGACAGTCTGTTGGTGTGTGAACCAATCATCCCTCAGTACCTGAAGTGTGTGGAAATAGTACCAGAGGGGAAGGGCCCCTCAGTATCAGTGGTGACCCGACAGCAGTCTGCCCAGATTAGGGAGCAGGGGGTGCTTCAGCCCAAGGACCCAGGGGAGAACACTGATAAGGAGGGTGTGGGGCCTCACACAGCACAGCAACTAATAATTGGTCAGAGTCAGGATTTTCAACAGGCCCAGGGGACCAATCCCACACTAGAGAAGATCAGGGACCTAGCTAGGCAGCTGCCTGCTGACTCTGATAAAGAGAGAGTGTACTGGGATAAAGGGAGGTTGTACCAGGAGTCCATTCCAGTGGAGGGATAGGATCCCTGGCTAGCTGAGAGACAGTGAGTGGTACCTAAACAGTTTAGCGCGCAACTGTTGGGGGTGGCCCATGAAATTCCTATGGCAGGACATCTAGGGGTACAGAGAACCAAAGCCCAGTTGTCCCATCCCTTTTATTGGCCTGGGATGGGTACTGATGTTGCTAATTATTGTCGCTCATGTCCTGCATGTCAGAAAGTGGGGAAACCTGGAGAGGTGGACCGTGCCCCTTTAATTCCCCTTCCCATATTGACTGAGCCCTTTGAGAGGGTGGCTGTGGATATATTAGGGCCCCTAGCTTTCCCAAGTAGTTCAGGGAAAGATTAATTTTGACTGTAGTGGATTATGCAACTCGCTACCCAGAGACTGTGGCCCTGTCATCTATCAGGGCTGATAAAGTGGCTGATGCTTTATTGGGTATCTTTTCAAGGGTAGATTTCCCTAATTCTTAAATCACAGAACAGTCATGATGCAATTTTCACATACCGATTTACGTCCCAAGTCTACCTTTTACCCTATAACAAGCAAGGGCACATCTTTTGAAACATTTGAAAGACTCATATGCAACAATATAAAAAAGTTAAGTTGAAAGAGCAATTGCAAGCATAATCTTACAAAAAAAACAACTAGACAACATTAAAAATTTGTAGTCCAATAAAGACATAATAATCAAGACTGCCGACAAGGGTGGAGGGCTAGTAGTTCTGGATAAAGATGACTACATCAAAAAATCACTAAGAATCTTGCAAGATAGTACTACATATGAACTCCTTGAAGGTGATCCAATGGCCACATACAAAAAGGATTTGGATAGATTATTATTGGAAGCCAAAGATGAAGGAATTCTTAATCATAAAGAATTCAATTACCTCACTATCAATTTTCCTAAAATACCTGTGTTTTACCAGTTACCTAAAATACATAAAGACCTAAAAAGTCCACCTGGAAGACCAATAATTTCAGGTATTGGATCATTGACAAGCAACTTATCAGCATACATAGACAAACATCTATAGCCATATGTGAAATCTCTACCATCCTTTCTTAGAGATTCCACGGAAGTACTAAATACTCTAAATAAAATCACTTGGAGAAAGGAGTACATCTGGGTGACTTGTGAAGTAACGTCACTATACACCTGTATCCCCCATGCTGAAGGTCTATAAGCAGGTGTATACTTTCTGGAAAAAGACCACACTATGCCAACATTACAGAAAGAGTTTATCCTTATTGGATTTAACTACATACTCACCCATAACTACTTTCATTTCAATGAGAAATTTTATAACCAGAGATGTGGTACTGCGATAGGGACCAAGTTTGCACCAAGTTATGCCAACTTGTACACGGGAAGGTGGGAATCTATCTTCTGGGACTCCTGCCCAGCAAGTGCGGACTTGGTCCTCTATCACAGGTACATTGATGAAATTCTGATCATATGGAAGGGTAGTCTAGAAGATCTGAAACATACTTTAGATATGATGAATACCAACATGGTACATTTGAAATTTACACACTAATACTCGTATTATGAAATAAACTTCCTGGATCTAAAGATCGACTCCCATAAAGGAGTAATTAATACCTCTACTTTCTTCAAGCCAGTAGATTGCAGTAACTATCTCCATCAAAAGAGCTGCCACCACAAGAATTGGATAAACAATATAAAGAAGGGAAAACTTATGAGGGTCAAGAAAAACTGTTTCCAACCAGAAGTATGGCGTTCACAATCCAAAATACTTTTGGATTGCTTTAAAGAAAGAGGTTACAACACAGATGTGGTAAATACTGCTATTGATGAAGTGTATAACATTGACAGAATCACCTTACTCAGCTATACAACTAAGGAAACACTAACCTGCAATATATAGATGTCTACTTTATCACAGAATACAGCCAAGATAAGCATAAAATCGAGAGAATTATAAAGAGACATTGGAACATCCTCAAAGAAGATAACATAATAGGGGAAAAGTTGAATTAATAAACCACATTTTATATATAAGAAAACTAAGAACCTCAAAACTATTCTGGCACCTACTGTCATGAGAAGCAAGCCTATCTTAATAAAAAGAGTTCAAGGCAATACACTAAAAGGTTTTTTTCCATGCTATAAATGCAAGGCATGCAAGCATGGTCAAAAGAAGAACTCTTTTGAATCACATATTACCAAAGAAAAGTTCAAAGTTAATCAAATGATTTGTTGTAAAGATTAAGGAGTAGTATACCTACTGGAATGTCCATGTGGACTCCATTATGTTGGTCAAACAAGTAGATTTCTAAAAGACCGCATCAGGGAACATCTCCTCAAAATAGAAGGGAATGCAGACGATGTGCCTTTGTATAAACATTTCAAAGAAATACACAAAGGAGATACCAAAGCCTTAAAATGTACGGGTCTACAAAAAATACAGAAAGACTGGAGAGGAGGAAATTTTGAGAAAAAGCTCCTCCATGCTGAATATAAGTGGATCTTCCAACTTGATAACATCCATCCTAAAGGCCTAAATGCGTACTTTGAAATTGCACATCTACTGTAGTTTTCCCTCAAGATACATCTAGACCATACTCCCAACATGTCTGAGCCCTTATATTCCTTTGTCTTGGTTGTACTTGAGTAGTTCCCACATACCTTGATCCCCCTAAGTCTAAAACCCTAGAGCCAATACCACCTATATGAGTCTTACAATCACATAGTATTTAGCTACGACTATGACATCCATGTAGCCTCCAACCCTATTGAGGACCTATCCCTACATAACACATAATTAGAAGCCATTATTACAAATGTAGACAGGTTCCTGTATATATATAATCTAAGGATTACATCACTCTAGTTTGTGGCCCCTGACTATAGTTGATATTGAGTTATTCTGTCATTGTAGTCATAGCACATTTAAAGATGCTTACCCTCCTAGACACATTATAGTCTTAGCATAGTCTTTTTTTCCCCCTTTTTTTCCTTTTTTTCCCTATTGAATGTGCCTCACAAACTCGGGCTGTTGCTTAACATATACGTCCCCTACATATACCTATGATGTATTTTTAATGATGCATGTCCTCTATGATGTATAATTTCTTAAGCTATAAGTGCATCTGTGTTCGGTCATTATTCATGACATAATACTTTTTAAGTTATTTTTTTAAGACACATTTAATGTATCCATGTTAATTTCATAAGTTCATTGTTTTATAGTTATCGTTGTGTATGTATGTTCTGTATCATATTTAGAGACAATATCATGCCATTTTTGTCACTTTTTTTTCTATTATTTTTTTTTTATTCTTTTTTCCAAAATTATCATTATTCTTTGATGACATGTTTTATATTATGTTTTCCACCTTGCATTAGCCGAAACGGCAACCTTTATTGAGCAACTGCTGTAAAAACGTCCAAAATAGTCGGCTGTCAATGTCAGAAAGATAACTTTGACACAAATCACTTATCGAGGTAGCACTATCACTGTCAATGTTGGTGTTATTAGTTGTAACTGTGTCATTGAGTAATTTCCTTGCCTGTAGATTCACATATCTACACACATTTTCCTGTTTGTGGTCTAGTACTAATATATATGTTGAGATACTACTATACATACCTCAGCATTATTTGGAAGAGGTTCTTACTTCCTTTTTAGGATTCTATATATATGAAATGGTATTCATCCTTGAATACCATCTAAGCGAGACGTCATATTCACTACACAGCCTCATGTTAGTACAATCGCACACAGCTAGTAACTATAATGCCCAGTTTCAAAATGGCGGAATAAGCTACGAACATACAAAAATATAAAAAATATAGTTGCTCTATCCCCTAGATAAACTATATTATATTCGTTCTCGATATACAGTAAATTTAAAAGAGTCTGCTTCTTGAACTGAGCGCAACTACAATTTTGATATACAATTTTGATATATAATAACTAAACATGACATGATACGTAGTAAAAACACACCCCTCCACATATGATAGGCTAGAGAAGCCTTTAAATATAACACTCTCAGCTGGTATAGTCTTGATAAAGGCCTTGTTGTAGGCTGAAACACATAGACATCCATTGTGAACGACATTCCAGCCCGAGTCTTTGTTTTTTAAACGGTGAGCACATTCCTTATTTTATCTATTTTATTGTGATCACTCTGTGCTGTATTTATTGTTTCTTTTTTCACAGGTTCTTCTATTAGTTTATCTTTGGATCTCAGCAATTGGACCGCACTTACTCTAAACAACGGACAGTTTAATTTTTTGTCTGTAATATACTTTGGATCCGCATACTTCCCCACATTGGGGGCACCTAACTTGGATATTACTTTGGGATACCCTACACATTCTTATTCTAGAATTTGCTCTGGGACAATATTATTAACTCCACCTTATCCCTACCTTTTTTTAGGGACTTAACCACACATTTTTTCTGGGACACTTGATTCATTGTTTTCCGGGACTCTTGACATTTTTATGGTTCACCTTTTTTCATCTTTTTTTTCTTTTCTGTTTTTGCCCCCTTTTTCCTACAGATTGGCCAATCTTTTTCTACTGCACAATTTAATCCGTGTCTGGTTCATTTGTATTATTTTTATGAATTTTATTTAACTCCACTCCTGTTTTTTTTATTTGTTCTAATATATTAAATATTTTATGGTATCACATCATTCATGTTTTAGCAACAATTGTTGCTACTATTGTTGCAATACTCTGCTTATCAACGGTTATATAATAACCATCTATTACAACTTAATAGATCATACTTCCTCTATTTTATCTACATTATATTTGTCCTTCTTATATTTGTATTCGCCACATTATTTATCTCCTAAGTATACTTAAGCCTCACTTTGAGGTGTTCCTTCACTCCTACTTCTACTACATATGTTCTGAACAATTTTGTTAGGCTATTGTTCTTTTAGGAAGTGAGCATGTTTACACCATTCCCCTTTGGCGCTGTCCTCTATGCACTTTTCTCATACCTGGGAGGAACACCTCACACATTTAGCCAGTGTAATCTACTGAATAGCCACTGCTGGGCTAACAATAAAGCCAGATAAGTGTCAAATGGGCATGGGGAGGTCCAATACTTGGGTCACCTGGTGGGAGGAGGGGTACTGTGCCCAGAGCCAAGTAAAACTAAAGCCATAATGGCCTGTCCCACCCCTAAGACAAAGAAACAGGTTATGTCCTTCCTGGGTACTGCAGGGTAATATAGAAAGTTTGTACCACACTATAGTGCCATAGACAAATCCCTAACAGACCTTACAAAAAGAACCTACTTCAACCAGTCAAATGGACCCCTGAGTGTGACAGGGTTTTTAATTCATTGAAAATTGCTCTTACTGACTCCCCTGTACTACAGGCCCCTGATTTCCACAGGAGATTCATAATGCAAATGGATGCTTCTAACTACGGGCTAGAGGCGGTGCTGAGTCAGGTGGATAAGAAAGGTGAGGCACACCCCATTGTATGCCCCTGTGGAAAAAGAGTGACTTGCTATAGTTTGGGCCTTGCAAAAGCTACAGCCTTATCTGTATAGACGCCAGTTTACAGTGATTACTGACCACAACCCCTTACACTGGTTGCATAGGTTAGCTGGCTCAAATGGTAAACTCCTCAGGTGGAGCCTAGCTCTACAACATGAGTTTACCATACAACATAAAAAGGGCAGTATGCATGGTAACGCTGATGGTCTTTCACGCCAGGGGGAGTGTCCTCTTTGATACACAGTTGGAATGGCTTTTGTGCCACATCCCTCTGCGTCTCTTATTTGGGGGAGGTGTCACGAATACCTCATGATTTAGCTGCCAAGGGGTTAAGTCTCTTTAGTTTGTGAGCTAAAAACAGTTAAGAACTGTGTGCTGTGTTAGGTAAGCATATGATTTCTATTTGATGTGCCAGAACCCCTAATAAATTGTTTCTAAGTCCCAATTGACTAAATGTTATCATATATGCATTGGTGCATTCAGGCAGTAAAAAAGTGTCACAGAGCAGTGCTTCTTCCCAGAAACTGATAAGGTCAGTAAAGGGACATGGGTATCATGTAGATATGTGTTTAAAACATGTTATGACAATTAGATGAAGGGAAATATGGCAACCATGTCATATTTGGTATCAAACTGATTCTCACAATGTAAATAAGAGATTGCCTTTCTGTCTATATGAAAATGGATGTATTTAGAAGAAAATTAAAATGTGTTCTCTGATGTCAACCAAAGGTACTTAAAGGGAAATAAAGTCCAATTATTTTCTTTCATGGTTCAGATAGAACATACAATTTTAAACAACTTTCTAATTTACTTCTATTATCATATTTTATTCATTTTCTTGTTATCTTTTGTTGAAAAGCAGAAATGTAAGCTCAAGAGTGTGCACGTGTCTGCAGCAATATATGGCAACAGTTTTGCAACAATGTTATACAATAGCAGGAGCACTAGATGGCAGCACTATTTCCTGTCATGTAGTTCCTCAGGCATGTGCACGCTACCTACCTAGGTATGTTTTCAACAAAGAATATCATGAGAATGAAACAAATTTGATAATAGAAGTAAATTGGAAACTTTTTAAAAATTGTATTCTCTATCTGAATCATGAAAGAAAATGTTGGGGTTTAATGACCCTTTAAAGGTTTTTTTTTTTTTTTTTTTTTTTCAAAAGAGCTTTATTCAAGTATAATAAACATACAAAAAATAAAAAGCGATCTTACAAACAGAGGATTGTTAATGTACAAAACAAAACAACTTGAACAGCTTGTCGCAGTCTATTAAATTACAACTTAAATCAGTGCATAAAAGGTAAGTTTACATATAGCCAATGATGTCTCACTGAATCCCTAACTGTGATAGCCAGTCTACTACCATAATTTTATATTCATTTTTCATTGTATACCCCATCGGGTTGCACATAATATCACTCCTAAGAATGGTGTAGGGTATAAGTCCATGAGATTTTAATCCAGTCCAGGTTCAGTGAACTTAGGTTTCTATTGCATTAAACCTTAAAAAATCTAGAAAAACTGCGTAACTGCTAAAGAATCTACAGATCCTAACAAGTTTTCCACCGTGAGGGCCACTCTACATTACTGTTCTGGGTACTATCGACACATCTTCTAATACATATATATTACATATTATGCACTATCTTACATGCTTTCAATAAATATCAATTGCCAGCCACCTCTAAACCATACATATATTGCTCCCATAGAAATAACATATCATGATACAAAGTTAAATTTCCTATTTTAAGATAATGTAACCTTTCTAGTATTAAGGTGTGCTTCACCAAGTCACGCCAATCGCTAAGTGTAGGTGCGTTTATTTTCTTCCAGGCTCTGGCTATGAGCCTTTTTGCTGCATTAATTTGTATTTGATAAAGGTTTCTCCTAATCTTACAAGAGATCTCTATACTAGCATTAAACAAAACACCTTCTGGTGACAAGGTCCGATCAATACCAATCGTTTTACAGATCTGATTATGTATTTGTATCCAAAATGCGTGTATTGTTCTGCATTCCCACCATATGTGATACATAGTACCTTCCTGCCCGCAACCCCTCCAACATTTGCCACTAGCATTCTTAAACATGTGTTTTAACTTGCCCGGTGTTAAGTACCACCTAGTGAGGGTTTTGATATTGGTTTCAAGTGCTGATGATGAGTGTGCTGATTTGGCTGTTGTCTGAAACCATGTATCCCACTGTTTACAAGTAAAACTTCTGCCCATCTCAGCCTCCCATTTAGATATGTAATTCGGTTTGGTCGGAAGGCTTGACCTAAGGACCATTCTATACATTGTGGAGATCACCCCCTTAGGGCGATGGTGTGAGATGCAAAGGTTTTCAAATACCGTGAGCGGCCTGATCAAGTCTTGCTTGCTTTTGTGCATAGCTAGATAATGGCGTATCTGATGGTATCTCAACCAGGACTGAAAAAAAGAGTAGCCTTGTGTTAGTAGGGTTTCTCTCTGTGCTAATCTTCCTTTTTCTAATAACAGATATATAGGGATATAATCCTGTAGTTTAGATGCTTGATCTACCCTTAATTTCATTCCCGACCAGCCATGTAGGAATTCCCCATTTGGGTCAAGTATTGTTAGAGGGGAGTAGGTGGTTGTTATGTGTTTGTGTTTGTTGCGTAATTTTAACCAATCGGACCAGGTTTCCTTGATTATTGGGAAAGCTTCCATTTTTTCTATAGGTGGTTTTTGAGGGGCCCAGCACATCCCACCTATGTGTGGGACTCCTAACAGTTGGGATTCTAGATGGACATTTCTCTTATAAGAGTTATCCCCCTGTCTGCACCATTCTACTACTTTGTTTGCGGCAATTGCCAATTTATAAAAGTGCAAATTAGGAACCCCCAATCCCCCCTCTTCTCTGTGTCTATAAAGCGTAGTCTTAGCTAGGCGTGGGGGTTTCTTATCCCAAATATAAGTATCTATAATCACTTGTAGCTTGTTGATGTCTGCTGACACTCCAGATATGGGCAGTGCTTGCATGACATATAATGCTTTGGGTAATAATGTCATCTTGGCAGCGGCAATTCTGCCCAGCCAAGAAATGTGTTTTTTCGGTAACCAAGAAGATACCAAATGTTCGAATTCCCCCAACAATCGGCCATAATTTAGTTTCCTTAGGGAGATAGGATCTTGTGTCAAGAATATCCCCAAATATTTTAATGCTTGACTCTGAATTTTATAGGGGAACATATGTTTAATTTCTAATATTTCTGATTCTGTGAGATTTATCGGGTATAATTCCGATTTGTTAATATTTATCAAGAAATTTGATACTGCCCCAAATGTCTCCAGTTCACTTTGGATGTGCGGGAGAGAGAGTAGTGGGTCAGCTATGGTCAGGAGAATATCATCAGCGAACATTGCTAATTTATAAGATTGGTCTTGTATAGTAATACCTTTTATTCCCGAATGTTCACGTAGTTTTGTGGCCAATGGTTCTAATGATAGTATAAAGAGGATGGGGGAGAGCGGGCAGCCCTGCCTCGTCCCATTCCTGATTTCGAGGTGTTCAGACAGAGTCCCATTGACTCGTATCTGGGCCGATGGGGTAGAATATAGGGCGAAAATTTTGGAGATAAATGTTTTGGGGAAGCCGAATCTTTGAAGAGTTGTTAATAAAAAGGTCCAATCTAATCTATCAAATGCTTTTTCAGCATCAGTTGATAGATAAATTGCAGGAATTTTAAATTTTTTAATGTAGTCCAATAGGTTTATTACTTTCCCAATATTATCTTTAGCCTCCCTCTCTGGAACAAAGCCTACCTGATCGTGGTGTATTAGATTCGGGAGAACTTTATTTATCCTATTTGCTATTATTTTGGAGTATAGTTTGATATCTACATTTAACAAGGAGATTGGCCTGAAATTAGCTGGGGTCTCTGTTTTTTTGCCGGGTTTAGGGAGTACTGAAATATGGGCCTGTAGCATTGTGTCAGGGAAAACTACAGTGTCAGATATTTGATTGAAAAGGGTAAGTAAGTGTGGGATGAGCTGGGTCCTGAAGACCTTATAATACCTATTACTGAGACCATCTGGTCCTGGGGCTTTATCCGGTTTTAATTCTTTAATAGCTTCTATTATCTCCTTACTGGAGATCTGTGCTTCCATTATCCTACATTCATCTTCTGTGAGTTTAGGGAGATTTATACCTTCTAAATATTTTTCACACTCTGACTGATGGTTATTTGGTGACCTATTGGGGAACAAATTATAAAGTCTGTGGTAGAACTTCCTGAAGGATTCCCCAATGGATTTTGTGTCCTCAATATCAGTATTATGTGGTGATTTGAGCGAGTGAATGTAGGAGTTTGTGCGTTGCTGCTTTAGTGTTCTAGCTAATAGCTTCCCCGATCTATTTCCCTCACCATAATATTTTTGTTGTATGTGCAATTGACTTCTCTGTGTTTCGAGTTGCAAGTGTTTATTTAGGTTTTCCCTTTTAAGTTGTAGAATCTTAGCTAGTTCCTGATCCCTAGGGTGTAATTTCAATGACATATCAGCCTCAGATACTTCTTGTGCCAATTTAACATATTCTGCAAGAGTTTGTTTACGTTTATATGCTTGTAATTTGATAAATTCGCCTCTGATATAAGCTTTATGAGCTTCCCATACTGTCGCGGGGCTGACATCTGGTGTGTTATTAATAAGAAAATAGTTATCTAGAAACTCCGCGACTGATTCTATCACTTTTGAATCAGCCAGCAGCGTATTGTCGAGACGCCATGTAAAGGGTTTGATGGGGGCAGAAGGCCATGCCATCACACATTCCACTAAAGAGTGGTCTGACCATGTTGTATGTTTGATATTTACATGTTTAACTAATGAGAGTGCAAGATGGTCTACTAGAATGTAGTCCAATCTTGAGTAACTTTTTTGTGGGTTCGAAAAAAAGGTGTAGTCTCTAGTTTGTGGGTGAGTGTAACGCCATGTGTCATGTAGTTGCAGGGCTCTAATATCTTTCCAAATAGAATCAAGCATTTTTTGGTTCTGCCGAACATGGGGGTTAGAGCTGTCTAGGTCAGGGTCGAGAGGAGTGTTAAGATCTCCAGCTGCTATTAGGGGGCCTTTGGCAAGAACTGTAATTCTATCTGAGATCTGTGAAACAAAACGGTCCTGTCTCACATTGGGAGCATATAAATTGACAATAGTCACAGGCCTACTGTTAAGTGTCCCCTTCAGGGGGTAAGTGTCAGTGCAGGCCAAAGCCTGGGGCCTAGTGTACCACCTGAGGCATATGTAGATTACCTGATAAGGGCCCCTTAGAATGACTCAGACCACGCAGCATTATGATCGAAAGCCAATTCTGTTTATTGCACAGTGCAAGCCTTTCTTATAGTAACATACAGGGTTAAGGGAATGACACGTTAGGACCACGTCATCTCGTACCATATTTCATGAACAAAAGAAGCTTACAAAAATACATGAGAAAAAGAGGAGTATGAAGGAGTGTTTCTTATGACAGTAGCAAAAATATATCTGTGCGCATATTGCAGCCTAAAGCAAGGTCGTTTGGCCATCTTACCTAGATAACAGACTTCCAGGCACCTTGCCAGGAACCTTCTACAAGGCCAGTAATACTAATACAATTTTACTAACATCAGCATATTTCTCACTACATAATACCCCAGTATAATAAAGTCTATTCATTACAAAATGGCTGCGAGGAACAAGATGGCTGCGGGGAACAAGATGGCTGCAGTCAGGTTCATATTACCCCAAACATACCATCCTTTTATTCTAACAGAATAACATAAAAATAGACAGGCATAGAAAATTAGTAAAGCCTTATATTATGGTAACAGAACTCTGTGAGAATACTAAAGAGAAAAATATTCGCATGTCGTGATATACTTTTATAGGCTAATTGTCACTGCATATCGGTACAGTCCCTCCAATACCTTCCATCTATCTTCCAGCCTTCCCAAAACTACTGGTCCACCAGCACAGAGACCCAACCAGCCCCCCATCTACCCCCAAACAACTCTGCATCTTCTATCTCTCCACCTGCATTGCTAGCACCCCCCAATATGTCCAACAGTTCCTTTTAAAGCATGACATAGCAACAACACAACTGTCTCTAGGTGGCCTCTGATCACTTTAAGAACAGTCTTTGTCCATTTGAGAGCGCTGCACCTTGACACTTTGCTATAATACAGTTCTCCAACAGTTCATTTGCAGTAGGGGTGCTTATCCACGGTTCTTCCGCAGGGAGATACTGGAAATCTGATGGTTTGTTCATGGGGTAGACAAGGCAACCAGTGGATACCCATGGCAAGCAAACACTCGAGTCACAGGGAGTCTAGGAAGCAAACAGAAACAGTACAGGATGTGTACACACCGCAATACAATCACAATTATGTCCAAATAAAACGTCACTTTTAATCTTATGTCATTTAAAATCAAACAAAACATTGTTGATACAAACTAAATACATTGACATTTCTCAGAGAATAATTTACAACTTCTCTATACACTTCTGTATGAGGAAAGCATACAAACAGAACATCATTTAAAACTACAAGTTCTTTTAAAGGTAAACACAACTTTATGGTAAGAATTACTCTCTTTGACAAACAGATACCATACTAATTAATAAAAGGGAAAAACACCTTTGCTTTCATAAACTATAATTATGCTATTCCCTGAAACATTTCTCTGTATATTTACTATAAACTTCTAGCTTAGACGTGTCCTCCTTATGTTCTAAAGGGTGAAGGGTCTAAAATATTATGCTATGTTGCAGCATTTTCCTTGAACATATTTTCTTATACTCAGTGGGCCATTCAATAGGGTACAATGCTGCGAAGTTCACAGTTACATTTATCTAAAGAGTTACTATGTTAAGCACATAAACTACAATGTGCACTAATACCAATGAAGCATATGATTTCTTAGACCAAGTATGATCAATAAAAATAAAACAAATACAAGAAAATACAAAACAAGCAATATAAGGAATAGGGTTAAAACAATACTCCCCTAATTTAATTGGTTGATCCTGTAACAGCATAACAGGTGCTCCATATCGAGCGGTAAGGCACAGTCCAGAGAAGGATAGTCTTTATGTCCTGAAGACACACATCAGAGAAAACAGTCATGGATTACCCAGAGTCCAGTTCTGGGGCTGGTACCAGCATGCAAAGCAAAGAATGGATCCAAAGATAGTTCAGTAACTTTTTTTTTTACTGCAGTATGATGGTTAAAACAAGCTTGACAAAAGGTCTTTCATCTTTATCTTTTCTTTCTTTAAAGGTTTACTTGCTTTCAATCTTTAATCTTTTGAAGAGTGCACTTATGGAATTTTGCCTGTACAGATTTTACCTAAATATGGAAACTCAAAAATAATTCAGTTAGTGTGTTTCAATCTCTGAAGACAGCATACTCTCATCCTGCAAATACAAATATAGTGTTAAGAACCACATAGAAAAATAAAACATTTTAGGCATCTGAAATTAACACAATAACATTGTACGAGGAGATTCAAAACGTTGTAGGTTCACCTCCTAAAAATAATCTCCTCCATTACATAAAGATATTCATCAATACTCATCAATACTTCCCCCATGTTTGCGTGAAACATCTCATGTGACACGCAAACACAAGATAACAAGAAACTAAACGATAAATCATGCACTCCACTCATGCAGAGACAATTCTCAATAGCAAGCAAAATGAAATACACTTCACAATTCAATATGCTGTCCACAAAAGAGAAAAACATAACAAACAATGAAAACCAATCGTTCTTGTCTTACACAAAACGAAACATTAGCTGCTGACACAAATTTCAAACAACCACAATTAACTTAGAATGCAACACATATTCTGCCATTCGCTGAAATGCAACACACTCAGAACATGACAAACAATTAAAAACATCCACTATGTACAAAACTTTAATATCACACAAAGAAAGCAATCACAGCAGATGCCCAAGAAACGTAAGTTACAGATTGCACAAATAAAATTGCGCTTATTTGGGACAGATCAGATAACCACAGTAGCCACTGTTAAAGGGACATTCTAGGATAAATGAAAATTCATTATTCAGATAGGACTTTTAATTTTCACCAACCTTCCTAGATTAAACCAAACATAGGTAGGCTCATATGCTAATTTTTTAAACCTTTGAGGACTGCCTCTTATCACAGGCTGTATAAATCTCATTACAACACCAAGAGACAAAATACACGTAAGCCATATAAATAAAACCAAAACTGTGAACAGATAAATTAGCTAGTTATATAAATGCAGTAGAATCAGATAAACTGTGCATCATTTGTTTTAGGGGTGTTTATTTCTAGACACCTTATGGACCACGGCTTAACTGTTAAGCAGCAATCAAAGTCATTGCAATAATAGTGGTAGACTAGTTAATAACCAAATAACTATATATATTTTTAAAGTGTCACTGAAATCACTTCATTAAATAATATCTCATTTATTTATTGAACGCAGTGGGGGTTATTTTAAATAAGAAAGAGTTATATCTGTGAGATACAGTTTGACAGCCACAGAAATAAAATTATCATTTTTTAAGCTATATTCTATGACAGAATATAATATAAATACTTGTTTCTTTGTAGTGAGCAATTTATAGTTATCATTTTTTATAAACATAGAACACCAGTACTGCCACTTTAAATGTACAGTGCAAATTGTTCCAAACAGAGAAACTTTTTTTTTTTTTTTTTTAAAGAAAAGCAAAACATGCACAGTGTTATCATTCTTCTCAAGGATATTGAGGCAAGCTCAAAGTTTCATTTCTACTTAAAGGAGAAACACTGTTTACTGCTTAAAAATATAAAATTCACACTAAAACGTGATAAAAGCTAATTAGTTTAACCACAACAAAATTATTGGATTTAACGTTGTATATAATTTGATATTCCCCATTCTGCAGCTCTCCAGCCAAATATAACAACCGCATATAACACAAAAAAAATAAGCTTTCTGAAAAAGAATACTAATACAATTTCCCCTTTAAATTATTCCCAATGATCCTTATAATAAAAAAAATGCATACTGACGTTCATTAAATAGCCTAAACAAGCATAAGAAGCATAAGAACGCACTCACAGTGGGATGCAGGCTAATTAAAGGGACATTTTAACCAAACGCAAAAATAACTGCTAACACAGTGAAATATACTAGTGTTAGGCTTACAGTAAACCTCATCGTCTTTTATGTAAATATTCCCTTAAATTCTCAGATGTTATACCAGTTTTCCTGTATCCCTTTAAATATTTTCACTCCTCTGTTTTTTTCTTGTTTTTTTTTTTTTTTTTTTCTGTCCGCTAGTCTCACGGATCCCTACACTAAAATTGTAGACAACTTATCACTTCAGTTTGCATTACAGAGAGAATTAAGTTATGCTGCAAAAAGAATATCTGCTATCTGAACAGCAAATTTAAAATAAATATATACAAAGAAAGGTCTCTAAAAATATATTTAGCAAACTACTAATACAGGGTTATTGCACTGGTTCTTTAAATAAGAAAATGACAATTTTCTATTGCTCCGTCTACGCACTGAGCTCTGATTTTCCAGACAAATATAAGATAATATGCCGCTTGTATAACAAGTCATGGACAATACATTAATAGCAACACCTTGTTACAGTGAACTGTCCCTTTAAGGACTAACCATTCATCACGCAAATTACATATGTATATCCTAACCATAATTTAGGCTGCTTGTATGATTTACCACACCAATTTCACCTCTGTACTGTAGCATGACCTGCAGATTAATTTACTTGCAACAAAAACGGACGCCCTTTTAGAAAAACTTTCAATTACAGCCTATAAATATATTTCATTGTGTGCACCCACGCCGTGCACAGACCTTACAAATACAACATACGTTAACCCATTAATCATACCAGAAACAGTTTCATATTTACCAGAGCGTGACAAAAAATCACACACACCATCGCACTTTCAAAGCCACTTTCAAAGCCGTTACTTCACTTGCAAAAACAATATCATATCTTTACATGCCGAACAACAATTATCACTTAAAACTAAAACTGCATATGAATACCACATACTTAAAACATGCTGGTGACTTTGAAATACAGTTACATAAAATAACATTACAAAATATCTTCTTAAAACGTCTGATTTCCCAACAGAGAAACATAAGGAAACATTCTTACGATACAGACACAAATTCATTCCATCTCGCATACCAGAGATTCACTCCCTTTTTCCTTTCTCATAAAAACATCTAATTTCTAGCGTACGACATACATATATATATATAACAAACACTAGATTAACTTTTCACCATTTCCACAATGCATTTTTTCTTTTTTTCCGAAACCCCACAAAATGGCCACTTTTGCAGGGTTTGAGACAATCATTTTCAAATAATACATTCTGTTCCTGGTCCAAAGTAAATCTGTTACACGCATACCACAGTGAGAACCTACAGACCATCACACATTATGCATCTCAATATACAAAATTTCAGTTTTGTTACTGCAAGCAAACAAAAAAAATCTTACAAACGGAGACAGGATTTCTTTTCTCTCTTTTTTTTTTCTTTTCTGAGCTATGTGCGCGCTCAGTGGTGGCCCCCCTTCTTTGCCTGCTACATTCTTTAACACAGAGATTTCTCTATTTATCAAACAGCAGTACTTACTGACCGTGTTTTTTAAAAAAATATTTCTGTCTTTTGCAGAAACTATTAACTCTTCTTTTCTTTTACCTTATACATGTAATTTTCTCTGTGCATTCTTATCTATAAGCAGTTCCCAATTCTCAACACAATAATAGCCACAATAACATGCACAGCCACTTAATATTTTCTACGCACAGCATCATTTTATATAGCAGCAAAAGCAAGCATCAGATATCAACATGAGCTTCAGGTGGGTAACAAAACTCTATTATGGGAATGAATATGGGAAACTTCAACACACGTGAGACTTACTCACTTCACTGCCAAGTTGCCCGGGGGACCTTATCTTAAAAGAACCTCCCGTCGACTGGCATACATATATTACTTGCGCGCTTATCACCGACAGGACTCACAATACCTGTCGTGTCCCAGCACAGGACTGATTACCTGTCTGGAGGGGTATCACAACTGCCGGCAGGACTTTAACCTCCGCAAACCTGTGCTTCAACCACAGGAACCCCTTTAACCTTATATCATTATCATCAACACCTATTACCAGACTAAATTTAGGTTCAAATTCACAGAAAGAAAGCATGGTAAAAGCACTCATAGTTACTCCCTGCGAATCCCACTGTCCTGACGCCAAAACTGTTAAGTGTCCCCTTCAGAGGGTAAGTGTCAGTGCAGGCCAAAGCCTGGGGCCTAGTGTACCACCTGAGGCATATGTAGATTACCTGATAAGGGCCCCTTAGAATGACTCAGACCACGCAGCATTATGATCGAAAGCCAATTCTGTTTATTGCACAGTGCAAGCCTTTCTTATAGTAACATACAGGGTTAAGGGAATGACACGTTAGGACTACGTCATCTCGTACCATATTTCATGAACAAAAGAAGCTTACAAAAATACATGAGAAAAAGAGGAGTATGAAGGAGTGTTTCTTATGACAGTAGCAAAAATATATCTGTGCGCATATTGCAGCCTAAAGCAAGGTCGTTTGGCCATCTTACCTAGATAACAGACTTCCAGGCACCTTGCCAGGAACCTTCTACAAGGCCAGTAATACTAATACAATTTTACTAACATCAGCATATTTCTCACTACATAATACCCCAGTATAATAAAGTCTATTCATTACAAAATGGCTGCGAGGAACAAGATGGCTGCGGGGAACAAGATGGCTGCAGTCAGGTTCATATTACCCCAAACATCAGACCCATAATTCCCAAGAATCTCCCTTCCTTATCCTTATCTATTTTTTGGGGTTTAAATGGGATTGATTTGTGTACCAAAATGCTGACCCCATTAATTTTTTTATTGGAGTTCGTGCTGTGAAAATGTTGTGGATATTGAGTTGAAAAAAACCTGGGTATCATACTCGCCTTAAAATGTGTTTCCTGTAGTAGCAGGATTTTCCCTCCTCTCCTATACAAGTTTCTAATAGCCATATTCCGCTTTCTAGGGCAATTGAAACCTTTTACGTTTTGAGTAATTATATGTATATTGGGTGTATTAGTTTCTGTCATCTAGAGAGTTGAAGCTATTTGTTGATAGTCCCAGGGTAAGTGGCAGTATTGTATATAATTCACATTGATATTTATCCCAGAATACATATCTAAGAATAAGGTGGCCCTCACGGCAGCAACTAAAAAAATAATAAGCAAAACAAAATTCAAGCAAAATAAGTATTGCACAACTGGTGTGAATGAAAAAACCTATAACTAGCATTCTTTTATGGGGAGAATACAAAACCCCTGTTTGGGCATAAGATAGATATTACCTCAGGCTTGCACCGTGGTGCATCTTGGGTATTGCTTGGTGAGTGCGCCTATAAACATTTGGACATAAGATATGCTACATCTCGCTTTGCAAGTTAAACAGTATTTGCCTCTAGACATTACATTCAAATAAATACGTGATTCCTACCATTACAGCATTCAAATATTTACTTTACGATGTGATTTCTATTTTAGGTCAAAGGCAGTTATCATATCTTATTTACAAGGTACGTCTCACCTCTCTTCATCCTCAAGAGCTCTCGTCTGTCATTCAGTATGACCATACCCCAACAGAGTGCCATCCGTGAGATCATCCCACCCCGGCCCACTCCACTTTTAAATCACAGAGCGGGCCAGTGCAGGCTACCCCCAGATAACAGATACTGCTGTATTTACTGCGATCCTTGCCCCCTATAATCAATTAAATACAGACCCGCAACAGAGGGAAAAAGAAAAGTTCACTTTTCTGAAGTTGTTGCCGAGTCCACTTTTTGAATGTCTTTATTGACCAATTTTCCTGGGATTCTCTTCCATTCCGATCTCTGTGGTAGAGGTGGTGCCGTATGGGGTCTCTCCCCTCTTCTTTCACTGATTTCATCTTGCTGAGGCATATTGGTGATTTCCAGGTCCTTGCAGACCCTCTGTATATCCTCTGTTGTATTGCAGATTAATCTTCTTCCTTTCCATGAGATTTGCAGATTGAAAGGGTGGCCCCATCTGTATGGGATGTTACGCTGTCTCAGTGTGGTGGTGAAGAATCTAAATTCACGTCTCTTCTGTAGTGTTCTTGGAGTCAAATCTTCAAATAGCTGAATGGGATCGGCCCTAAACTTAAGAGGGTATTTATGTCGTGCTTTTTTCATTATCTCCTCTTTGATTTGGTAGCTAGTAATCTTGACAATTACATCTCTTGGGGGTTGGTCGCCCAGAGGTTTTGCTCGTAAAGCCCGGTGAAACCTATCCAGTGCTATCGTGGCTTCTGAGTCCACTCCCAAGACAAGAGTAAATACTCCTTGTAGGTAATCTTCCAAATCTGCTGGTAGGATGGTCTCTGGGATACCTCTGATTCGAATGTTGCTACGACGACTACGGTTTTCCAAGTCATCTAGCTTGTTCTCCATTTGTAACAGTTGCTCATCTTGAAAGGCCACCTTAGACCTGAGAAAGAGTATGTTGGAATCAGTGAGGGCAGTAGTATCTTCTAATTTTTCTACTCTCTGGCCCATATCTGAAATTTCCTTTTTGATCTCTGAGATTTCCTCCCTTATGCATTGCTTAACTTGGCCAATTAGGTTGGAAAAGTCCTTTTTTGAGGGCAAAGAGTTCAGCAGGGCTCTAGGAACTGAGATAGCATGTTCTGAACTCTCTCCCTCCGATTCAGATGAGGCCGATGAAGCATCTCCCCTAGCCTCACTTGTAGCTGTTAGCACTTTCCCAGGTGTGTCTATGTGTTTGAAAAAATTATTCACAGAGGGGTTTGTTGCTGTCCATTTTTTTGCGCCCTTTTCTGGCTTATTTCCCTTTTTGGGGGACATTTTAACTCCTATGATAAAGAGGTCGGTACTTGGTAGAAAGGGCAAAGTGCAGTATCAATCAACTGTAAGTGTATGAAGTAAATTAGTTTCAGTAACACAGCAGCACATGTATTTATCAGCAGTAATAAATCTGCAGCCGAGACGTGTTGTTTACTACCTTTTCTACCCTCCTAAGCTGGTCAGCATGCGTCAGTGGGGTGTATTTTTATTTACATGATAGGCACAGTTCATACTGATCAAAATTAAACATATTTCTTGCTCCGTTGTTATGTTTTATTGCTGCCCCCTTATAGCAAGTTTATCGGTCGTCACTGTAAAAGGCCATGTATTCCGGTTCATTATGGTCAGTTGCGGCCTTCCACTAGATTTGGCACTTCCCTTCCCGGAGCCTCATATAAGCACAGTAAGTTCACAAAAAGACACCCACTTCAGGCAACACATATCGGCTTACCACTGCGGTCACTCATCCCCTGCGGGCTTTATAGCAGCTTTCACTTCTGACCGCGATCAGTGACATGCAGCGTCTCCTTCATATGGCGCTTGGGTGCGATGTAGGCCGCATGCCTCGGTGTCATGAAATGTCGTCCTTTTACTGTTAACCTGTAAATCCGGTCAGATGTCAATCCGGGTTGATAAGTGGGGCTTGTCGAGGTTTCTTAGCAGGTCAATTGAGCTAGGTACACTCACATTTAAGTTGATTTAGCCCTTAAGGGAGACTAGAGCTCACAAACGTGCAGCCATCTCCTGTGAGCGCTGGCTCCGCCCCCCTCCAATGTCCCTTTAAAGTTTATTGACTGTTGTAAAAGATAGGGGGTTTCCCAGCTAGCCCCTGCAAAGGAGGTGAGGTCAGGCAACCTGATCTATTGAAAAAATGTATAAGGGTCTTGTGTTTTAACAATGAAATTGTCATTCTTACAAGGGAAGCTGTTCTACAGAGTAAGGACACATTGCTTCATGTCATCTCCCTGGCACAGATTCTAAAGACTAGTACAGTATAAGGTTTCTATTTTCTTCTTTTTATTTAAAAAAAACTGTTTGCTTGTGTGTAATTTTATTTCTAACAACTTTTTATTAATAATGCATTGTGCATAATAATTTTTGGCATAATAAATTATTCATTTATTAAGCTTTGGCTTTTGTCTAATATTTGAACCACTTTACTGAAAGAGACTGGAGTATTAGAACTGTATATTTTAGGTTATTTTATGCTAAATTATATTCTGAGAGTTAATGTGTAAATCTGGGGTTTCCTTAAGATTTCTCATATCATATTCTCAAATGGTGGCAGCTAGATATCATTTTTAGCATAAATAAAAAGAGAGAAGCGCTCAACCTGGGAACGAACAATAGCATAATAGCTTGTTCTATGGCTAGTTATTACCCAAGAAGCAGCCTCTTTTTGCTCAACATGTGCCTTTCACAGAGAAGAACTTTCCTGTAGCATATTAGTCTGATCCTGACTTAACAGTGCAGTCCAGCCCCGAAATACCAGGCAATCCCTCTCTGAACGAGAGAAACGGCAAAACCCCAGATGTACGTTTCGGTCTATTGTGGGCCTCGTCAGTGAGGTGCAGCCATATCCCTCTAAGCACACTGAGCAACGGGTCCACGTCTGGATTCCCGCATCACACTTAGGGAGACTTCCCCAAATGTCATAATTTGCAAATTGAGCAAAAAGAGGCTGCTTCTTGGGTGGTAACTATCCATAGAACAAGCTATTATGCTATTGTTCGTTTCCAGGTTGAGTGCTTCTCTCATTTTATTTATGCAGATATCATTTTTAGTTTAGTATGGGTGGCATTAAATGGGAGTTTGGGCATTTCTTTTACGTCTAGTACAGACTATAGAGTGTTGTTAACCCTTGCACCCACTGAACTAAATCACAAGCTTGACTGGCATGGCTAGATTGTGACCTATTAGTGACAGTAGAAGGGGTCTGATAACCCTTTCTGTGCCAAACAAGTGAATGGCGCAGGGTTGGTTAACCTTGGTCATCACAATAGGTTTATGTAGTAGTTTGCATTGTGGGGGATGGCGGTTTAGGGGTTAATACATTTTATTAGTAATTGTGATGTGGGGGGATGACAGTTAAGGGGTTAATACATTTTATTAGTGATTGCGATGTGAGGGATGGCCATTTAGGGGTTAATAACTTTTATTAGTGATTGCGATGTGGGGGGATGGCAGTTTAGGGGTTTTGAATGGCGTTTTGACGTGCCGGTTTAATTTCCTTTTTCCGGTTTAGATTTTTACATGTGAATTCAACATTTTATTTATTTTTCAGTTATGCGTGCAGTATGATATACTGGCGTAAGTTAATGGCGACGCCAGAAATGTGTAGTTACGGTAGTTTATCATATGGCGGCGTGTGTTATGTGAATCACCCGCTGTGCAAAGTAAATTTTCGGACGACGTGGGTTTCAGCAGTTGCTCTGAAAAATGTGCCACATATTTAATCTCACCCTAAGTGTTTTGACCACTCCTCTGCTGAATTTAAAAGACATATTGCCACTAGTAGTGAAACTAAGGATGTCTTAGATGGGAAGCATGTAGATCTGGTTGTGGACATACCAATTTGGTTAATTATTTACAGAATCTGGCTGATTACATAAGCTCGTTGGAGGTTAAAATAGCTGGTCTAGAAGACCGCTTGCCTCAGAAGCATACCTGCATCCATCTCCTCACAAGACCTCCCCTCCTACTTGCAGGATCTTTTCAAGGACCTTATGGGACATATCTCTGAAAATGAGTCTATGGTGGACAGGGTGCATCAAGCCTTGAGACCCAGGTTAGTGGCCACTGGAAGACCAAGAGATGTCATGGTACATTTCCATTATTACACTTTCAAAGACAAGATTTTACAAACTGCCACTAAATGTGATCTGTTTTCTGACAGGTTTGCTTCAGTTCAGCTTTTCCCTGACCTATAAACTCACACTCCTTCAACTTTGATTCGGCTACTCTGAATATACTGCAGTGCTTTGAGCTGAGGGCATTAAATATCACTGGGGTTTCCCAGTGATGCTACTTACCACAAACAATTATTTTGTATAGACTTTCAAGACATATTTTGTATAGACCTCCAAGACATATTTTGTATAGACCTCCAAGACATCCATTGAGACTTTGTGTTTCTTAAGTCTAAGGTACTCTCTTAAAGCTGTTCCTTAAGCATATTTGAAGCTACATACTAATGATAAATGTTGATTTGTTTATGTAAAGACCAGTGAGAACACCTTAGGCCTGATGTATATTTCAATCTGAGAGGCCTACCTAAATGTATAGGTTAAGAGGGTCTTAAAAGAGTGTCTCTGTATCTGCTTATTATTTTTGTAAACTTTTAGTGAATCTTAACAACTATAATGGAAAACCCTTTATATATAAGCTAAGTCAGGTGGCCCTTAAAGCAAAATATTGTGACCTAGCCAATCAACTGTATTTGATAGGTAAAGAATCCGGTAATTTGATCATTTACTACGGTGAACCCCTTGTATAGAAGTTAATTACTGGTGGCCCTAAAGGCTAGATACTTAAATCTGGTAATCCAACTTTACTTGCTAGGTAAAGAATTGGTAACGTTTAGCTATGTAACTTAATTAACTTATGTGTGGTAACTAGGTTGTTAGCAGCTATTTAGTGGTATGATAGCGCTCTATTTATCATTGTATTCTCTTGGACCTAACACTCCTTTTATTTATGTAAACACATTCACATACATACACAAAAGTGTTCACTCTATCATCCCTGTCACTTTACCCAGTTCACATCCTGTGACTTTCTATTTTTCCTCCTTTCACTAACCCCAAATGTATTGTAACCGGGGGGTAGGTTACACATTTCACTTATTGTTTTTTTGTTTTTGTTTGTTTTAATTTTGTTTTCTTTTTTACATAATCAAGATTGCTGTGGTTTCCCTCTTTTTTACAGTCTTGTCACTCCCTCTTGAAAAGGTATATCTCACACTCCAAATCAAATTCACCTGCCATGCCAACTAAACATAAGGATAGAAAACTCAAGCATAATGATAGTTCCGTAGAACTTAGTAATGACACCAGGTTGGGTAATTTTGGCACTGCCGTGTTACTACATCAAATTTCAGAGCTATTTATGCCACAATTTGATTCCATGAAACAGGAAATGGTTAACCTTACAAGTGAAGTTAAACAATTTCTCTTGCAAGGTGTATCCAGTCCACGGATTCATCCTTACTTGTGGGATATTCTCATTCCCTACAGGAAGTGGCAAAGAGAGCACACAGCAGAGCTGTCCATATAGCTCCCCCTCTGGCTCCGCCCCCCAGTCATTCTCTTTGCTGCTCTAACAAGTAGCATCTCCACGGGAGGGTAAAGTGAATGTGGTGTTAGATTTGTAGTTTTATATCTTCAATCAAAAGTTTGTTATTTTTAAATAGTACCGGTTTGTGCTATTTACTCTCTGGCAGAAACATGATGAAGAATTCTGCTGAGAGGAAAATGATTTTAGCATGTTGTAACTAAAATCCATTGCTGTTTCCACACAGGACTGAGGAGTACCAGAAAACTTCAGTTGGGGGGAACAGTTTGCAGGCTTAACTGCTTTGAGGTATGTTTCAGTCATATTTTTTCTAGTCAAGACAAGATAATACTAGAAGACTGACAAGATTGCACATGTGGGAAGGGTAAGCCATGTTCTGAGACTTAGTATAGAACTAGAGGCTTATTTAAGAGGGCTCAATAGACTGGTTATCATTTTTGCAGGGCAATCGATTATTTTATTTAGCAAAATACTCTTTATTGACACTTTTTAAGCACTTTTGGTGTGTTCATTGGGGTTTTAATCCACATGGCATTATTTTTAGTCACCTAAATTGGGTTCTGAAGGCCCCACAGCTCAGTTGCGCAGTTTATTCTGACAGATTTCCTTGCATGCTGCTTCACATGGGTCCAGAGACTGCTTGAGGACTTTAGGAGGCTTTTTAGGGAAGGTAGGGCCACAGCAGGCTGCTGTGGCAAGGTGCTGTAGTTTATTAACCGGTTGTTTTGCTTTAGGCGGCTCCGGTTTGGGCATTTAAGGGTTAATCAGGCTGAAACTTGCTGTGCAATCATATCGAAGCATTAGGCACATACTGTAAAAATTTCAAGAGATTTGGTTCATTTTTCACCGTTTTGTAAAATTGTGTGCACTTTTATTTCTTAAAGGCACAGTACCATTTATTGCAAATTGTATTTTTTACTTGATAAAGTGTTTTTCCAAGCCTGCTTGTGTATAATACTAATCTGTTAAACATGTCTGACACTAAGGAAAAGCCTTGCTCTATGTGTTCAGAAGCCATGGTGGAACCCCCACTCAAAATGTGTCCCAAGTGCACTAATGTGTCTATACACTTTAAAGATCATATTGTGTCACTTAAAATATAGCCCTAAATGATTCTTTGACTGAAGGTAATGAGGATAGTCAGCCTTCCTCTCCCCATGTGTCATCACCAGTTACGCCCGCTCAAGCGATACCTAGTACCTCTAGTGCATTAGCACCTATTACATTGCAACAACTGGCGGCAGTCATGGATAATTCCCTTGCGGCCTTTCTATCGAAACTGCCAGTTTTCCCTAAAAAGCGAGATAGCTCTGTTTTGAGAACAGATGAGGAGCAGTCGGAAGCTTTGGGAGGCTTATCTGATGTACCCTCACAACACTCTGAAGTAGGGGCGAGGGATGTAATGTCTGAGGGAGAAATTTCTGACTCAGGAAAAGTTTCTCAGCGGGCAGAATCAGATTCTCTAGCATTTAAATTTAAATTGGAACGCCTCCGTGTACTGCTTAGGGAGGTCTTATCAACTCAAATGATTGTGACCCTATGGTGGTCCCAGAGAAATTGTGTAAAATGGACAAATATCTAGAAGTCCCTGTATACACTGATGCGTTTCCGATCCCTAAGAGGGTGACGGATATTGTTACTAGGGAGTGGGAAAGACCAGGAGTACCTTTTGTCCCCCCCCCTATCTTTAAGAAAATGTTCCCCATAACTGATCCCAGGCGGGACATGTGGCAGACGGTCCCTAAGGTAGAGGGGGCAGTTTCAACACTAGCCAAGCGCACAACCATACCAATTGAAGACGGTTGTGCTTTCAAAGATCCAATGGATAAAAAATTAGAAGGTTTACTAAAGAAAATATTTGTTCAACAAGGTTTCCTTCTAGAACCTATTGCCTGCATTATTCCTGTAACTACTGCAGCGGCTTTTTGGTTTGAGGCGATGGAGGAGTCGCTTCAGAGGTAGACTTCATATGACGAAGTCATGGATAGAATTAATGCTCTAAAACTGGCTAATTCTTTAATCACAGATGCCGCTTTGCAATTAGCTAAGTTAGCGGCTAAAAATTCTGGTTTTGCCATCATGGCGCGCAGAGCGCTTTGGCTCAAATCATGGACGGCAGACGTGTCGTCCAAAACAAAATTACTGAATATTCCTTTCAAGGGAAAGACCCTTTTCGGGCCCGAGTTGAAAGAGATTATTTCGGATATCACTGGGGGAAAGGGCCATGCCCTCCCGCAAGATAGGCCTTTTAAGGCTAAAAACAATGCTAATTTTTGTTCCTTTCGCAACTTCAGGAGCGTTCCTGCTTCAACCTCTGCAACCGCAAAGCAAGAGGGTAACGCTTCACAGCCCAAGGCAACCTGGAAACCTTTGCAGGGCTGGAACAAGGGTAAACAGGGCAAAAAGCCTGCGGCTGCTACTAAGACAGCATGAAGGGGTAGCCCCCGATCCGGGACCAGATCTGGTAGGGGGCAGACTCTTTCTCTTTGCTCAGGCTTGGGCAAGAGATGTTCCCGATCCCTGGGCATTAGAGATCGTTGCTCAGGGATATCTTCTAGAATTCAAGGACTCTCCTCCAAGGGGAAGGTTCCACATTTCTCGTCTGTCTACAGCAAAGAGGTGTTCTTACGCTGTGTAGAAGATCTACTCCAGATGGGAGTGATATATCCAGTACCAATTACAGAACAAGGACTGGGTTTTTACTCAAACCTGTTTGTGGTTCCCAAAAAGGAAGGAACTTTCAGGCCAATCCTGGATCTAAAAATTCTAAACAAATTCCTCAGAGTTCCATAATTCAAAATGGAGACCATTCGGACAATCTTACCGATGATCCAGGAAGGTCAATTTATGACTACCGTGGATCTAAAGGATGTGTACCTTCATATTCCTATCCACAAAGATCACCATCAGTTCCTAAGGTTCGCTTTTCTGGACAAGCATTACCAGTTTGTGGCCCTTCCCTTCGGGTTGGCCACCGCTCCCAGAATTTTCACAAAAGTGCTAGGGTCCCTTCTAGCGGTAATAAGACCGTGGGGCATTGCAGTAGCACCTTATCTGGACGACATCTTAATACAGGCGTCGTCTTTTCCCAGAGCCAAGGCTCATACGGATATTGTTCTGGCCTTTCTAAGGTCTCACGGGTGGAAGGTGAATACCGAAAAAAGTTCTCTGTCCCCTCTCACAAGGGTTCCCTTCCTGGGAACATTAATAGACTCGGTAGAAATGAAAATATTTCTGACGGAGGTCAGAAGTTTAAAGCTTTTATGTACTTGCCGAGCTCTTCATTCCATTCCTCGGCCTTCTGTAGCTCAGTGCATGGAGGTAATCGGATTAATGGTAGCAGCAATGGACGTAGTCCCTTTTGCTTGAATTCATCTCAGGCCGCTGCAATTGCGCATGGTCAAACAGTGGAATGGGGATTATGCAGATTTGTCTCCTCAAATCCAACTGGACCAGAAAACCAGAGATTCTCTTCTCTGGTGGTTGTCTCAGGATCACCTGTCTCAGGGAATGTGCTTCCGCAGACTGGAGTGGATCATTGTAACGACCGACGCCAGTCTGTTAGGCTGGGGCGTGGTCTGGGGCTCCCTGAAAGCTCAGGGCCTATGGTCTCGGGAAGAGTCTCTTCTCCCGATAAACATTTTGGAACTGAGAGCGATATTCAACAAGCTCCAGGCATGGCCTCGGCTAGCGGCGGACAAATTCATCAGATATCAGTCGGACAACATCACGACTGTAGCATACATCAATCATCAGGGAGGAACAAAGAGTTCCTTAGCGATGAAGGAAGTAACCAAGATAATCAGGTGGGCGGAGGATCACTCTTGCCATCTATCTGCAATTCACATCCCAGGAGTAGACAACTGGGAAGCGGATTTCCTAAGTCGTCAGACTTTTCACCCGGGGGAGTGGGAACTCCACCCGGAGGTTTTTGCTCAGCTGACCCAGCTATGGGGCATTCCAGAGTTGGATCTGATGGCATCCCGTCAGAACACCAAACTTCCTCTTTACGGATCCAGGTCCAGGGACCCCAAGGCGGCATTGATAGATGCTCTAGTAGCGCCTTGGTCCTTCAATCTGGCTAATGTCTTTCCACCATTTCCCCTTCTCCTTCAGCTGGTAGTCAGAATCAAGCAGCATAAAGTGCTTCTATTTCAGGACTTCTCAGCAGAAACACAAGCCAAATGGAGGGAAATGGTGCCATATTGTTCTAGGTTAATTAAAGCTAACCTAAAGGCAAGATTAATTTATCCAGCCAAAATTGTCCTGGACAAAGATGGCGACATTTTAAGATGCAAAGATCCACAGAAGAGGAGTCTCATTCAGGCTCTGTCAGGAGAGACCAGCACTCTATACTGTTGTTTAACTGAGATAATTTTAATGAGCAAAACAAATGGTGAAATAAATTGTACTTTATTCACTAAATATAGGCAAACACACAGAAGTACACACAATACAGAAAGAACACACTAATTTTGGGGCTAGGAGAAAAACTACCCTGTTCTATCAGCCACAGTCAGTATAATCCAGGTAAATACAAATAGTCCTCTTGCACAGTCTTGTTATAGTCCCTTAGAGAGCTCTTGGGTAATCGACCCGTGTATAGTTCAGGCAACTTGGAATAACTGCCCATGTCTCTTGTCAGCTCACAACACACCGCCTAGCAATGATCTTAACAATCAGAATTCCATCCACTGATAGACAACCCCGAGTTTCCACCAGGACTAGATACATCAGTGTTTACATTATGGGCTCACAAAGGACTTGAATCTGTAGGTTAGGTATGTGAAGAGAGAACACTATCGATGAGAACATTTGAAGAGTTGAGATTGACTCTGATTAATCTTCCAAGAACTTCTTTGTATGCATATTTGCAAGCCAGATACTGGGTAAGGAACTTGAGATTAGAAAAGAAGCAGATATAGATCTGGAGAAATTGAATAAGGTGATTAAGTTATACTATGATGGGGTAAATACTGTTTTAAAGATTTATAAGTTGCTAGTCAACTTCCATGGGGAAGTACATATCACTAAGACGACAGCCAAGTGGAGCAGAGTTAATATATCCACGGATAGGGAAATGGTACTACATAGTGTTGTTCTTGTAGTCAAAGCAGCTGTTTCTGTTAATTGGAGAGAATCGTATGTTAAGATAATAAATATGGCATATCTTACGCCATCTAGAATAGTGAAATGGGTGCAGACTGAAGGGAAATGTGCTAAGTGTGGTTTAGATAACGCAGACTTAGTCCATTGCTTTTGGGCATGCCCTAAGATCTACCAATTCTGGCAAAAAGTCAAATTTTTGGTGTTTTAAGATTTTGGGAACTCATTTTAAATTGAAGCCTACCCAGATATATAGCTTTTCAACTTCCAACCCAAATTTTAGATTTATTAACTCAATGATTTTGGTAGGGAGGAACCTGATACTTAGGAATTGGAAAGGTAATAAAGGCCTAAGTTCTTAGAGTTTCTTAAGAGTGGACAACACCAGATGATATTGGAATAGTATAATTTAAAAATTCATAATAATAAGCAGCTGAATGGATTAGACAACAAATGGATGCTGGGACTATATAAAAATATTGGTTCCCTAGAGGCTTGGGGAATTAAGGGAGGGTTATGTTTATTTTTTTGTTTGTTTTTTTTCTCTTCTTCTATCTTCCAACCCACCCACTGCCCCCCACATACAGTATACTATATCTGTTCTGTACCTCCATTAGAATGGAATTGGTATTAGAAGTAACTTAAAGGAGGTTTTGAGAATATGTATCTACTGCCTCAATGAAATCTATGTTAACAAATTTGGAGGTTACTAGCTTATTAATATAATCCCAATGAACTATCTTAAAGAATTAACTGCACTTCCAGGCATGTTACTATGCAGGGAGCTATGACTACTAAAAACGTACCCTTTTTGAATTTAGTTATGATTATGAATGTTGAATAGATATCATATAAATAGACTTTGAGGTCTTATTTTGATGGAATGATTTTGAATATTTTTTAATATATTTGGTGCCTGATGTCACAAGAGGAGTTGTGATTATTTAAAAGTATTTTAATACGATTTTCTCTTCTTTCCTTTCTTTCTTTCTACTGACTGTAATTGATATGGTCATTGTGAAATTAGAAAACTTTGGGTAGAATTTTTTTTATGAACCTCTGAAGTGGCCAGATTTGATGTCAATATCTGACTCGTTTTCATCATGTATTGTTTATTTTTCAATTATATAATTTCAATAAAAAGAAAATTGAAAAGAGATTACACTTTTTTCTAAGCCTCATGGGTCTTATTCCAACGTAGATGATATATTCTAAGATTTTTGGACTCTTGACAGAATTAGCTCCACTGCTATCCCTGAGTGTGCTTGGCCGGTTATAACCCTATGGTAAATATATAGGTTATCAATAGTCTTCCTACTTTGAGATTTTCTACCTCTTTGGTTGTTTTCTCTCTTTATTTGTATGTTCTTAAAGAGGTGGCAAGCCAACCTTTCAAAGACCAGTCTCAAGAAGACCCTCAAGTACTCTGGGCTTTGCTCAAAGTGTATCTAATTTATATTGAATGAATGGCCTCCTTGGTGCAGTTATATTGACAATTATGTCCTTTTTAATGATGTGAGAAGGACTCACCCCTATGGTAATATTCAATCTGCTATTGCTGAGATGGAAGTGGAAATAGTTCAGGAGTCTTCGGACAGCTGCTAAATCACAAGGGCAAAAGAGCATATAGACTCCTAGCAAACAAATTAGAGGGCAGGAGTCAGTCATATACCATTTATCTTTGTGTGTGGAAATACCATCACTGCTCAATAAAGCCTTTGCGTCCAATTACAGATCACTATATGACTTGTCCTCATTACCTACCGACCCTAAGGCATTTGTTGAAGCCATCCAGAAGTTGCTTGTTTTCACATCCACAATTATCAAAAGAAGCGGTGGAGCTCCTTAAAGGGACACTGTACCCAAAATTTTTCTTTCGTGATTCAGATAGAGCATGCAATTTTAAGCAACTTTCTACTTTACTCCTATAATCAATTTTTCTTCGTTCTCTTGCTATCTTTATATGAAAAAGAAGACATCTAAGCTTTTTTCTAGGTTCAGACTCTGGACAGCAGTTTTTGATGGGTGGATGCATTTATCCACCAATCAGCATGGACAACCTAGGTTGTTCACCAAAAATGGGCCGGCATCTAAACTTACATTCTTGCATTTCAAATAAAGATACCAAGAGAATAAAGAGCATTTGAAAATAGGAGTAAATTAGAAAGTTGCTTAAAATTGCATGCTCTATCTGAATCACAAAAGAAAAAATTTGGGTACAGTGTCCCCTTAAGCAACCCCTTTATTGGTGGAATTTCAAGGGGCTATTCGGTAGCTGCAGGCCCATAAGAATCCAAGACCATATGGGTTTATATTGATGCTTTATAAACAGTTTTCATGGTGTACTCTTGCCTATTCTTTGCAGCTCTTTAACACCTTCTTTTCTAAGGAAGTTGCCTGAGGCAAGTTTCTGGAGGCCACAATAATAATCATACTCAAAGAGGTTAAGGATAGATCCAGGTGTGATAACTAGTCACCTATTTCTTTTGTTAATGTAGATATCAAGCTTTATGCAAAGTTTCTGGCTACATGTTTGGACTCCATCCTCCCTTCTATTATTAACCTGGATCAGGTTGGTTATATTAGGGGATGGCAGAGTTGAGACAGTACCCAATGTCTCCTAAATATCTTTCTTAAATCTTTCACCTTGATACTTCCACTTCTCACCTTGTTCATAGATGTGGAAAAGGTGTTTGATCGGTGAGTTCATGTTTGAGGCTATGAAGGCTTTTGGATTACTAAGGCCTAGATTTGGAGTTTGGCGTTAGCCGTGAAAACCAGCGTTAGAGGCTCCTAACGCTGGATTTAGGCTAACTCCGGTATTTGGAGTCACTCAAAAAAGGGTCTAACGCTCACTTTTCAGCCGCGACTTTTCCATACCGCAGATCCCCTTTCGTCATTTGCATATCCTATCTTTTCAATGAGATCTTTCTAACTCCGGTATTTAGAGTCGTGTCTGAAGTGAGCGTTAGAAATCTAACGACAAAACTCCAGACGCAGAAAAAAGTCAGGAGTTAAGAGCTTTCTGGGCTAACGCCGGTTCATAAAGCTCTTAACTACTGTGCTCTAAAGTACACTAACACCCATAAACTACCTATGCACCCCTAAACCGAGGTCCCCCCACATCGCCACCACTCGATTAAATTTTTTTAACCCCTAATCTGCCGACCGCCACCTACGTTATACTTATGTACCCCTAATCTGCTGCCCCTAACACCGCCGACCCCTATATTATATTTATTAACCCCTAACCTGCCCCCCACAACGTCGCCGCCAGCTACCTACAATAATTAACCCCTAATCTGCCGACCGCAAAGCGCCGCCACCTACGTTATACTTATGTACCCCTAATCTGCTACCCCTAACACCGCCAACCCCTGTATTATATTTATTAACCCCTAATCTGCCCTCCTCAACGTCGGCTCCACCTGCCTACACTTATTAACCCCTAATCTGCCGAGCGGACCGCACCGCTACTATAATAAAGTTATTAACCCCTAATCCGCCTCACTAACCCTATAATAAATAGTATTAACCCCTAATCTGCCCTCCCTAACATCGCCAACACCTAACTTCAATTATTAACCCCTAATCTGCCGACCGGAGCTCACCGCTATTCTAATAAATGTATTAACCCCTAAAGCTAAGTCTAACCCTAACACTAACACCCCCCTAAGTTAAATATAATTTTAATCTAACGAAATAAATTAACTCTTATTAAATAAATTATTCCTATTTAAAGCTAAATACTTACCTGTAAAATAAATCCTAATATAGCTACAATATAAATTATAATTACATTGTAGTTATTTTAGGATTAATATTTATTTTACAGGCAACTTTGTAATTATTTTAACCATGTACAATAGCTATTAAATAGTTCATAACTATTTAATAGTTACCTAGTTAAAATAATTACAAAATTGCCTGTAAAAGAAATCCTAACCTAAGTTAGAATTAAACCTAACACTATACTATCATTAAATTAATTAAATAAAATACCTATAATTACCTACAATTAAACCTAATACTACACTATCAATACATTAATTAAATACAATATCTACAAATAACTACAATGAAATAAACTAACTAAAGTACAAAAAATAAAAAAGAACTAAGTTACAAAAAATAATTTTTTTTACAAACATAAGAAAAATATTACAACAATTTTAAACTAATTACACCTACTCTAAGCCCCCTAATAAAATAACAAAGATCCCCAAAATAAAAAATGCCCTACCCTATTCTAAATTACTAAAGTTCAAAGCTCTTTTACCTTATCAGCCCTGAACAGGGCCCTTTGCGGGGCATGCCCCAAGAAGTTCAGCTCTTTTGCCTGTAAAAAAAAACATACAATACCCCCCCCAACATTACAACCCACCACCCACATACCCCTAATCTAACCCAAACCCCCCTTAAATAAACCTAACACTAAGCCCCTGAAGATCATCCTACCTTGTCTTCACCTCACCAGGTATCACCGATCCGTCCTGGCTCCAAAATCTTCATCCAACCCAAGCGGGGGCTGGCGATCCATCATCCGGTGGCTGAAGAGGTCCAGAAGAGGCTCCAAAGTCTTCATCCTATCCGGGAAGAAGAGGCGATCCGGACCGGCAACCATCTTCATCCAAGCGGCATCTTCTATCTTCATCCGATGACGAGCGGCTCCATCCTGAAGACCTCAACCGCGGACCCATCTTCTTCCGGCGACTGAAGAATGACGGTTCCTTTAAGGGACGTCATCCAAGATGGCGTCCCTCGAATTCTGATTGGCTGATAGGATTCTATCAGCCAATCGGAATTAAGGTAGGAATATTCTGATTGGCTGATGGAATCAGCCAATCAGAATCAAGTTCAATCCGATTGGCTGATCCAATCAGCCAATCAGATTGAGCTTGCATTCTATTGGCTGATCGGAATCCGAGGGACGCCATCTTGGATGACGTCCCTTAAAGGAACCGTCATTCTTCAGTTGGACGTCGCCGGAAGAAGATGGGTCCGCGGTGGAGGTCTTCAGGATGGAGCCGCTTGTCATCGGATGAAGATAGAAGATGCCACTTGGATGGTTGCCGGTCCGGATCGCCTCTTCTTCCCGGATAGGATGAAGACTTTGGAGCCTCTTCTGGACCTCTTCAGCCACCGCATGATGGATCGCCAGCCCCCGCTTGGGTTGGATGAAGATTTTGGAGCCAGGACGGATCGGTGATACCTGGTGAGGTGAAGACAAGGTAGGATGATCTTCAGGGGCTTAGTGTTAGGTTTATTTAAGGGGGGTTTGGGTTAGATTAGGGGTATGTGGGTGGTGGGTTGTAATGTTGGGGGGGGGTATTGTATGTTTTTTTTTACAGGCAAAAGAGCTGAACTTCTTGGGGCATGCCCCGTAAAGGGCCCTGTTCAGGGCTGGTAAGGTAAAAGAGCTTTGAACTTTAGTAATTTAGAATAGGGTAGGGCATTTTTTATTTTGGGGGTCTTTGTTATTTTATTAGGGGGCTTAGAGTAGGTGTAATTAGTTTAAAATTGTTGTAATATTTTTCTTATGTTTGTAAATATTTTTTTATTTTTTGTAACTTAGTTCTTTTTTATTTTTTGTACTTTAGTTAGTTTATTTCATTGTAGTTATTTGTAGATATTGTATTTAATTAATGTATTGATAGTGTAGTGTTAGGTTTAATTGTAGGTAATTATAGGTATTTTATTTAATTAATTTAATGATAGTATAGTGTTAGGTTTAATTCTAACTTAGGTTAGGATTTATTTTACAGGTAATTTTGTAATTATTTTAACTAGGAAACTATTAAATAGTTATGAACTATTTAATAGCTATTGTACATGGTTAAAATAATTACAAAGTTGCCTGTAAAATAAATATGAATCCTAAAATAGCTACAATGTAATTATAATTTATATTGTAGCTATATTAGGATTTATTTTACAGGTAAGTATTTAGCTTTAAATAGGAATAATTTATTTAATACGAGATAATTAATTTCGTTAGATGTAAATTATATTTAACTTAGGGGGGTGTTAGTGTTAGGAGTAGACTTAGCTTTAGGGGTTAATACATTTATTAGAATAGCGGTGAGCTCCGGTCGGCAGATTAGGGGTTAATAATTGAAGTTAGGTGTCGGCGATGTTAGGGAGGGCAGATTAGGGGTTAATACTATTTATTATAGGGTTAGTGAGGCGGATTAGGGGTTAATAACTTTATTATAGTAGCCGTGCGGTCTGCTCGGCAGATTAGGGGTTAATAAGTGTAGGCAGGTGGAGGCAACGTTGTGGGGGGCAGATTAGGGGTTAATAAATATAATATAGGGGTCGGCGATGTTAGGGAAGCAGATTAGGGGTATATAGGGATAATGTAAGTAGCGGCGGTTTACAGAGCGGCAGATTAGGGGTTAATAATAATATGCAGGTGTCAGCGATAGCGGGGGCGGCAGATTAGGGGTTAATAAGTATAAGGTTAGGGGTGTTTAGACTCGGGGTACATGTTAGAGTGTTAGGTGCAGACGTAGGAAGTGTTCCCCCATAGCAAACAATGGGGCTGCGTTAGGAGCTGAACGCGGCTTTTTTGCAGGTGTTAGGTTTTTTTTTTCAGCTCAAACAGCCCCATTGTTTCCTATGGGGGAATCGTGCACGAGCACGTTTTTGAGGCTGGCCGCTTGCGTAAGCAACTCTGGTATCGAGAGTTGAAGCTGCGTTAAATATGCTCTACGCTCCTTTTTTGGAGCCTAACGCAGCCTTTATGTGGACTCTCAATACCAGAGTTATTTTTATGGTGCAGCCAGAAAAAAGCCGGCGTTAGCTTTTCGGGTCGTTACCGACAAAACTCTAAATCTAGCCGTAAATCTTTTGTTGAAGCAGTGGGTGCTATATATTGCTCTCCCTTGGCAGTGGTGATGATACTGAGATTTTGCTCCTGTCATTTTCTGATATTCAATGGCACGTGCCAAGAGTGTCCTGAGCCTCTTTCATCCCTATTGTTCTTGTTGGTTATTGAACCTCTAGCGGTTGACACTTGCTCCCACTCAGATATATCTGGTATGATATCATACTGTGCAGTCCAAGGCTCTGTTCGCTGATGACCTCTCAATTTTTTTGGCAGACCCTGAGCGTTCACTCTCTCATTTAATCTTCAGTGGTTTGGCAAAGTTTATTTTTATAAACTAAATGTTACTAAGACAGAAGCATTCTACATTAATGTGGCCGGTTCGGAGGTGGATGTTTATCTTTTCTGGTGGTTGTCAGTGTCATGCATTTAAATGTGGTGTTATCCTATGATCCTCAAGTACGGATAAAAGCAAATTTTGTGTCTCTACTTTCAGGCATGTTACTATGCAGGGAGCTAAATCAATTTCAATCCACTTTTTCTGTGCATGTTTGGCGGCCCCATTCTTTCAAGTCAGGTGTTCCTACTGATAGGGGCAGTATAACTCTCCCAAACTAAAGCAGTAATCGGAAGCAGCCATGTTGTCTAATGTGTCCTCTTGGGGCCCTTCTCTTGCACCAACTTGGTGGAGAGAGCTAGAACAGGCTTTGCTTCCAGCACACTTGCAGTTAGATGGGAGATCTTATTTGTCTTTCGACAAACACAGGGATTCTCCTAAAATTAGCCAAACCTATTGTGCATGTGTGTCTGGTGTGTGCTATTTTTAATATAGGTTTAATTGTGAAATATCACACTCAGCACTATAAATTGTGATCCACTTGTAACCTAGTCCTTTATTTTTAACTTCTGTACACCATAAACAAACAATAAATTTTGTATTCATTATGAAAGGATGCAGCAAGATAAATGTAATGGAATATTAGTTGATAATCATACCAGGGCTCAACATTTCCACTCTCCCACTAGCAATTGGTGAGTGGAAATTTATCAGTGGCGAGTGAAAGTTAGTGAGTGAATGTCTACAAATATTATCTAAAGGAATATTTTATATCCATAAAAGGGCAAGGAAATGGTATTCATCTAGGACTATAGGGACCCCATTAGTGCTTAAACTGTTACTTCTGAGAGGGTAAACAGGGGCAGAGAGAGAGAGATTAGAGAGGACAAGTGGAAGTGATGAAAAAGATAGCATTAAGAAAAGTGGAGAAAATAAAAAAAGTGAGTAAAGAGAGAGGTGAGAGAAAGAGTGCAAAGAGAATATATGGTCTGAGAGAGAAGGGAAGAGTGCAAAAAGAGAGATTGAAGAGAGGAGGTAGTGGAGAAAGATATATGAGAGGTGATAATTCTAAAACAATTTTTCCAGGTCTGCTATAACCTCACATTAATGTCAAGACTTTCTGCTTTCTCTCATTTTAACAACTTATTTTTTCTGTAACGCTGATGTCTTCCCCAGAACCCTCTTAGATGTAGTGATGTCGCGAACTGTTCGCCGGAGAACAGTTCTCGGCGAACATAGCTTGTTCACGTTTGCCGCTGTGGCTAATATATGCGATGTTCGATCCGCCCCATGTATCATCATTGAGGAAACTTTGACTCATCTAATCTCTGCTGTAAGGACAGCACCCCAAAAAGCCCTTTTTAGGGCTATTACTTCAGTCGTTTTTTTGTTTTTTTTTATTTGTAATTTTATTTGCATTTGCCTGGCTTTCAGCCTGTGTGTGAGGCTCACAGCATATACTGTGATTAGTGCCACCACTGATATCTGCTTAACATTAGTGTAAATTTAACCAACAAAACTTTTAAATAATTTTGCTAGTGTAATCTAATTTCATTTTCTATCAGGCCTGTGTGTCAGGCTTACACAGCATACACTGTGGTTAATTGCTGTGCCAGCAGCCACCACTCATATCTGCTTAACATTATTTTAATTAAAAAAAAAAAAACTTTTAAATCATTTTGCTAGTGTAATCTAATTTCATTTTCTATCAGGCCTGTGTGTTTCTGGCTTACACAGCATACTGTGGTTAATTGCTGCTAGCAGCCACCACTCATATCTGCTTAACATTATTTTAAATTTTTAAAAAAACTTTTAAATCATTTTGCTAATGTAATCTAATTTCATTTTCTATCAGGCCTGTGTGTTTCTGGCTTACACAGCATACTGTGGTTAATTACTGTCCTAGCAGCCACCACTCACATCTGCTTAACATTATTTAAATTTTTTTTTAAAAACTTTTAAATCATTTTGCTAGTGTAATCTAATTTCATTTTCCATCAGGCCTGTGTGTCAGGCCCACATCATATAGTGTGATTAATAGCTCTTTTTTTCCACCACTTATATCTGGTGTAACATTAGTGTAAATTTGTAAAAAAAAATATTTTTTACATCAGTCATCTTCTAGTGTTATTTAATATTAGTTGCCAGGCCAGCCTGGCTGCCATTAGTGCCAGCCTGTGTGTCAGGCTGCCAGCATATACTGTGCCTACTTCCATCCTCAGTGCCAGTCCACCACTCCTATCTGGTGTAACATTAGTTTAAATTTTGTAAAAAAAACTTTTACATCAGTCTTCTAGTGTTATTTAATTTTAGTTTACAGGCCAGCCTGCCACTAGTGCCAGCCTGTGTGTCAGGCTGCCAGCACATACTGTGCCTATTTCTATCCTGAGTGCCATCACTCCTATCTGTTGTAGCATTAGTGTAACTTTTTTAAAAACAAACTGTTACATCAGTCTGCTATTGTTATGTAATTGCAGTTGCCTGTCTGCCAGCGTGTGTGCCAGGCCCACTTTCCAACTAGTGCCATGAATCATATTTGTTATAACAGTAGTGTAAATATTTAAAATAAAAACTTTTTTGACTGTGAATCATCAGTCTGCTAGTGCAATTGAATTGCAGTTGCCTGCCTCCCAGCGTGTGTGCCAGGCCCACTTGCCAACTAGTGCCACCAATCATATTTGTTATAACAGTAGTGCAAATATTTAAAATAAATATTTTTTGACTGTGAAAGATCAGTCTGCTAGTGTAATCTAATTGCAGTTGCCTGCCTGCCAGCGTGTGTGCCAGGCCCACTTGCTGCCACCAATCATATTTGTTATAACAGTTTTGAAAATATTTTAAATCAAAACTTTTTTGACTGTGAATCATCAGTCTGCTAGTGCCATTTGGGGTTGTAACAGGTATTAAACTAATAAGAACAGTACTACTGAAATATACCTAGTTAACACGGTTCCAAGAGAGCAGGTTTTATTGTTGTACTTTGTTAGGCTAATCATGATGGCCATATAGACCTCCCCCGAGAGGTGGGAGTAACAGGGATGAAAGTGCTAAGAATAGTACTACTTTGCACAACCTAGTTAGCCATGGGTCCCAGTCCAAGACCGCATGTCTTGTTGTTTTATTTGGTCCTGCTAATTAGCAGGCCATATAGACCTCCCACCATTAGGGGTTGTAACAGGTATTAAACTAATAAGAACAGTACTACTGAAATAAACCTAGTTAACATGGTTCCAGGAGCGCAGGTTTTATTGTTGTAATTTGTTAGGCTAATCATGATGGCCATGTAGACCTCCCCCGAGAGGTGGGAGTAACAGGGATGAAAGTGCTAAGAATAGTACTACTTAACACAACCTAGTTACCATGGGTCCCACACCGCATGTTTTGTTGTTATACTTTGTCAGGGTAATCATGCAGGCCATATAGACCTCCCCCGATAGGGGGAGTAAGAGGGATTAAACTGCTAAGAACAGTACTACTTAACACAACCTAATTACCATGGGTCCCAGACCGCGTGTCTTGTTGTTATACTTTGTCAGGGTAATCATGCAGGCCATATAGACCTCCCCCGATAGGGGGAGTAACAGGGATTAAAGCGCAAACAATAGTACTACTTAACACAACCTAGTTACCATGGGTCCCAGGCCGCATGTTTTATTATTATACTTTTTCAGGGTAATTATATATCTATCAAATCTATTTATCTTCTATCGATTCTATCTAACTATCAATCTTTGTATATCTATCTATCAAATCTATCTATCTCGTGTCCGGACTGTTTTGAGACAGCCACTTGTGTTTTTGACAAATTTGAAGTAGGAGGACAGACCAATCATCTTCTTCCATCTCCCTGTTCCAAAAATGCAGGCCATATAGACCTCCCCCGATAGGGGAGTAACAGGTAGTAGTAAACTGCTAAGAATAGTACTACTTAACACACCACGGGTCCCAGATCGCATGTCTTATTGTTATACTCTGTCAGGGAAATTATATATCTTTCAAATCTATCTATTTATCTATCAAATCTATCTAACTATCAATCGTATCTATCAAATGTATATTGCATCTATTGATCGATGTAATTCGTATCTATAAAATGTATATTGCATCTTTTGATCAATGTAATTCGTTTCTATCAAATGTATGTTGCATCTTTTGATCGATAAAATTCGTATCTATCAAATGGATATTGCATCTATTGATCTATGTAATTCGTATCTATCAAATGTATATTGCATCTATTGATCTATGTAATTTGTATCGATCATATGTATATTCCATCTATTGAGCTATGTAATCTATGTATCTATCTATCAAATCTATCTATCTCGTGGTTGTGCAAATGGACTGTTTGCGGTTGTTTGCGGTGCGTTACACTTGGAGTTTGGTCTGTCACTGTGAAGCGGGCGTAACCCTTACACTACCTGATCGATACAACATCATAACTAATGTTTTAAAGCACGTTATTGCAAACAATTTATTAATGTTAGGTGATTTAGGCCCTTTATGGGTTAAAAGCAGACTCTGCATCAACTATGTAATTTTCCATGGGAGTTTTGCCATGGATCCCCCTCCAGCATGCCACAGTCCAGGTGTTAGTACCCTTGAAACAACTTTTCAATCACTATTGTGGCCAGAAAGAGTCCTTGTGGGTTTTAAAGTTCGCCTGCCTATTGAAGTCAATGGCGGTTCACGCGGTTCGCCGGTTCGTGAACAATAGCGGAAGTTCGAGTTCGTCGTTCGCAAACCAAAATTTTTAAGTTTGCGACATCACTACTAGATGTTGCTAACTGCTATGCACTTATTTTTGTTAATTTATTACTGAATGTAGCATTATTTAATTTATGGTATAAAACAAAAACTATATTAAAAAATGACTGCACAATAACGTGTTTCACATTGGCTAAACATATGCAAAGTGTGTGTGTGGGTGTGGTGTAGGCGGGTAGTGGGTTAGGGCTTGAAAATTTGAGCCCTGATCATAAAATTATATTATGGTTTATAATATGGTCACTACACATTTGTCTACTTTCACTGGCATAATCCATAGTATATATATATATATATATATATATATATATATATATATATATATATATATATATATATATATATATATATATATATGTATATATATATATATTTAGATATTTCTATGTTTGCATATATATATGTTATACTCTTTGCAGCCTTTTTTGTCTAACACCTTATACCATATATCTTTGAGCCCTTATAACTTTTTAATATTTTTAAAAAAAATAATTTTTAGCAGATGTTTATATGAGTGTAACTGTACTTTTAAGTGTAAGCTCTCAATTTATGCTAACCCGTCTTGCGCGGGGGGAAATACAGTATTGCTTGCTTGCAACAGTTAGCGCTCCACTTGTAATATAGCCCTTAAAGGGGCCCTAAAGTCAAAATTAAACTTGCATGAATCAGATAGAGCATGCAGTTTTGCGATATTTTCCAATGTACTTCCATTATGAATGTGTGCTGTCTTTTTATATGAACACTTCCTGAGGCACCAGCTACTACTGAGCATGTGCAAGCATTTACTGTGTATATGTACATAAATCTTCAAATGGCTAATGGCTGTCACATGATAAAGGCTGGCAAATTTAAGTCAATTTGGAAATGTGCCAGAAAAAATGTCTCCTGCTCATTTCAAATTCAAAGTACTATTGTATTTATTTTACTATGCTCTTGTTAATGATGCAATTATACTGTATTTAAATTGACATTAAACACTTAATACATTTTATAAACCTAGTATTGAATTTATTCCTTCTAATTATGGCTGCTGCCATGTTGAAATCTAGCTTTCACTACATTCCAGTGCTGACCTGTTTGCACATGTGCAGCAACTCTACTTCCCATAGTGTGATCACACATTGCCATACCAAACATGAAGGTAACCCTAACTGCTATAGGATTACACCGATTACACCGATTGAAGAAATTCCCACATTGCATTTATATAACAGATTCATGAGGCTCAGGCAGAGGGAAACCTACTGGATCCATAAGCTTAAAACAATCCATCCTTTTGGACTGAATTTGAATGTGGATCTAGCAGCTTTCTGATATATAGGGTATACTAGGACATCAACATCATTTTGTATTCACACAGGGATCCCATCACATGTCACATTCACTCATATTGGCATTAATATTATTTTCCAAATAGCCACTAGCAACACTGCACTTATATATGAACATATCTAGGTTTTATGTCCTTTTATTCAGTTTTTCACCGCACCTAATTTATTCCACGTTATTAACTCACACGACATAGGCCTCGCTTCCATTGAGTCGTAATTCAGTTTGCGTGCACTCGCAAACCGATAAATATGCTGTCGGAAGCAATATCGTTTATCGACTGTTTCCAATGGCGCGTTATACCTCAATATCGGCAGCCGGACTTCGGCTGCCGAAAAGATCTTCGCGTCCCATAGAAAGTAATAGAAGCCGTTAATCGATAAATTATACCAGGTTTCCAATGAAAGCGCTAACCGTTAATACATTGTCGGAGGCTGTCGATACATTGAGAAATATTACCCCCAGCTCAACTAGGTGTAAAAGAGGAAAATTGTGCTTTCTGAGACCTATTTTCTATTTAAATTATAAAACTTGCAAATAATGCAAGTGTTTTAATGTAGAAATAAATTGTTATAAGTAATATTTATTGTTGTCTCATGTATAGAAATAGTTGAACTTATATTCTAATAGAAATATCAATATATATTTAAATATAATAATATATGCAAGAACATATATACAGAATGCAAACTAGACCTATGCCTAGGGCAGCAATAAATATTACTTATATTTATGAAGTGTTAAATATAATTATATTAGAAAATAGTATTTGATTATTAAAAATATGGATAAGTGTTTTTTATTTTTCTTGAGAGGCGATCACAGGTAAGAAGCACGGACGTTAAACGTAAATTCTATAGCGTAAGGTCGGGTTACCTTAGCAACTAATTGATTTTCAAGAAATCCGACGTTAGATGGAAGCGTTA
This sequence comes from Bombina bombina, assembly GCF_027579735.1. NCBI lineage: Eukaryota > Metazoa > Chordata > Amphibia > Anura > Bombinatoridae > Bombina > Bombina bombina. The sequence goes on along the minus strand of NC_069499.1, from coordinate 1,517,782,945 downwards.
ACACAACGTTAACTTACAGCTACACGAAAAGAGCGACTGCGCGCAACACGCTAATCTTTTCAATGGAAACCTGGTACTAAAATGCAGCCGTAAATTACTTTTAGCTGTCGGCCGCTTCGGTAGCTTACGGCTCCATTTTTAACGACTCAATGGAAGCGAGGCCATAGTTAGTCATATAATCACACATACACTCATACTATGTCTTATTAGCAGTAGCAATTCACTGAATATATATTTAAATACACTTAGTTTAATCGCAAAGTAACTTAGATGACACTAGGTAACAGTAACATTCACCAGTTAGGAGAGAAAGTTTAGTTACGATCATGCTTCAATATATTGCATTAGATGATTATTATAATAACAAACTAGTCATCACCAGCTCCCCGACATGTTAACAAATATAGAAAAGCACAAATCACTCTTACTAGTATCTATAATAGATCATAGAACCAATCACTATTAAATACTTGTAGACTTATGTAGGTACACCCCCTTATCTGAAAAATGTATTTGTCCAGATACGGAGAGTCTACACTGTTCCCAATCATGTATTATCACTATTTGGGGCATCACATTGTGTTATAGTAGCCAAGCGCACAACAACCACATTAGCTATTTATAATATTATGAACAGTATATTAGGCATCGGAGTGCCAAATTTATCAATTTTATCATTGTATTATGGTATAATACACCGAGATCATTTGGGCATGTGTATTATGGGCTAGACCACCAAATAATGTGTTGTAGTTATAAGGAATTTTTTCAGTGTTAATACTAATGTGTATAGAATTGTCCAAATTGTAAGGGGAGATTATATATATATATATATATAGATATATATTTATTATGTTATTTTACAATTTCAGAAATATTTATTAGCATTAGTATTGAATACGCACTTTTGCATGTATATTTTTTTCCCTAAGGTTATGTGCCAACTGCAAGATTAAAGGAACGCATAGGCTGTCGAGAGCAGAATAAAGCATATAAATACATATAGCATTACAGGAATGTATAATAGGACTATAGCATGTAACCACAGCCTTTTTTCAAGTCGTCCTAGAAGGAGACCGATAATTACAACAGGTTTTTTTTGGTTTTTTTACCCAGAAACTTCCCAATAGGTCGATATAATATGGGTTTGTTATCTAAGTCAAGTTTTGATAGGTCAATCATTTAATTCATGCAAACGTCATAACCAAGGGTGTGCGTATTTTACAGCAATTGATTGGTTAAGGGGGTGTAGAAATAGAGCAAGGAATCAGTGTAACAATATAGCCTGAAGAAACGGCACTCAGCAGAGAAACGCGTTGCTAAGCAACAATTTTATTTGTTTTAAATAAAATAATTACTGTTTTATCCTTGCTCTGGATATTGGAACTTTTTTACCCCCTTATGGTTTGGATATCCGCCTGGTTGGAGTTTCCATATCAAGGGTTCACTTTCATCGGCCAGCTGTTTGGTATCCCGGATCTAGTTTGTCATCGGAAGTGGTCAGTGCGGAGAGCCTCGATCTGATCCTAAGCGTCTATTGCCTAAGCGAGTCAGCCGAACGGCTCTGAAGCTTCGGCCTGTTCGTTATTGCACTGCATGTGCAACGCCGCTTGTGAGTATATCTCCATCTATATTACATCTGGTGATACCGGTATAGGACATACTACACCAAGAGCGCCTCTCTTTTTTCTGTATTTCAGGAACAGTTCTACTTCAGATACCTGCAGTCCAGCCTATGTCCCATAATTTTTAGGGTTGCCCCCCAGCTGGTATTTACAGGCACAGCCGGTAATCGGTGCTTAGGAGCCGGTGCCGGTATTAGTAAAATACCAGCAATGCAAAAGACGGGTTTTTTTTACACAGTACTGTGAATATCAGGAACCCTTTTCCATTGTTTCTCCTGCTCCGTCCACACTTTGTAAAAATGACGTCTCTTCCTCTAGTCATAACCGACAGATCTAAAACTAAACCTGCACAGTCATTGGTCGCTAAAAACCCGGAACTGTCTGTAATTGGCTGGCGCACTTGGTTATGTTTTTGACATTGTGAGAGGTGAGAAGGGATTGTGTACATATTGCCGGTGCTGGCTGCTCTTTGGGGTCTCACAAGCTGTCAGTGCTGTTCTCTATCGCACTCACCTCAGATTTAATCACCTCCCTCTTTTTGGCTTCCATGTCGTGAGATTAGAGGTCACTAAACTTTCCACCAGGCACTCATGGTATTACAGGCTTCCGAACTACAATTCCCAGCAAGCATGCAACACAATACTCTATTTAACCTCGGTCCGCACATGTGTGCGCCCTCTAGCGAGCACACTGCATATTGTCTAGTGTGCCAATCTTATTCCTTATGGTTATTCCTTATGGTGCTGAATCCAAAATCATTGTATAATACTGTGCACAATGCAACTGACCCTTGCAGTGTCTGCCACCCGTTTTGCAGAGAGGAGGGAGGAGTAGGACAGATGAATGCTGGTCCTCACTCCTCCTTGACCCAAGTGGCACCACGCTTAGTAGAGGGAAAGTGAGGGAAGAAGCAAGCTGCCTGCAGTCAACTAACCGTGATTCGTGACCCGTCCCAATTCCTTGATCTGTGCGGCAGCGTGGTGCTGGTGTCTGTATGTCTTGGTCAGGAGTTGCAGACTCTCAAAATAACCACACAAAAAAATTAAAGGTAATACCACAAGCAGTCTTTATATACATGTTATTTTAACTTGTTTTATTAGATGACTAATTTGTACTTGTGGAACTAGACCAGGGGCATCCAACGTGCAGCCCACTTGACAGCAAAGTGTCGGTCTCCTGACTTATAGAAACATAGAATATGTTGACAGATAGGAACCATTCTGCCTATCTAGTCTCTACCACTTCTGCTGGATGGCTATTCCACCATGTATCCACTACCCTCTCTGTAAAGAGAGTGCTTTTTGATGTTTTTAATTTGAAATGTACCTTGGAGTCCTTCAATAACGTCTGTACTTTGGAAAATGTCCGCCACAGCCTTCAAGAAAAATCTTTTACACAAGAAATTCAACACATTACTTTTCTAAAGGGATCCACTCTTTTATGGGTTATTCTCTAAATATCAGAATCTATGCCCATGAGCTGTGTAGTTTATCTTCTAATAACAATGTCACTTTATAGGAAGAATTAGCAGAAATGCATTACAGATCAATTAATCTCATACAGCAACATCTGGCAGAAGAATATGAAACCTTCAGAGTAATACTATTGCCATTAGAATATTTGTATACCCCAACAGGTGGGACATTTTGCAACATTAAGGGAATCTGAATCAATTGGCTCCGCCCATTTTTGGCCCCGCCCTCATCCATGGCCGGTGTTCTAAATTTTGTCTCGACTTTTCTGGACCCGCGTCACTTCCGGTGATGTGACATCAGCTGTTGGAGGTGTGTGGCGCTCACTGCGCATGCACAAGAGGCCCAACCTCCCAAAATCAGCTGTTGTAGTAAAAGCAAAGTGTTGAGGAGTTATATGGGCATAAACCTTCATTGCGCATGTGCACACGACCAGATCAGCTGAATAAAGGTCCAGGATTTATACAGGTGAGTTGCCTTCAGTGCGCATGCGCACGGTGACTGACGTACAATGAAAAAAAAACATACAATTTAAAATAACATTTAAAAATATATGTGAAGCCCAAATGATCAACAGTTAAAGTATAGGATGGATTACATTAAAAAAACGTCATGTACAGTGTCATGTGGCCCCACGAAAGGTTGTGTCTACATAGAGGGATCAGACATAAGGTTTATGGAATGAACCATTTACAGATTGAACTAAATTTATGTATTTGCAAAATTATTTCACAAACAGAAACTTAGGGGACCTATATTCAACGATTGAGAAAACCTATAAATACATATATTTTTAAATGTTATTTTAAATTGTATGGTTTTTTTTCCATTGTATGTCAGTCAACGCGCGCATGCGCACTGAAGGCAACTCATCTGCATAAATCCTGGTCCTTTATTCAGCTGATCGGGTCATGTGCGCATGCACGGAGTGTGTCTGGAGTGCATGCGCAATGAACGTTTATGCCCATATAACTCTTCGACCCTTTGCTTTTACTAAAACAGCTGACTTTGGGAGGTTGGGCCTCTTGCGCATGCGCAGTGAGCGCCACACACCTCCAACAGCTGATGTCACATCACCGAAAGTGACGCATGTCCGGAATTTTTATAAGACAAGACAAAATTTAGAACACAGGTATTTTGTTGAGGAAAAGGTGGCAACCCTACCCATAATGGCAGCACCCATGGTTAGAGGAAGGTGCATGAAATGTATTTAGTGTCCCTTTAATGGTTCTTTTACCATATAAATTACTTTTATACATACCTTGCTAATATTATCTAGGCTTAGGCAAGTAGTAGGAATATTATCTGGGTTTAGGAAATCTATGTCAGTCCCTTTATAAATACCTTGTTGACCTAAATCATAACCTCACAAAATAATTTCCCTGTGCAAAGGAGGGGGTGAAACTTCTAGGCTAGGCCGTTATTAAACAAGTCTGCTTGCTGACTTTTCATTTCCACTCATTTAAAAAGAGAGATTTCCCTCACATGCTTTTTTGTGACGTTGCTAAATATGTTCTCCATGTGACCGGATCGGCATAATGTGTGAAGGAATTGGAAGGATGACACAGCTCCCGGGAGCTACTAAGGTTAGCAAGTCAGGCCAAAGAGAAAGTAGAAAGGGGGGAGAGGGCAATTGCTTACAAACAAAACACGTTTCCTCTAGGAACAGCCAGCGAGCATGAAAGGATTGCAATTCCTATGCAGCATTCCTACATTCTGGCTTGGCTCCACACCCCGGAAATAAAGTCTCATTTGCTGCGGCACACTTTATATTTCATTTATAAAACCTATGCATACTCATCTGTCAAGTGCAAAATCAGGACACATGCTTTTTTTAAGAGGACAGAAACTCTAGGAATGTCATTTAAAGTTATTTACTCCAGAAGGCTATTAAATGTGGTATGATGAGCTCAAGAGGTTAAAATTTACAAACTCCCATTGTGTATTAAAACAGGGAGATATTTTTATTTATTTTTTAAATCTGGTATGTGTTTCAAGCATAGATGAGAAAGTTTAAAATATTCTAGATTGTATAGTGAGCTATATTAGCGAAAGAGGGCAGGCAATGATGCAATTTTATATGAGTTTGGTAGTGCAGCAAAACCTTAAAGTGACATAAAACCCAAAAATGTTCTTTAGTAAATTAGGTAGAACATACAATTTTAAACAACTTTCCAGTTTAATGCTATTATCAAATTTACTTAATTCTCTTGGTATCATTTGTTAAAGGAGCAGCAAAGCACTAGTGGTTTGTAACTAAACACATGGATGAGCCAATGACAATAGGTATATATATATATATGCAGCCACCAATCAGCAGTTAGAACCTAGGTTATTTGCTGCTCCTGAGCTTACCTAGATAAACCTTTCAGCAAAGGATAACAAGAGAATGAAGTAAATTAAATAATAGAAGTAAATTAAATATTAGAAGTATATTGGAAAGTTGTTTAAAATTGTATGCTCTGTCTAAATCATGAATGTCTAATTATGACTTTACTGTCCCTTTAAAGGGACTGTCAGCATTTATTTAAGAAATTGCTACACACAATTATTAAGTGCCAATAAAAGACACATTGCCCCCTTAAAAAGGATCAAAACCACCTTGAACGTTGGTTTATTACATGAGCAATCCTAAAGCAAACGGTTGCCACAATCTTTTATTCATAGAGGCGGTATAACATCTCTCATCCTGTCACAGAACACGGTCTATGTTATTGCCCAGCTGTTTATTTAAACAACAAACATAATGTGTAAGTTGATCACATGTTGTACTATATAATATTCATATGGTTATATGCACAGCAGCATATCATGCAGCAAGTATAATAATGTTTGGGACAGACTTGAGGATATCCTGAAGATAAAAAAGGTCACAGATCAAACAGAGTCTGAGGTCTTAAAGCAGATAGGAAAATGGGCACACTGGAAAGACCAAGCGGTACTTTAGAAAGAAAACAGGTGCAAGTGTAGTGAAAGGAATTCTGCAGTCTCACAATGTTGTTACTGTACTATAGAGCGTGTGATTGTCTTTGTTCTCTATGAGTGCAAACCCACATATCATTGTCTCAGAAAGATGATTTGTTCATTAATATTTATTCAAATTAATCATTTTTTCTCATAAAGTTAAAGAGACTCTAGACTGCCTTTTTTCCTGCAAGAAACTTGTAACATTACATTGCAAGTAGGATTGCCAGGTGTCCAGTTTTCAACCGGACAGTCCAGTATTTTAACAGGCTGTCTAGTAAAATCTTCACAATAATACTGGATACTTAAATGTCCAGTTTTTTGTAAAGTCTTTAAGTGTTAAAGGGTTAGAAATCTTTGTAACCAGTCATATATAAAAACTAATGTTTTATAAAGATGCATATAAAGTTTATTAAATGTACTTAATTTGACTATAAACGAAGCTTCTAAGTTTATAAAGTCTTTATATTTATTTTTCATAAAATCTATAACCGCCTATAAAAGTGCCTATAAAAGGGGGCAGCACTTTTTCAATATGCATAATTGCGCTCTATCCAATCAGCTTAATAATCATATTGAGGGTCTGAGGTTGAGTTAAACATCACATGCGCACTAATGTTTTTGAAGAATCGCTTGCGCACTTCTGCTGTCTGGAGAGCCACTCCCCCTGACCGAGTCATCACAAACCTCTTGTTATGCTTCTGACGCTTTGCGGATGACGCGCATCAAGGCAGAGCATAGATGAGAAAGCATATGCGCATCTGCGAGTCACAGGTGTAGATGAACTGCTCATGCATGGCACCATGATGGTTCTACCCAGGTAGACCACCGTTATAGGGCACCTATACTGAGCTTAATGGGGGTTTGGCAGACATCACATTTTATAACAGAAAATATAGGTAAACCCTTTAAAATATTTAATATAGATAAATTACAAAAAGTATTTATATTCCACAATGTTTTTAATAATTTATAAATATTTTTTGGGTTTCCTATCCCTTTAACTAAATCGAATGCATCAGCGCATTAGAAATATGGGGTAGAAAGAAGTGTGGGGCAGTCAAGGGGTGAAATCCCTTCTGTTTTTGTGTGTTACTGACAGCCAAAGAGGTCAAATTATATAGTTGTATGCTACTGGCAGCCAAGGGGTAAAATGACTGCTCGGTTCTGAAAAAATACATAGTGGGATGTAGAGTGGTGCTAAGACAGACATTCTGAGAGTGGGGTACCTGCCATATTGCCCAGTCACTGAAAGATTTCCAGTATTTTTTAGCGGACAGCTGGCAACCCTAAGTGCAAGCTGTAATTCTGTCTCTTTCTAAAGGGTAAAGGTGAACACTTAGTTCATTTTAATGCTTGTGACTGCTTGTTTACTGGGCACACTAACTTCCCATACCCAGAGGCTATTTTTTTTATCTTCAGTCAGGGTGGGCACTACAGCCTATCAGAAGCCGTTTGCCCAGCAGAGAATCATTCTGATTACTTTACTATAAATTATATTTACTGGTCTCTCTCAAGGTTAGCTTCAAATCATTGGTAATCAAACTCTGATATATGGAATTTCTGGTGTTTAATTGTGTGATAAAGTGAAACAGAGAGGGTAAGAAAGCTACAGCTGTATTACTATTTATTCATTATGAAAGAGGCATTAAAGGGCCAATAATGTCAAAATTAAAGTTTCATAATTCAGATAAAGTAATATACTTCCATTATCAAAATGTTCACTTTTTTATATACACATTTTGTGAGGCTCCAGCTACTACTGAGCATGTGCAAACGTGCACAGTATATAGGTTTATGCATTTTGTGATTGGCTAATGTCTGTCACATGATACAGGGAGGAGGGAAAATAGGATTAACTTTAAAAATTTGCCAGAACATATTTTACTGCTTATTTCAAAATCAAAGTAAGTGCTATTGCATTGTCTTTTAATTATTGTGCATTTGTCAGTTATTAAATTCTACTGTATTAGTGGTCCTTAAAATTTAGATTTTGAGTAGATCACAAACGTTTGTGCCCAAGCGATATGGGATATATTGTGAAGGTTTGCGCTCATTGGGCTTACCGCTCGTATTACGAGTTAAACATAAACGTGATTGCATTTACGCTTAGGTTTAATTCATAGTTATCCAGAGCAACTTCAGAGCTCTGGATAACTGTTTTGCGAAACTAAAAAGTTGCACAAAACACATAAAAAATACATTACAAAATATAGCTACACTCATAATAACACCATCTAAAAAAATTATTTAAAAGAAATATTGCACACAAAAGTTATAAATGTTCAAAAATATGAGATCTCTGGTATTAGAAAAAAAAGTCAGGCAAAGGACTTTAACATTGAGATACATACATACAGTACATACACATCTCTAAAGATGTGTATATATATATATTATATATATATATATAAAATAAAGTTTGTAAATGGAAAAATTGCAAAATTTATTGGAGTGTTTTTCGAAAAATTCTTTATATTGGGACTTTTTTTAGAATTTTACCAGTATCTAGGCATGTGGTGCAGACCCATACAATAGAAATCACTTATAATTTATGAGAAGACAAAGTGACATAAAATAATATCACTTTAACAAAGACTGGGATTTCAGCACTCTTTTAATAATAAATGACGCAACACTCTCATGATATAGTATCAAACTTGTGGGTTTATTACGTGTCAGATATACCCAAAAGACTACGAACTTGACTTGTAGAATATAATAATCAACACACAAAATACAGTACAGTGAATATAAAAATTGATTCCATATCTTCTAGAATTACTCCTAGAACATAACAGGACCGGTCCCAATTTCAACCACACCTCTACTAATGTGAACCTGTATAGTTAGTAAAGGATAAATATATTGAGACTTAAATGAGTCATCAAGTCTTATTAAGTTTAGGTCAGTGAAACCAGACTTATATATATCCTTTCTAGCTAAACGTGGTATTCAGCAAAAAGTTTAGACGTACAAATTAATAACGTGCATACATGATAATATTGCACTAACATATGTTAACATAGACCAATATTGTACAACACAACTGAAAAGCCACTATTATGTTTCACATTGCAATAGGAGCTAGCATTAGAGTATCAGAAAAAAAGCTGCTAAAAATGGAAAGACAGCTTTTATCCTTAAATATTGCTCTATTTGTTTGAAGCTGAAATTCCTTGCTCAGAGCTGTTGTTACTGCAAGGTAAAATCGTGCATGCATATAGGAGCCAAGCGTAGAGTTGTATCAGTAAGTTAGTAAATTCACCAAACCAGGTTGGGAAAGCTGTTGTTACTGCAGTGTAAAAGCATGCATGCAATTAGAGCCAAGCGTGGTGGTGTGTCAATATGTTAGAAAGTTCACCAAACCAAGTTGGGATATCGACACTACACAGCTGAGAGGCTTAGGCAGTCAATGAAGCAAAGAGAATTGTAGCCAAAATTTAACTTGAAAGCAAAGACAGCAAATTATGTAGCGGAAAAGGTACAGGAGGATACTTATGTTTAATATACTGTACCCCTCTGTCGACTGCACCTTTTCCTGTTAGAGTGACAATCTCTTCAAGCAATCTGTGCCAGGATCTTCATACTTTCGATGGATGAGAAAAATCTTTTATTTCTTTCTCTACTCCTTTTTTCTTGAAGAGCGCCTCACAGGCTTCCTTGCTTGCCGTCTTATAACGGATAGTTTTCCCAGAGCATAGAGCCTCCTTTGATCCACAGCTGGGCATTCAGCTTTCAAACTTGCCGCTTATCGAAAACAGCTTACTCAGACGCTAGCTCCTTCAGCGTGGTAGATCACTTTGGGAATTCCCTTCTTAAGGTGGACTGGGTGATGGCTGTGAGCTTCAAGCAGACTATTTGTGGCAGTCTTTTTTCTGAAATTCTCAGTCATTAAAACGTTTTTGACCACGGTAATTTGGCTTTACAAACATGGTAATTTTGCTTTACAAACAAGTTCACAGCTGGAACGGACGCTAATTGGGGCATATAGTTTGATTTCTGTTTGAAACCTGATCTTACTATACTTTGCATGGTTGGGGTCGGTACTGGGTCATGTGAATCAGGTTCACATGAATGTTCTAAAAAGAGGCCTCTCTTTTTGTCCTACAAATGGGTTTGACAAATTTGAGTTTATTAAAGACCTTCATTCCTTTGCTAGACGAATTGTTCTATCACAGATGTTTAAAGGAAAAGGAAGGAACATAGTTGATGACCTGGCACTAGATAGGAATGACAGATTGGCACTAGCAGATTTGGAAGATCTCCTAAACCTCCAAAACGAAGCTTTAAATGACCCAGTACCGACCCCAACCATGCAAAGTATAGTAAGATCAGGTTTCAAACAGAAATCAAACTATATGCCCCAATTAGCGTCCGTTCCAGCTGTGAACTTGTTTGTAAAGCAAGTTGAGAAAGACATTAAACAATTGACGTTTACAGGAATCATAGGTGACAATCTAACTAAAGCAGAGAGAAGAGCTCTGAATGAACTGAGCAATGCAGATAATGTGGTAATCAAAGCAGCTGATAAGGGCGGGAATGTGGTTCTCTGGGACGCGACAAGTTATACACTAGAAGTCAAAAGACAACTATTAGATAAGAACCAATATCTGCGCCTACCAGAGAATCCTATTCCCTCCATTAAGAATGCCCTGTTCAAAATACTCAATGATGCAAAATCAGATGGCATCATTAGTCTAGCAGAGTTTAAATATCTATATACGGAATTTCCAATTATGCCGGTGTTTTACTGCATACCGAAAATCCACAAAAATATGCTAAACCCCCCAGGCCATCCCATAATTTCTGGGATAGGTAGCATAACTGAAAATTTGGGAAACTACGTGGATAGTTTTCTCAAACCTTTCCTTAACACTATGCCATCATACGTAATTGATACGGCAGATTTGCTAAGAAAGATTGAGGGCTTGACTATTCCAAATGGAGCATACTTGGTCTCCCTTGACGTAGAGGGTCTTTACTCATCAATTCCCCATTCAATAGGAATTAGGGCAGCCCAGCACTTCTTAGAAACTAGAGGAACAACTTACTCTGAGCATACAAAATTTACTGTCAAACTTTTACAGTTTGTACTTGAAAACAATGTCTTTTCTTTCGATAACAAAGTATATAAACAAATAAGAGGAACTGCGATGGGGGCAACATGTGCCCCCACTTATGCTTGCCTCCACCTAGGTTCCTGGGAGATGGAGGAGGTTTTTCAAACAGAAGCATTCAATGAGCACATCCACATGTGGCTTCGCTATGTGGATGACATCCTTCTAATTTGGGAAGGATCAGAGAATGACCTTAAAGAATTTGTGTCTTTGCTAAATAAAAATGAAAGAAACATCACTTTAACACTTGTTTTCAGTAAGACTGAGTTATCTTTTCTAGATGTGCAAATTGCCGTGGTCAAAAACGTTTTAATGACTGAGAATTTCAGAAAAAAGACTGCCACAAATAGTCTGCTTGAAGCTCACAGCCATCACCCAGTCCACCTTAAGAAGGGAATTCCCAAAGGACAATTCTTGCGTCTGCGCAGAAACTGTTCATCATTAACGAAGTATGATGAACATGCTGCACTGATGGAAGAAAGATTTAAAATAAGAGGTTACTCTAAGAGAGCACTTTCTCATATAAGGAAATCTGTTAAGAAATTAGACAGGAATCAACTTTTATTTCCTAAAGATAAAAAGAAAGATGGAAAAATAAGATTAATAACAAAGTTTAACTGTCATTGGGGGAGTGTCAGGAATATACTTCAGAAGAATTGGAGTATCCTGTTAAATGATGACAATGTTGCAAAAGAAGTAGGTGATTTCCCAAGCCTTACGGCTAGAAGGGCACCTAATCTGAAAGACAAGCTTGTTAAAAGTAAATTTGTTTCACCACAGAAGAATTGGCTAACTAGTCAAAAAATAGTTGGTAATTTTCCATGTAAGAGGTGTGTTGCATGCAGATTCATGCATCAGACAAAAGTGTTTTCAGTAAGCCCAGATAAAATCTTCAAAATGAGATATTTCTTTAATTGCAATACTGAAGGTGTTGTTTATTTACTGTCTTGTTCTTGCCCTTATTTTTATGTCGGTAAAACTAAAAGAGTTCTGAAAGAAAGAATATTAGAACATCGCGACGACATAAAAAATAAGGTCCAAAGCAGTAGCGTTGCTAAGCACTTTGAAATCTTTCACAACAGTATTCCAGACAGTATGAGAGTCATGGGTATAGTCAAAGGCATCACCAGTGGAAGAGGGGGTAATAATGACAATACCCTGTTACAGAAAGAATGCAGGTGGATATTTAACCTATCTACCACTGGTCCAGGCGGAATGAATGAAAAATTGGATATGGCAAGCTATTTGCAATGATTTAATTGCGTAGAGCTTGTAGTGTCCAATACATATAAGTTCTGTTTCCTCCAATTATGGTGATTTTTAGAGTTGTCCCAAGAAAGTCCATCTTTTATTTGCAACAATTAAACTAACACAATTGCGAGTAAATTTGTGAATTTGTATATGATGTTTATAGTTTTAAACTTTCACCTTTACCTATGGGCGGTACTATTTGTGCTACCGTATAAAGTAAGTGCATTGCAAGTCCGTGAAACATGCCCTGAGGAAGCCCCGTCTATCTCTCTATGACGAGGGGGTGAAACGCGCGTCGGCTATTGGCTGACCGGACCCATGTGATCTACCACGCTGAAGGAGCTAGCGTCTGAGTAAGCTGTTTTCGATAAGCGGCAAGTTTGAAAGCTGAATGCCCAGCTGTGGATCAAAGGAGGCTCTATGCTCTGGGAAAACTATCCGTTATAAGACGGCAAGCAAGGAAGCCTGTGAGGCGCTCTTCAAGAAAAAAGGAGTAGAGAAAGAAATAAAAGATTTTTCTCATCCATCGAAAGTATGAAGATCCTGGCACAGATTGCTTGAAGAGATTGTCAATCTAACAGGAAAAGGTGCAGTCGACAGAGGGGTACAGTATATTAAACATAAGTATCCTCCTGTACCTTTTCCGCTACATAATTTGCTGTCTTTGCTTTCAAGTTAAATTTTGGCTACAATTCTCTTTGCTTCATTGACTGCCTAAGCCTCCCAGCTGTGTAGTGTCGATATCCCAACTTGGTTTGGTGAACTTTCTAACATATTGACACACCACCACGCTTGGCTCTAATTGCATGCATGCTTTTACACTGCAGTAACAACAGCTTTCCCAACCTGGTTTGGTGAATTTACTAACTTACTGATACAACTCTACGCTTGGCTCCTATATGCATGCACGATTTTACCTTGCAGTAACAACAGCTCTGAGCAAGGAATTTCAGCTTCAAACAAATAGAGCAATATTTAAGGATAAAAGCTGTCTTTCCATTTTTAGCAGCTTTTTTTCTGATACTCTAATGCTAGCTCCTATTGCAATGTGAAACATAATAGTGGCTTTTCAGTTGTGTTGTACAATATTGGTCTATGTTAACATATGTTAGTGCAATATTATCATGTATGCACGTTATTAATTTGTACGTCTAAACTTTTTGCTGAATACCACGTTTAGCTAGAAAGGATATATATAAGTCTGGTTTCACTGACCTAAACTTAATAAGACTTGATGACTCATTTAAGTCTCAATATATTTATCCTTTACTAACTATACAGGTTCACATTAGTAGAGGTGTGGTTGAAATTGGGACCGGTCCTGTTATGTTCTAGGAGTAATTCTAGAAGATATGGAATCAATTTTTATATTCACTGTACTGTATTTTGTGTGTTGATTATTATATTCTACAAGTCAAGTTCGTAGTCTTTTGGGTATATCTGACACGTAATAAACCCACAAGTTTGATACTATATCATGAGAGTGTTGCGTCATTTATTATTAAAAGAGTGCTGAAATCCCAGTCTTTGTTAAAGTGATATTATTTTATGTCACTTTGTCTTCTCATAAATTATAAGTGATATATATATATATATATATATAATAAGGCTGCACGATTAGTCGCATGATGCGATTAATCGTAAATTTTTATTGTGTGATTTTCAAATCACACAGAGATTTTTAGGCCCGCCCCCTATGACATACAGGAGCGGGCTCGTAAAGGCTAGCCCTCCGCTGACGAGTAAACCGGGTTAAAATTAAAAAAACAAAACAGCGCTGAGCATGTTTTTAACTGGTATTCGTGGAAGGTAGTAATGACAGCTGAGAGCACAGCCAATAATAGGCATCTTCTGGATGCCGAATGTTGACGGATATTATAAGCGTCCAATCAGTTAAGATCTCCTCTTTCTTTTGCCAATCATTCAGATTATATTAATGATTGATGGCCCTGCTTCCTAATAGCACATTGGAATTGGGGGAGCAGGAAGAGGAGGGGGTGGTGCGGTTGCCCTGCGGTAGGCGTACGCACAGGTCGGGATAGCAGTATGGCGGGAGATGAGTAATCAGGAGTCGGAGAGGCAAGTTGAGGAGCTTGAATCCTTCCTAGAAGAACAATTTGATTTTTTTGGGCCTAGCGGACTGTAAAGTCGCGGATACTTCCGCAGCTTCTGCGAGTCTAGAGATACCTGAGGCAGAGAGACTGGTTATGGACATAGGGAATTGGGGAGTTCACTCTTATTTTTCATTTCTGAGCAAGTTACACAGCTCACCTGGACGAACAATTGTCTGTCTCGCTTAAAAGCATGCCATTAACTCATTAAGATCGAATGTATTACTGACCTTTCTAGCTTTCTTTTACTCAAACATTTTTAATGCCATATATATAAAAATACTGAAAATATTTGTTTATTTTTTTTGTTTTAGTATCAGGAAAACTTTATTTTTATTTATTTTGAAGAAATGTATCCGTTTATTGGTCAGTCTCTCATTGTATTTGTTACTGACAATATCTGTGTCTAGTCTACCACAGCATATTTGTCTTTCTAGATATGTGTATTAGTGTGTGTGTGTACCTATTTATGTATTTATATGTGTATTTATGTATTTACAGACATATATTCACAAATAAACACATAAATACATATATAGACATTTATAAGTGCATTGGAGCCCTTTGCTGTTAAGTATATAAAAACATGTAAAATCATATTTATGCAATATTCATATTTAATAAAGGTTTTAACTATGTATTTACTGTAAATATTTCAAATTCCAATGTTCTGCAAATAGCAGGATAGGTTCTATGTATTTCTAAATAGATATTTCGATATATATCTGTATATATATATATATACCTATATAAAATCATCTATATATAGGTATAGATAGATATTTTACCAAAATACCATCAGATATAAGTAGAAATATGTATTTATGAATAAATAGACCATATTCTGCTATGTAAAAAAATATTCATATTTTCATGTTGGGTTAGCACAAATGAGAATATGCGATCGTGTTTGTGCGAGAGTGGGGTATTTGTTTCCACTTTTTTTTTTCATTGATTTCTATGAGGGAATAAGTGAACGCGCATGCGATGTTCTAACTTCGGATTTTTACATTAGTTGGGTTACCGCTAGAGCGAAAACAGTTTACTTTCAACTCATAATACAAGCGCGACCCGACAAGGGCAAAAATCTTACTTCTAGCGCAATTAACGCTCAAGCGGGAGAATTGGTTTGCACTTCACTCATAATCTGGCAAAAAAATAAATAAAACCTGCTCTTGCATTAGAAAAAAATTTAAGTTAAACTGCAACTTTAGAATTATAAATACACTGTAGTGATGCCATAGTTTAATGTTGATTTCATAGTAAATGCTGTTTTTCAAAAGCTTTGAACTTGATAAGAATTGTTGTTGGCCCAGTATTTAATTTTTTAAGGGCTAGATTACAAGTGGAGCGCAAATTATTTTGTGAGGGTTTTCGTTATCATTTGCGCTCTTTTTAAATTGCGCTAATATTACAAGTTGAATCTGCTAGAATCCTTACCACGATCTCAGAGCTGTGCTTAACTGTTTTGAGGAATTTAAAAAGTTGCACAAAACACTTCAAAAATACATTAAAAAGTTAAGTTACACTTATAATAACACTGTCTAATAAAAAATGGACACTTAAAGGGACCTTAAACTGCTGGCTACAACTACAGTAGCTACTCACTATTCTACTGTTTTTTATTCTGCAGCTGCAGCTCCCTTTAAACCATTTTCTTATCTTAACTCAATACAGATGTCAGTTGATAAAGATTTGCATCTTTATAATGGGCACCGCCATTTTGATACGCGCATATTGTTGCATTGTGTGACAGATGCATCTTGGTACGCGCATATTGTTGTATTGTGTGACAGATGCATCTTGGTACGCGCATATTGTTGTACTGTGTGACAGATGCATCTTGGTACGCGCATATTGTTGTATTGTGTGACAGATGCATCTTGGTACGCGCATATTGTTGTACTGTGTGACAGATGCATCTTGGTACGTGCATATTGTTGCATTGTGTGACAGATGCATCTTGGTACACGCATATTGCTGCATTGTGCGATAGATGCATCTTGGTACGTGCATATTGTTCTATTGTGTGACAGATGCATCTTGGTACGCGCATATTGTTGCATTGTGCGACAGATGCATCTTGGTACGCGCATATTGTTCTATTGTGTGACAGATGCATCTTGGTACGCTCATATTGTTGCATTGTGCGACAGATGCATCTTGGTACGCGCATATTGTTGTATTGTGTGACAGATGCATCTTGGTACGTGCATATTGTTGTATTGTGTGACAGATGCATCTTGGTACGTGCATATTGTTGCATTGTGTGACAGATGCATCTTGGTACGTGCATATTGTTGCATTGTGTGACAGGTGCATCTTGGTACGTGCATATTGTTGTATTGTGTGACAGATGCATCTTGGTACGTGCATATTATTGCATTGTGTGACAGATGCATCTTGGTACGTGCATATTGTTGCATTGTGTGACAGATGCATCTTGGTACGCGCATATTGTTGCATTGTGTGACAGATGCATCTTGGTACGTGCATATTGTTGTATTGTGTGACAGATGCATCTTGGTACGCTCATATTGTTGCATTGTGCGACAGATGCATCTTGGTACGCGCATATTGTTGCATTGTGCGACAGATGCATCTTGGTACGCGCATATTGTTCTATTGTGTGACAGATGCATCTTGGTACGTGCATATTGTTGCATTGTGTAACAGATGCATCTTGGTACGTGCATATTGTTGCATTGTGTGACAGATGCATCTTGGTACGCGTATATATTGTTGCACTGTGTGACAGATGCATCTTGGTACGCGCATATTGTTGTATTGTGTGACAGATGCATCTTGGTACGTGCATATTGTTGCATTGTGTGACAGATGCATCTTGGTACACGCATATTGTTGTATTGTGTGACAGATGCATCTTGGTACGTGCATATTGTTGTATTGTGTGACAGATGCATCTTGGTACGCGCATATTGTTGTATTGTGTGACAGATGCATCTTGGTAAGCGCATATTGCTCTACTGTATGACAGATGCATCTTGGTACGTGCATATTGTTGTATTGTATGACAGATGCATCTTGGTACGTGCATATTGTTGTATTGTGTGACAGATGCATCTTGGTACAAGCATATTGTTGTAATGTGTGACAGATGCATCTTGGTACGTGCATATTGTTGCTATGTGTGACAGATGGATCTTTGTACGTGCATATTGTTGCATTGTGTGACAGATGCATCTTGGTACGCGTATATTGTTGCATTGTGTGTCAGATGCATCTTGGTACGCGCATATTGTTGCATTGTGCGACAGATGCATCTTGGTACATGCATATTGTTGCATTGTGTGACAGATGCATCTTGGTACGCGCATATTATTGCATTGTGTGACATATGCATCTTGGTACGTGCATATTGTTGCTTTGTGTTACAGATGCATCTTGGTACGCGTATATATTATTGTATTGTGTGACAGATGCATCTTGGTACGTGCATATTGTTGTATTGAGTGACAGATGCATCTTGGTACGCGCATATTGTTGTATTGTGTGACAGATGCATCTTGGTACGCGCATATTGTTGCATTGTGTGACAGATGCATCTTGGTACATGCATATTGTTGTATTGTGTGACAGATGCATCTTGGTACGCGCATATTGTTGTATTGTGTGACAGATGCATCTTGGTACGCGCATATTGTTGCATTGTGTGACAGATGCATCTTCATACGTGCATACTGTTGCATTGTGTGACAGATGCATCTTGGTACGAGCATATTGTTGTATTGTGTGACAGATGCATCTTGGTACGAGCATATTGTTGTATTGTGTGACAGATGCATCTTGGTACGTGCACATTGTTGTATTGTGTGACAGATGCATCTTGGTACGTGCATATTGTTTTATTGTGTGACAGATGCATCTTGGTACGTGCATATTGTTGTATTGTGTGACAGATGCATCTTGGTACGTGCATATTGTTGTATTGTGTGACAGATGCATCTTGGTACGTGCATATTGTTGTATTGTGTGACAGATGCATCTTGGTACGTGCATATTGTTGCTTTGTGTGACAGATGCATCTTGGTACGTGCATATTGTTGTATTGTGTGACAGATGCATCTTGGTACGCACATATTGTTGTATTGTGTGACAGATGCATCTTGGTACGCGCATATTGTTGTATTGTGTGACAGATGCATCTTGGTACGCGCATATTGTTGTATTGTGTGACAGATGCATCTTGGTACTCGTATATTGTTGCATTGTGTGACAGATGCATCTTGGTACGTGCATATTGTTGCATTGTGTGACAGATGCATCTTGGTACGTGCATATTGTTGTATTGTGTGACAGATGCATCTTGGTACGCACATATTGTTGTATTGTGTGACAGATGCATCTTGGTACGTGCATATTGTTGTATTGTGTGACAGATGCATCTTGGTACGTGCATATTGTTGCTTTGTGTGACAGATGCATCTTGGTACGCGCATATTGTTGTATTGTGTGGCAGATGCATCTTGGTACGCGCATATTGTTGTATTGTGTGACAGATGCATCTTGGTACGCGCATATTGTTGCCTTGTGTGACAGATGCATCTTGGTACGTGCATATTGTTGCATTGTGTGACAGATGCATCTTGGTACGCGCATATTATTGCATTGTGTGACAGATGCATCTTGGTACGTGCATATTGTTGCTTTGTGTGACAGATGCATCTTGGTACACGTATATATTATTGTATTGTGTGACAGATGCATCTTGGTACGTGCATATTGTTGCATTGTGTGACAGATGCATCTTGGTATGTGCATATTGTTGTATTGTGTGACAGATGCATCTTGGTACGCGCATATTGTTGTATTGTGTGACAGATGCATCTTGGTACGCGCATATTGTTGTATTGTGTGACAGATGCATCTTGGTACGTGCATATTGTTGCATTGTGTGACAGATGCATCTTGGTACGCGCATATTGTTGCATTGTGTGACAGATGCATCTTGGTACGTGCATATTGTTGCTTTGTGTGACAGATGCATCTTGGTACGCGTATATATTATTGTATTGTGTGACAGATGCATCTTGCTACGTGCATATTGTTGCATTGTGTGACAGATGCATCTTGGTATGTGCATATTGTTGTATTGTGTGACAGATGCATCTTGGTACGCGCATATTGTTGCATTGTGTGACAGATGCATCTTGGTACGCGCATATTGTTGTATTGTGTGACAGATGCATCTTGGTACAAGCATATTGTTGTAATGTGTGACAGATGCATCTTGGTACGTGCATATTGTTGCTTTGTGTGACAGATGCATCTTGGTACACGTATATATTATTGTATTGTGTGACAGATGCATCTTGGTACGTGCATATTGTTGCATTGTGTGACAGATGCATCTTGGTATGTGCATATTGTTGTATTGTGTGACAGATGCATCTTGGTACGCGCATATTGTTGTATTGTGTGACAGATGCATCTTGGTACGCGCATATTGTTGTATTGTGTGACAGATGCATCTTGGTACGTGCATATTGTTGCATTGTGTGACAGATGCATCTTGGTACGCGCATATTGTTGCATTGTGTGACAGATGCATCTTGGTACGTGCATATTGTTGCTTTGTGTGACAGATGCATCTTGGTACGCGTAAATATTATTGTATTGTGTGACAGATGCATCTTGGTACGTGCATATTGTTGCATTGTGTGACAGATGCATCTTGGTATGTGCATATTGTTGTATTGTGTGACAGATGCATCTTGGTACGCGCATATTGTTGCATTGTGTGACAGATGCATCTTGGTACGCGCATATTGTTGTATTGTGTGACAGATGCATCTTGGTACAAGCATATTGTTGTAATGTGTGACAGATGCATCTTGGTACGTGCATATTGTTGCTATGTGTGACAGATGGATCTTTGTACGTGCATATTGTTGCATTATGTGACAGATGCATCTTGGTACGTGCATATTGTTGCTTTGTGTGACAGATGCATCTTGGTACGCGTAAATATTATTGTATTGTGTGACAGATGCATCTTGGTACGTGCATATTGTTGCATTGTGTGACAGATGCATCTTGGTATGTGCATATTGTTGTATTGTGTGACAGATGCATCTTGGTACGCGCATATTGTTGCATTGTGTGACAGATGCATCTTGGTACGCGCATATTGTTGTATTGTGTGACAGATGCATCTTGGTACAAGCATATTGTTGTAATGTGTGACAGATGCATCTTGGTACGTGCATATTGTTGCTATGTGTGACAGATGGATCTTTGTACGTGCATATTGTTGCATTATGTGACAGATGCATCTTGGTACGCGCATATTGTTGCATTGTGTGACAGATGCATCTTGGTACGCGCATATTGTTGCATTGTGTGACAGATGCATCTTGGTACGTGCATATTTTTGCATTGTGTGACAGATGCATCTTGGTACGCGCATATTGTTGTATTGTGTGACAGATGTATCTTGGTAAGCACATATTGTTCTACCGTATGACAGATGCATCTTGGTACGTGCATATTGTTGCATTGTGTGACAGATGCATCTTGGTACACGCATATTGTTGCATTGTGTGACAGATGCATCTTGGTACGTGCATATTGTTGTATTGTGTGACAGATGCATCTTGGTACAAGCATATTGTTGTAATGTGTGACAGATGCATCTTGGTACGTGCATATTGTTGCTATGTGTGACAGATGGATCTTTGTACGTGCATATTGTTGCATTGTGTGACAGATGCATCTTGGTACGCGCATATTGTTGCATTGTGTGACAGATGCATCTTGGTACGTGCATATTGTTGCTTTGTGTGACAGATGCATCTTGGTACGCGTATATATTATTGTATTGTGTGACAGATGCATCTTGGTACGTGCATATTGTTGTATTGTGTGACAGATGAATCTTGGTATGCGCATATTGTTGTGTTGTGTGACAGATGCATCTTGGTACGCGCATATTGTTGTGTTGTGTGACAGATGCATCTTGGTACGCGCATATTGTTGTATTGTGTGACAGATGCATCTTGGTACGTGCATATTGTTGCATTGTGTGACAGATGCATCTTGGTACGCGCATATTGTTGCATTGTGTGACAGATGCATATTGGTACGTGCATATTGTTGCTTTGTGTGACAGATGCATCTTGGTACGCGCATATTGTTGCATTGTGTGACAGATGCATCTTGGTACGCGCATATTGTTGTATTGTGTGACAGATGCATCTTGGTACAAGCATATTGTTGTAATGTGTGACAGATGCATCTTGGTATGTGCATATTGTTGCTATGTGTGACAGATGGATCTTTGTACGTGCATATTGTTGCATTGTGTGACAGATGCATCTTGGTACGCGCATTTTGTTGCATTGTGTGACAGATGCATCTTGGTACGCGCATATTGTTGCATTGTGTGACAGATGCATCTTGGTACGTGCATATTGTTGCTTTGTGTGACAGATGCATCTTGGTACGCGTATATATTATTGTATTGTGTGACAGATGCATCTTGGTACGTGCATATTGTTGTATTGTGTGACAGATGCATCTTGGTATGCGCATATTGTTGTGTTGTGTGACAGATGCATCTTGGTACGCGCATATTGTTGCTTTGTGTGACAGATGGATCTTTGTACGTGCATATTGTTGCATTGTGTGACAGATGCATCTTGGTACGCGCATATTGTTGCATTGTGTGACAGATGCATCTTGGTACGCGCATATTGTTGCATTGTGTGACAGATGCATCTTGGTACGTGCATATTGTTGCTTTGTGTGACAGATGCATCTTGGTACGCGTATATATTATTGTATTGTGTGACAGATGCATCTTGGTACGTGCATATTGTTGTATTGTGTGACAGATGCATCTTGGTATGCGCATATTGTTGTGTTGTGTGACAGATGCATCTTGGTACGCGCATATTGTTGCTTTGTGTGACAGATGCATCTTGGTACGTGCATATTGTTGCATTGTGTGACAGATGCATCTTGGTACGTGCATATTGTTGCATTGTGTGACAGATGCATCTTGGTACGTGCATATTGTTGTATTGTGTGAAAGATGCATCTTGGTACGCTCATATTGTTGTATTGTGTGACAGATGCATCTTGGTACATGCATATTGTTGCTTTGTGTGACAGATGCATCTTGGTACGCGCATATTGTTGTATTGTGTGACAGATGCATCTTGGTACGCGCATATTGTTGTATTGTGCGACAGATGCATCTTGGTACGCGCATATTGTTGTATTGTGTGACAGATGCATCTTGGTACGCGCATATTGTTGCATTGTGTGACAGATGCATCTTGGTACGTGCATATTGTTGCATTGTGTGACAGATGCATCTTGGTACGAGCATATTATTGCATTGTGTGACAGATGCATCTTGGTATGCATATATATTATTGTATTGTGTGACAGATGCATCTTGGTACGTGCATATTGTTGTATTGTGTGACAGATGCATCTTGGTACGCGCACATTTTTGTATTGTGTGACAGATGCATCTTGGTACGCGCATATTGTTGCTTTGTGTGACAGATGCATCTTGGTACGTGCATATTGTTGCATTGTGTGACAGATGTATCTTGGTACGTGCATATTGTTGCATTGTGTGACAGATGCATCTTGGTACGCGCATATTGTTTTATTGTGTGACAGATGCATCTTGGTACGTGAATATTGTTGTATTGTGTGACAGATGCATCTTGGTACGTGCATATTGTTGTATTGTGTGACAGATGCATCTTGGTACGCGCATATTGTTGTATTGTGTGACAGATGCATCTTGGTACGCGCATATTGTTGTATTGTGTGACAGATGCATCTTGGTACGTGCATATTGTTGCATTGTGTGACAGATGCATCTTGGTACGCGCATATTGTTGCATTGTGTGACAGATGCATCTTGGTACGTGCATATTGTTGCTTTGTGTGACAGATGCATCTTGGTACGCGTATATATTATTGTATTGTGTGACAGATGCATCTTGGTACGTGCATATTGTTGCATTGTGTGACAGATGCATCTTGGTATGTGCATATTGTTGTATTGTGTGACAGATGCATCTTGGTACGCGCATATTGTTGCATTGTGTGACAGATGCATCTTGGTAAGCACATATTGTTCTACCTTATGACAGATGCATCTTGGTACGTGCATATTGTTGCATTGTGTGACAGATGCATCTTGGTACGCGCATATTGTTGCATTGTGTGACAGATGCATATTGGTACGCGCATATTGTTGCATTGTGTGACAGATGCATCTTGGTGCGCGTATTGTTGTATTGTGTGACAGATGCATCTTGGTACAAGCATATTGTTGTAATGTGTGACAGATGCATCTTGGTACATGCATATTGTTGCTATGTGTGACAGATGGATCTTTGTACGTGCATATTGTTGCATTGTGTGACAGATGCATCTTGGTACGCGCATATTGTTGCATTGTGTGACAGATGCATCTTGGTACGCGCATATTGTTGCATTGTGTGACAGATGCATCTTGGTACGTGCATATTGTTGCTTTGTGTGACAGATGCATCTTGGTACGCGTATATATTATTGTATTGTGTGACAGATGCATCTTGGTACGTGCATATTGTTGCATTGTGTGACAGATGCATCTTGGTACGCGCATATTGTTGTATTGTGTGACAGATGCATCTTGGTACAAGCATATTGTTGTAATGTGTGACAGATGCATCTTGGTACGTGCATATTGTTGCTATGTGTGACAGATGGATCTTTGTACGTGCATATTGTTGCATTATGTGACAGATGCATCTTGGTACGCGCATATTGTTGCATTGTGTGACAGATGTATCTTGGTACGCGGATATTGTTGCATTGTGTGACAGATGCATCTTGGTACGCGCATATTTTTGCATTGTGTGACAGATGCATCTTGGTACGCGCATATTGTTGCATTGTGTGACAGATGCATCTTGGTACGTGCATATTTTTGCATTGTGTGACAGATGCATCTTGGTACGCGCATATTGTTGTATTGTGTGACAGATGTATCTTGGTAAGCACATATTGTTCTACCGTATGACAGATGCATCTTGGTACGTGCATATTGTTGCATTGTGTGACAGATGCATCTTGGTACACGCATATTGTTGCATTGTGTGACAGATGCATCTTGGTACGTGCATATTGTTGTATTGTGTGACAGATGCATCTTGGTACAAGCATATTGTTGTAATGTGTGACAGATGCATCTTGGTACGTGCATATTGTTGCTATGTGTGACAGATGGATCTTTGTACGTGCATATTGTTGCATTGTGTGACAGATGCATCTTGGTACGCGCATATTGTTGCATTGTGTGACAGATGCATCTTGGTACGTGCATATTGTTGCTTTGTGTGACAGATGCATCTTGGTACGCGTATATATTATTGTATTGTGTGACAGATGCATCTTGGTATGCGCATATTGTTGTGTTGTGTGACAGATGAATCTTGGTATGCGCATATTGTTGTGTTGTGTGACAGATGCATCTTGGTACGCGCATATTGTTGTGTTGTGTGACAGATGCATCTTGGTACGCGCATATTGTTGTATTGTGTGACAGATGCATCTTGGTACGTGCATATTGTTGTATTGTGTGACAGATGAATCTTGGTATGCGCATATTGTTGTGTTGTGTGACAGATGCATCTTGGTACGCGCATATTGTTGTGTTGTGTGACAGATGCATCTTGGTACGCGCATATTGTTGTATTGTGTGACAGATGCATCTTGGTACGTGCATATTGTTGCATTGTGTGACAGATGCATCTTGGTACGCGCATATTGTTGCATTGTGTGACAGATGCATATTGGTACGTGCATATTGTTGCTTTGTGTGACAGATGCATCTTGGTACGCGCATATTGTTGCATTGTGTGACAGATGCATCTTGGTACGCGCATATTGTTGTATTGTGTGACAGATGCATCTTGGTACAAGCATATTGTTGTAATGTGTGACAGATGCATCTTTGTACGTGCATATTGTTGCTATGTGTGACAGATGGATCTTTGTACGTGCATATTGTTGCATTGTGTGACAGATGCATCTTGGTACGCGCATATTGTTGCATTGTGTGACAGATGCATCTTGGTAAGCACATATTGTTCTACCGTATGACAGATGCATCTTGGTACGTGCATATTGTTGCATTGTGTGACAGATGCATCTTGGTACGTGCATATTGTTGCTTTGTGTGACAGATGCATCTTGGTACGCGTATATATTATTGTATTGTGTGACAGATGCATCTTGGTACGTGCATATTGTTGTATTGTGTGACAGATGCATCTTGGTACGTGCATATTGTTGCATTGTGTGACAGATGCATCTTGGTACGTGCATATTGTTGCATTGTGTGACAGATGCATCTTGGTACGCGCATATTGTTGTATTGTGTGAAAGATGCATCTTGGTACGCTCATATTGTTGTATTGTGTGACAGATGCATCTTGGTACATGCATATTGTTGCTTTGTGTGACAGATGCATCTTGGTACGCGCATATTGTTGTATTGTGTGACAGATGCATCTTGGTACGCGCATATTGTTGTATTGTGCGACAGATGCATCTTGGTACGCGCATATTGTTGTATTGTGTGACAGATGCATCTTGGTACGCGCATATTGTTGCATTGTGTGACAGATGCATCTTGGTACGTGCATATTGTTGCATTGTGTGACAGATGCATCTTGGTACGAGCATATTATTGCATTGTGTGACAGATGCATCTTGGTACGTGCATATTGTTGCTTTGTGTGACAGATGCATCTTGGTATGCATATATATTATTGTATTGTGTGACAGATGCATCTTGGTACGTGCATATTGTTGTATTGTGTGACAGATGCATCTTGGTACGCGCACATTTTTGTATTGTGTGACAGATGCATCTTGGTACGCGCATATTGTTGCTTTGTGTGACAGATGCATCTTGGTACGTGCATATTGTTGCATTGTGTGACAGATGTATCTTGGTACGTGCATATTGTTGCATTGTGTGACAGATGCATCTTGGTACGCGCATATTGTTTTATTGTGTGACAGATGCATCTTGGTACGTGAATATTGTTGTATTGTGTGACAGATGCATCTTGGTACGTGCATATTGTTGTATTGTGTGACAGATGCATCTTGGTACGCGCATATTGTTGTATTGTGTGACAGATGCATCTTGGTACGCGCATATTGTTGTATTGTGTGACAGATGCATCTTGGTACGTGCATATTGTTGCATTGTGTGACAGATGCATCTTGGTACGCGCATATTGTTGCATTGTGTGACAGATGCATCTTGGTACGTGCATATTGTTGCTTTGTGTGACAGATGCATCTTGGTACGCGTATATATTATTGTATTGTGTGACAGATGCATCTTGGTACGTGCATATTGTTGCATTGTGTGACAGATGCATCTTGGTATGTGCATATTGTTGTATTGTGTGACAGATGCATCTTGGTACGCGCATATTGTTGCATTGTGTGACAGATGCATCTTGGTAAGCACATATTGTTCTACCGTATGACAGATGCATCTTGGTACGTGCATATTGTTGCATTGTGTGACAGATGCATCTTGGTACGCGCATATTGTTGCATTGTGTGACAGATGCATATTGGTACGCGCATATTGTTGCATTGTGTGACAGATGCATCTTGGTACGTGCATATTGTTGCATTGTGTGACAGATGCATCTTGGTACGCGCATATTGTTGCATTGTGTGACAGATGCATCTTGGTACGTGCATATTGTTGCATTGTGTGACAGATGCATCTTGGTACGCGCATATTGTTGCATTGTGTGACAGATGCATCTTGGTACGTGCATATTGTTGCTTTGTGTGACAGATGCATCTTGGTACGCGTATATATTATTGTATTGTGTGACAGATGCATCTTGGTACGTGCATATTGTTGTATTGTGTGACAGATGCATCTTGGTACGTGCATATTGTTGCTTTGTGTGACAGATGCATCTTGGTACGTGCATATTGTTGCATTGTGTGACAGATGCATCTTGGTACGTGCATATTGTTGCATTGTGTGACAGATGCATCTTGGTACGTGCATATTGTTGTATTGTGTGAAAGATGCATCTTGGTACGTGCATATTGTTGCTTTGTGTGACAGATGCATCTTGGTACGCGCATATTGTTGTATTGTGTGACAGATGCATCTTGGTACGCGCATATTGTTGTATTGTGCGACAGATGCATCTTGGTACGCGCATATTGTTGTATTGTGTGACAGATGCATCTTGGTACGCGCATATTGTTGCATTGTGTGACAGATGCATCTTGGTACGTGCATATTGTTGCATTGTGTGACAGATGCATCTTGGTATGCATATATATTATTGTATTGTGTGACAGATGCATCTTGGTACGTGCATATTGTTGTATTGTGTGACAGATGCATCTTGGTACGCGCATATTTTTGTATTGTGTGACAGATGCATCTTGGTACGCGCATATTGTTGCTTTGTGTGACAGATGCATCTTGGTACGTGCATATTGTTGCATTGTGTGACAGATGTATCTTGGTACGTGCATATTGTTGCATTGTGTGACAGATGCATCTTGGTACGCGCATATTGTTTTATTGTGTGACAGATGCATCTTGGTACGTGAATATTGTTGTATTGTGTGACAGATGCATCTTGGTACGTGCATATTGTTGTATTGTGTGACAGATGCATCTTGGTACGCGCATATTGTTGTATTGTGTGACAGATGCATCTTGGTACGCGCATATTGTTGTATTGTGTGACAGATGCATCTTGGTACAAGCATATTGTTGTAATGTGTGACAGATGCATCTTTGTACGTGCATATTGTTGCTATGTGTGACAGATGGATCTTTGTACGTGCATATTGTTGCATTGTGTGACAGATGCATCTTGGTACGCGCATATTGTTGCATTGTGTGACAGATGCATCTTGGTAAGCACATATTGTTCTACCGTATGACAGATGCATCTTGGTACGTGCATATTGTTGCATTGTGTGACAGATGCATCTTGGTACGTGCATATTGTTGCTTTGTGTGACAGATGCATCTTGGTACGCGTATATATTATTGTATTGTGTGACAGATGCATCTTGGTACGTGCATATTGTTGTATTGTGTGACAGATGCATCTTGGTACGTGCATATTGTTGCATTGTGTGACAGATGCATCTTGGTACGTGCATATTGTTGCATTGTGTGACAGATGCATCTTGGTACGCGCATATTGTTGTATTGTGTGAAAGATGCATCTTGGTACGCTCATATTGTTGTATTGTGTGACAGATGCATCTTGGTACATGCATATTGTTGCTTTGTGTGACAGATGCATCTTGGTACGCGCATATTGTTGTATTGTGTGACAGATGCATCTTGGTACGCGCATATTGTTGTATTGTGCGACAGATGCATCTTGGTACGCGCATATTGTTGTATTGTGTGACAGATGCATCTTGGTACGCGCATATTGTTGCATTGTGTGACAGATGCATCTTGGTACGTGCATATTGTTGCATTGTGTGACAGATGCATCTTGGTACGAGCATATTATTTCATTGTGTGACAGATGCATCTTGGTACGTGCATATTGTTGCTTTGTGTGACAGATGCATCTTGGTATGCATATATATTATTGTATTGTGTGACAGATGCATCTTGGTACGTGCATATTGTTGTATTGTGTGACAGATGCATCTTGGTACGCGCACATTTTTGTATTGTGTGACAGATGCATCTTGGTACGCGCATATTGTTGCTTTGTGTGACAGATGCATCTTGGTACGTGCATATTGTTGCATTGTGTGACAGATGTATCTTGGTACGTGCATATTGTTGCATTGTGTGACAGATGCATCTTGGTACGCGCATATTGTTTTATTGTGTGACAGATACATCTTGGTACGTGAATATTGTTGTATTGTGTGACAGATGCATCTTGGTACGTGCATATTGTTGTATTGTGTGACAGATGCATCTTGGTACGCGCATATTGTTGTATTGTGTGACAGATGCATCTTGGTACGCGCATATTGTTGTATTGTGTGACAGATGCATCTTGGTACGTGCATATTGTTGCATTGTGTGACAGATGCATCTTGGTACGCGCATATTGTTGCATTGTGTGACAGATGCATCTTGGTACGTGCATATTGTTGCTTTGTGTGACAGATGCATCTTGGTACGCGTATATATTATTGTATTGTGTGACAGATGCATCTTGGTACGTGCATATTGTTGCATTGTGTGACAGATGCATCTTGGTATGTGCATATTGTTGTATTGTGTGACAGATGCATCTTGGTACGCGCATATTGTTGCATTGTGTGACAGATGCATCTTGGTAAGCACATATTGTTCTACCGTATGACAGATGCATCTTGGTACGTGCATATTGTTGCATTGTGTGACAGATGCATCTTGGTACGCGCATATTGTTGCATTGTGTGACAGATGCATATTGGTACGCGCATATTGTTGCATTGTGTGACAGATGCATCTTGGTACGCGCATATTGTTGCATTGTGTGACAGATGCATCTTGGTACGCGCATATTGTTGCATTGTGTGACAGATGCATCTTGGTACGTGCATATTGTTGCATTGTGTGACAGATGCATCTTGGTACGCGCATATTGTTGCATTGTGTGACAGATGCATCTTGGTACGTGCATATTGTTGCTTTGTGTGACAGATGCATCTTGGTACGCGTATATATTATTGTATTGTGTGACAGATGCATCTTGGTACGTGCATATTGTTGTATTGTGTGACAGATGCATCTTGGTACGTGCATATTGTTGCTTTGTGTGACAGATGCATCTTGGTACGTGCATATTGTTGCATTGTGTGACAGATGCATCTTGGTACGTGCATATTGTTGCATTGTGTGACAGATGCATCTTGGTACGTGCATATTGTTGCTTTGTGTGACAGATGCATCTTGGTACGCGCATATTGTTGTATTGTGTGACAGATGCATCTTGGTACGCGCATATTGTTGTATTGTGCGACAGATGCATCTTGGTACGCGCATATTGTTGTATTGTGTGACAGATGCATCTTGGTACGCGCATATTGTTGCATTGTGTGACAGATGCATCTTGGTACGTGCATATTGTTGCATTGTGTGACAGATGCATCTTGGTATGCATATATATTATTGTATTGTGTGACAGATGCATCTTGGTACGTGCATATTGTTGTATTGTGTGACAGATGCATCTTGGTACGCGCATATTTTTGTATTGTGTGACAGATGCATCTTGGTACGCGCATATTGTTGCTTTGTGTGACAGATGCATCTTGGTACGTGCATATTGTTGCATTGTGTGACAGATGTATCTTGGTACGTGCATATTGTTGCATTGTGTGACAGATGCATCTTGGTACGCGCATATTGTTTTATTGTGTGACAGATGCATCTTGGTACGCGCATATTGTTGCATTGTGTGACAGATGCATATTGGTACGCGCATATTGTTGCATTGTGTGACAGATGCTTCTTGGTACGCGCATATTGTTGTATTGTGTGACAGATGCATCTTGGTACGCGCATATTGTTGCATTGTGTGACAGATGCATATTGGTACGCGCATATTGTTGCATTGTGTGACAGATGCATCTTGGTACGCGCATATTGTTGTATTGTGTGACAGATGCATCTTGGTACGTGCATATTGTTGCTATGTGTGACAGATGGATCTTTGTACGTGCATATTGTTGCATTGTGTGACAGATGCATCTTGGTACGCGCATATTGTTGCATTGTGTGACAGATGCATCTTGGTACGTGCATATTGTTGCTTTGTGTGACAGATGCATCTTGGTACGCGTATATATTATTGTATTGTGTGACAGATGCATCTTGGTACGTGCATATTGTTGTATTGTGTGACAGATGCATCTTGGTATGCACATATTTTTGTGTTGTGTGACAGATGCATCTTGGTACGCGCATATTGTTGCTTTGTGTGACAGATGCATCTTGGTACGTGCATATTGTTGTATTGTGTGACAGATGCATCTTGGTATGCGCATATTGTTGTGTTGTGTGACAGATGCATCTTGGTACGCGCATATTGTTGCTTTGTGTGACAGATGCATCTTGGTACGTGCATATTGTTGCATTGTGTGACAGATGCATCTTGGTACGTGCATATTGTTGCATTGTGTGACAGATGCATCTTGGTACGTGCATATTGTATTGTGTGAAAGATGCATCTTGGTACGCTCATATTGTTGTATTGTGTGACAGATGCATCTTGGTACGCGCATATTGTTGCTTTGTGTGACAGATGCATCTTGGTACGCGCATATTGTTGTATTGTGTGACAGATGCATCTTGGTACGCGCACATATTGTTGTATTGTGCGACAGATGCATCTTGGTACGCGCATATTGTTGTATTGTGTGACAGATGCATCTTGGTACGCGCATATTGTTGCATTGTGTGACAGATGCATCTTGGTACGTGCATATTGTTGCATTGTGTGACAGATGCATCTTGGTACGAGCATATTATTGCATTGTGTGACAGATGCATCTTGGTACGTGCATATTGTTGTATTGTGTGACAGATGCATCTTGGTACGCGCATATTTTTGTATTGTGTGACAGATGCATCTTGGTACGCGCATATTGTTGCTTTGTGTGACAGATGCATCTTGGTACGTGCATATTGTTGCATTGTGTGACAGATGTATCTTGGTACGTGCATATTGTTGCATTGTGTGACAGATGCATCTTGGTACACGCATATTGTTTTATTGTGTGACAGATGCATCTTGGTACGTGAATATTGTTGTATTGTGTGACAGATGCATCTTGGTACGTGCATATTGTTGTATTGTGTGACAGATGCATCTTGGTACGTGCATATTGTTGCTTTGTGTGACAGATGCATCTTGGTACGCGCATATTGTTGTATTGTGTGACAGATGCATCTTGGTACGCGCATATTGTTGTATTGTGTGTCAGATGCATCTTGGTACGTGCATATTGTTGCTTTGTGTGACAGATGCATCTTGGTATATGCATATTGTTGTATTGTGTTACAGATGCATCTTGGTACGCGCATATTGTTCTATTGTGTGACAGATGCATCTTGGTAGGCGCATATTGTTGCTTTGTGTGACAGATGCATCTTGGTACGTGCATATTGTTTTATTTTGTGACAGATGCATCTTGGTACGCGCATATTGTTGTATTGTGTGACAGATGCATCTTGGTACGCGCATATTGTTCTATTGTGTGACAGATGCATCTTGGTACGCGCATATTGTTGCATTGTGTGACAGATGCATCTTGGTACGTGCATATTGTTGCATTGTGTGACAGATGCATCTTGGTACGTGCATATTGTTGTATTGTGTGACAGATGCATCTTGGTACGTGCATATTGTTGTATTGTGTGACAGATGCATCTTGGTACGTGCATATTGTTGTATTGTGTGACAGATGCATCTTGGTACATGCATATTGTTGTATTGTGTGACAGATGCATCTTGGTACGCGCATATTGTTGCTTTGTGTGACAGATGCATCTTGGTACGTGCATATTGTTGTATTGTGTGACAGATGCATCTTGGTACGCGCATATTGTTGCATTGTGTGACAGATGCATCTTGGTACGCGCATATTGTTGCATTGTGTGACAGATGCATCTTGGTACGCGCATATTGTTGCTTTGTGTGACAGATGCATCTTGGTACGTGCATATTGTTGTATTGTGTGACAGATGCATCTTGGTACGCGCATATTGTTGTATTGTGTGACAGATGCATCTTGGCACGCACATATTGTTGCATTGTGTGACAGATGCATCTTGGTACGTGCATATTGTTGTATTGTGTGACAGATGCATCTTGGTACGTGCATATTGTTGTATTGTGTGACAGATGCATCTTGGTACGTGCATATTGTTGTATTGTGTGACAGATGCATCTTGGTACATGCATATTTTTGCATTGTGTGACAGATGCATCTTGGTATGTGCATATTGTTCTATTGTGTGACAGATGCATCTTGGTACGTGCATATTGTTGTATTGTGTGACAGATGCATCTTGGTACATGCATATTGTTCTATTGTGTGACAGATGCATCTTGGTACGTGCATATTGTTGTATTGTGTGACAGATGCATCTTGATATGCGCATATTGTTCTATTGTGTGAGAGATTCATCTTGGTACGCGCATATTGTTGTATTGTGTGACAGATGCATCTTGGTACGCGCATATTGTTGTATTGTGTGACAGATGCATCTTGGTACGCGCATATTGTTGTATTGTGTGACAGATGCATCTTGGTACGCGCATATTGCTGCATTGTGTGACAGATGCATCTTGGTACGTGCATATTGTTGTTTTGTGTGACAGATGCATCTTGGTACGCCCATATTGTTGCATTGTGTGACAGATGCATCTTGGTACGCGCATATTGTTGTATTGTGTGACAGATGCATCTTGGTACGTGCATATTGTTGTATTGTGTGACAGATGTATCTTGGTACGTGCATATTGTTGCATTGTGTGACAGATGCATCTTGGTACGTGCATATTGTTGCATTGTGTGACAGATGCATCTTGGTACGTGCATATTGTTGCATTGTGTGACAGATGCATCTTGGTATGTGCATATTGTTGCATTGTGTGACAGATGCATCTTGGTACGCGCATATTGTTGCATTATGTGACAGATGCATCTTGGTACGCGCATATTGTTGTACTGTGTGACAGATGCATCTTGGTACGTGCATATTGTTGTATTGTGTGACAGATGCATCTTGGTACGTGCATATTGTTATATTGTGTGACAGATGCATCTTGATACGCGCATATTGTTGTATTGTGTGACAGATGCATCTTGGTACGCGCATATTATTGTATTGTGTGACAGATGCATCTTGGTACGTGCATATTGTTGTATTGTGTGACAGATGCATCTTGGTACGTTCATATTGTTGTATTGTGTGACAGATGCATCTTGGTACGCGCATATTGTTGTATTGTGTGACAGATGCATCTTGGTACGCGCATATTGTTGTATTGTGTGACAGATGCATCTTGGTACGTGCATATTGTTGTACTGTGTGACAGATGCATCTTGGTACGTGCATATTGTTGTACTGTGTGACAGATGCATCTTGGTACGCGCATATTGTTGTACTGTGTGACAGATGCATCTTGGTAAGTGCATATTTTTGTACTGTGTGACAGATGCATCTTGGTACGCGCATATTGTTGTATTGTGTGACAGATGCATCTTGGTACGTGCATATTGTTGCATTGTGTGACAGATGCATCTTGGTATGCGCATATTGTTGCATTGTGTGACAGATGCATCTTGGTACGCGCATATTGTTGTATTTTGTGACAGATGCATCTTGGTACGCGCATATTGTTGTATTGTGTGACAGATGCATCTTCGTACGCGCATATTGTTGTATTGTGTGACAGATGCATCTTGGTACGTGCATATTGTTGCAATCCTCCATGAATAATATACAGTAGATAAATGCAGCCTCTTTAAAAACATCTGCTCTGCATTGTGCTCTTTAAACTGAAGTGCATGAGACGGCTTTTCAAAAAGACAACAATATCAGTGATCAGTGAATGTTCACAGCGTCTGTCACAGGTACAATAATACTGAGAGAGAAATGGAACCTCATTTTCTTTTATGATTTAGTTAGGGCTTACAATTTTAAACAATTTTCCAATGTACTTCCATTATCAAATATACTTTATTCTATTAGTATCTTTTGTTGAAAGAGCAGCAATGCTCTACTGGAAGCAAGCTGAACACATTGGCCTCTAGTTATCAAGCCGTCAACCTCAAATACGCTGGAATTCCGTATAAGTTATCAAGCCCTAGACACCGGCAAAAGTAGAATATAGTGACGTAAGCTTCGATCCGCCGGACTCAGTCCAACACAGATCGATTCTTACGTCACTCCAGATGTTCCGAACACAAGTTCGCACAATCTGACTACTTTTGGGAGTTATCAAAAAACTAGCAGGTACGCTCGGCACTTTTCAGGCCCAAAGTACCTGGTTTTCAATCCGCCGCCCTGGAGGCGACGGATCCCATAGGAATCAATGGGAGTCTGACCATAGCGAAAGTTCATGTTCGCTGCTGCCCGACATCCCATTGATTCCTATGGGAAGTGTCTACACCTAACACCCTAACATGTACCCCGAGTCTAAACACCCCTAATCTATCCCCCCTACACCTCCGCAAGTAAATAAATGTATTACCCCCTAAACCGCTGTTCCCGGACGCTGACGCCACCTATATTAAACTTATTAACCCCTAATCTGCCCCCCTACATCGTCGCCACCTATAATAAATTTATTAATCCCTATCCTGCCCCCTCTACACCGCCGCAACCTATAATAAAATTATTAACCCCTAAACCTAAGTCTAACACTAACCCTAACACCCCCTATCTTAAATATTAATTAAATAAATCTAAATAAATATTACTCTTATTAAATTAGTTATTCCTATTTAAAACTAAATACTTACCTGTAAAATAAAGGCTAAGATAGCTACAATGTAATTAATAATTACATTGTAGCTATTTTAGGATTTATATTTATTTTACAGGTAACTTTGTATTTATTTTAACTAGGTACAATAGCTATTAAATAGTTATTAACTATTTAATAACGACCTAGCTAAAAGAAATACAAAATTAGCTGTGAAATAAATCCTAACCTAAGTTACAATTAAACCTAACACTACACTATCATTAAATAAATTAAATTAATTAACTACAATTACCTACAATTAAATACAATTAAATAAACTAACTAAAGTACAAAAAATAAAAAAACTAAGTTACAAAAAATAAAAAAAGTTTACAAGATTTTCAAGCTAATTACACCTAATCTAAGCCCCCTAATAAAATAACAAAGCCCCCCAAAATAAAAAAATGCCCTACCCTATTCTAAATTACAAAAGTTAACAGCTCTTTTACCAGCCCTTAAAAGGGCCTTTTGCGGGGCATGCCCCTAAGTAATCAGCTCTTTTGCATGTAAAAAAAAATACAACCCTCCCAACATTAAAACCCACCACCCACATACCCCTAGTCTAACCCAAACCCCCCTTAAATAAACCTAACACTACCCCCCTGAAGATCTCCCTACCTTGAGTCGTCTTCACCCAACTGGGCCGAAGTCTTCATCCGATGGGGCAGAAGAGGACATCCAGACCGGCAGAAGTCTTCATCCTATCCGGGCAGAAGAGGACATCCGGACCGGCAGACATCTTCATCCAAGCGGCATCTTCTATCTTCATCCATCCGACGAGGAGCGGCTCCATCTTCAAGACCTCCGGCGTGGAACATCCTCCTTCCCCGACGACTACTCGATGAATGAAGGTTCCTTTAAGTGACGTCATCCAAGATGGCGCCCCTCGAATTCCGATTGGCTGATAGGATTCTATCAGCCAATCGGAATTAAGGTAGGAAAAATCTGCATAAATAAAAAGAGAGAAGCGCTCAACCTGAGAACAAACAATAGCATAATAGCTTGTTCTATGGCTAGTTACCACCCAAGAAAAATCTGATTGGCTGATTGAATCAGCCAATCAGATTCAAGTTCAATCGGATTGGCTGATCCAATCAGCCAATCAGATTGAGCTTGCATTCTATTGGCTAATCGGTTTAGGGGTTAATTTGTTATTTTATTAGGGGGCTTAGATTAGGTGTAATTAGCTTAAAAATCTTGTAATCTTTTTTTATTTTTTGTAACTTAGTTTTTTTTATTTTTTGTACTTTAGTTAGTTTATTTAATTGTATTTAATTGTAGGTAATTGTAGTTAATTAATTTAATTTATTTAATGATAGTGTAGTGTTAGGTTTAATCGTAACTTAGGTTAGGATTTATTTCACAGCTAATTTTGTATTTCTTTTAGCTAGGTCGTTATTAAATAGTTAATAACTATTTAATAGCTATTGTACCTAGTTAAAATAAATACAAAGTTACCTGTAAAATAAATATAAATCCTAAAATAGCTACAATGTAATTATTAATTACATTGCAGCTATCTTAGGGTTTATTTTACAGGTAAGTATTTAGTTTTAAATAGGAATAATTCATTTAATAAGAGTAATATTTATTTAGATTTATTTAATTAATATTTAAGTTAGGGGGGTGTTAGGGTTAGTGTTAGACTTAGGTTTAGGGTTTAATAATTTTATTTTAGGTGGCGGCGGTGTAGGGGGGCAGGATAGGGGTTGATACATTTATTATAGGTGGCGACGGTGTAGGGGGGGCAGATTAGGGGTTAATAAGTTTAATATAGGTGGCGGCGGGGTCCGGGAGCAGCGGTTTAGGGGTTAAACAATTTATTATAGGTGGCGGTGGTATAGGGGGGGCAGGATAGGGGTTAATAGGTATTATGTAGGTGACGGAGGGGTCCGTGAGCGGCGGTTTAGGGGTTAATATATTTATTATAGTTGTGGCGGTTTAGGGGTTAATTACTTCATTTAGTTGCGGGGGGCTCCGAGGGCACCGGTATAGGGGGTAGAACAGTGTAGTTTAGTGTGGGTGCTTAGCGACAGCTTATCAATAAAGCTGGGAAAAAGCCGAAGAGCAGCGAGAGTGGATGAGTGATAACTATCACAGTCCGCTGCTCATCACCCCGTACTTGGTGCGCGGCTTTTTGACAGCTTTTTTGATAACTTTGGCGAACGTATTCAGGTCCACGGCGGCGATGTGAGGCGAGCTTAGGCGGGCGTATTGGGGCCGGCGAAGGCAGGTAAGTAGACGGCTTGATAACTAGAGGCCATAGAGGGAGCCAATAGCAAGAGGCACCAATCAGCAGCTAACTCCCAATAAAGCATTGTTGGTCTTTTACCTACCTAGGTATTCTTTTCCACAAAGGATAACAAGAACGTTAGGCAAATTAGATAATAAATTACATTGGAAAGTTGTTCAAAACGACATGTTCTACCTGAATCATG
The DNA here is from genome assembly GCF_027579735.1 of Bombina bombina. Taxonomy (NCBI): domain Eukaryota; kingdom Metazoa; phylum Chordata; class Amphibia; order Anura; family Bombinatoridae; genus Bombina; species Bombina bombina. The sequence goes on along the minus strand of NC_069499.1, from coordinate 1,517,744,407 downwards.
AAAGAAAAATGTTGGGTTTCATGTCCCTTTAAACTTCAAGATGGCAGCGAAAATGCAGAGCTTCACTAACTAGCACTTGTAAAGGGTTAAAATAACAGAAAAGCTTTGCAGAGAACAAAAGCACAAGATGAAAAACAATAGCATTGTGAGTAATAACCCTGCTACATAGTTGTACTCAGCAGTTTAATGTCCCTTTAACCTGGGATGCTCTGAGATTGATCTGGACATATGGATGACAGGGGCTACAGCTCCCTGGGTTTGATCTGGGGTCTGGTATAGACATAGGTGCCTTATCTGTGGTCTAGTATAGACATAGGTGCCTTATCTGTGGTCTAGTATAGACATTGGTGCCTTATCTGTGGTCTGGTATAGACATAGCTGCCTAATCTCTGGTCTGGTATAGGCATAGCTGCCTTATCCGTGGTCTGGTATAGGCATAGGTGCCTTATCTGTGGTCTGGTATAGGCATAGCTGCCTTATCTGTGGTCTGATATAGGCATAGGTGCCTTATCTGTGATCTGGTATAGGCGTAGCTGCCTTATTTGTGGTCTGGTATAGGCATAGGTGCCTTATCTGTGGTCTGGTATAGGCATAGGTACCTTTTCTGTGGTCTAGTATAGACATAGGTGCCTTATCTGTGGTCTAGTATAGACATAAGTGCCTTATCTGTGGTCTGGTATAGACATAGCTGCCTAATCTCTGGTCTGGTATAAGCATAGGTGCCTTATCTGCGGACTGGTATAGGTATAGGTGCCTTATCTGTGGTCTGGTATAGGCATAGGTGCCTTTTCTGTGGTCTGGTATAGACATAGGTGCCTTATCTGTGGTCTGGTATAGGCATAGGTGCCTTATCTGTGGTCTGGTATAGACATAGGTGCCTTTTCAGTGGTCTGGTATAGACATAGGTGCCTTATCTGTGATCTGATATAGGCATAGGTGCTTTATATGTGTTCTGGTATAGACATAGGTGCCTTATCTGTGCTCTAGTATAGGCATAGATGCCTTATCTGTGGTCTGGTATAGGCATAGGTGCCTTATCTGTGACCTGGTATAGGCATAGGTGCCTTATCTGTGGTCTGGTATAGACATAGGTGCCTTATCTGTGGTCTGGTATAGGCATAGGTGCCTTATCTCTGGTCTGGTATAGGCATAGGTGCCTTATATGTGGTCTGATATAGACATAGGTGCCTTATCTGTGGTCTGGTATAGGCATAGGTGCCTTATATGTGGTCTGGTATAGACATAAGTGCCTTATCTGTGGTCTGATGGGGGCATATAATTGAGAGAGATATTTGCTCACCAAGATCATTTAAAACTAAAAGTTTACGAATTAAAAATGGTGCTGTATTTCTTAATGTTCTGCTTATTTAGTGAAATAGGAGACTAAAATTACCAAATTTGTTAAATTTATATTCATTTCCACATTTAAATACTTGTTCATTAATGAATGCATTTTCCATCTACAATGACTCTCTTCCAGGGTGTATTATCCTGTATTATAGCATATCTTATCCCCTGGGTCTCCCTATACTGTGAATGAGAATTTTGGTCAGTTTATTACAAAAACATCTAGGAACAGTCTCATACTGACGTAAGAATGAAACTAAGAACAGATGTGCTGAAGTTGGTGCTCTGCCTTAATACTTCTGTAAAATAAGAACACAACAAATGTAAAAACATGAATAATGACTTCCATAAGGACATTCAAATCACAGTACAATTGTAAAAAAAATATCACTCTTGGAAACACTGCTTAAAAACCCTGGTAATTCACCTACATTTCTGACTTTAACCCCTTAAGGATCAGGACTAATGATTTTTTTTTTTTTTTAACAATCGTGATGTACTTTAGTGAAACAGCTTTCCTGTTTGTATTATTTCATTGACGCATATTGATAATATATATATATATATATATATATATATATATATATATATATATATATATATATATATATATATATATATATATTCAGGATATAAAGGACTTTCTTTTGGTATAATGCATTAAAACGAACACACAAACACACTCACATATATACATATATTTTATTCAGACAGTAAGAGGCGCAAAAGATGGCAGACATTCACTGCAGCGCTCATAAATTCTTCGAAATCAACATATTTTTTTTTTATTTTATTTTTTTACCGTCACCATCCTGATTAGTTCCCAGACTGCTGAGGTCAGATCACATAGTGAGGCAGGAAGCACAGAGATATTGGGCCAGATTACAAGTGGAATGCATTTTAATGCTCCCGCTCGAACGTTAAATGCGCTAGACGTAAACTTGTTGTGCTCACCTGGTTGTGCTTGTATTACGAGCTAATCCGACGTGCCCAAAAAGCCAAACTTAGAATATTGTGCGCGCATTCACGTATTTCCCCATAAAAGTCAATTGAGAAAAAAACCTCCACTCTCGCACAAACCAGACCCCATATTCTCAAGTGCGCTAACCCAACATGAAAATATGAATATTTCACATTCCAAAGTTCTTCACATAACAGAATATGTTCTATTTATTCATAAATAAACATCTCTACATATTTATACCTATATATAGATGATTATATATAGGTATAGATAAATACACATATATATAGGATTAGCTATTTAAAAATACTTAAAACATATGCTACTATGTACAGAACATTGGAATGTGAAATATTTATAGTAAATATATAGTTAAAACCTTTATTGAATATGAATATTGCATAAATATGTTTTTTCATGTTTTCATCTACTTAAAGTGAAAGTAAAGTTAGGTGATCTGCTATACCCAGTTACACAGTTTAGTTAAAAATAATAGGAGTTTAATTCATGTTTTTTTTTTTTTTTTTAAAGTTCGATCTAAATACCTTTTTCGCCGCAAATAAAGTACAATTTTTCCGATTTTCTAGTCAGCCCGTTTTTCTAGAGCTAATTCACTTCCTGGTCACGTGTATTTTTCGTCCAATTGATTTTCTGGCCGATTGGCGGCCGTGAAGCTACATCATCCCACTATCGGATCAATTGCGCATGCGCCAAAGCTCTTGTACCAAGGATTATGTCAGTTGCGTGTTCCCGATTCGCGCATGCGCATAACTGTTTATATGTTGCAGCCCCGAAGACCGGGTGATAAGAAAACCGCATGAGTATTGCGGCCACAATCGACGATTCGCGCATGCACAATGCGTTCCGTCCTCGTGTGGGTGGGACTGCTCTATACTTAAAGGCAGCAAAATATAGGAAGTGGAGGGTGGGCGGAGAAAGGCTAATGACAGTAAGCTAAATATATATTAAAAAAAAAATATTGAATTAGCAATATAAAATAACTAAAACATAGCGATCTCAATATACTATAGTTATAGAATACATCCATGTTTTGCAGAGAATAAAAATTTACTTTCACTTTAACTGCAAAGGGCACCAATGCACTTATTTATATGTCTATATATGTATAGATATGTATTTATGTGTTTATATGTGTATATATGTCTATAAATATATTTATACATATATAAATACATATGTAAACATATATAGACATAGAAATATACATAAATTACTATCTTTAGACATGTATATGTATGTATCTCAATGTTAAAGCCCGTTGACTGCTTTATTTTCTCTAACACCTGAGACCTCAAATTTTTGAGCCCTTATATCTTTTGTATGCAATTTTTTTTATTAGATTTATTAGATGGTGTTATTATAAGGGTAAATGTACTTTATAATGTATTTTTGATGTGTTTTCTGCAACTTTTTTGTTTTGCTAAACAGTTAACCAGAGCTCTGAAGTTGCGATAAACATTCTAGCGTAAATCACGATTGCGCTCAAGCGATCACCTTTATTTTCAAGTCGTAATATCTGCGGTAAGCCAGACGAGTGCTCTACTCGTAATCTGGCCAATTGTCTATTAGAAACAGCCTGTGTCTGAAAAAGTTCGGTTTTCTAAAAAACGTGCAGATCCTTTTACCAGCTACAAGTGTATATGTACGTCCACAGGGTCCTTAAAGTCTAATAAAGTGTGATGTTTATAAACACCCAGATGTTTTTTTTAAGTGGTTAACAGACATCAAGATGTTTAACAAGCTATGGAGTTGATCACAATCAGCTGCAGACTTTTGATATTGATGCACAATCTGACATTTTCTCTGTTGATCAGCAGCACTTTTTTTTATTATTGTTTTGATGAAAAACGTTCCTATATTTAACATGTGCCAGTCCTTTGAGTGTTCTTATAGAAATATGGGTGGGATCGGAGCGACAATCAAATAAAGGCTAAGGTATGATGATCTGACAGACGTGTTTATTTACATACCAACACTTCTGTCAGTTCATCATACCTTAGCCTTTATTTGATTGGCGCTCCGATCCCACCCTTATTTCTATTTAATTACTGACTTGGTATGCTAGGTACCATTTATTCAGAGCTGTAGGTATCATTGCCTTGCCTTTGGTGCTTGATCATCTGAAGAGTATATTATTTCCTTTGAGTGTTCTTCACAGGGCCAATGTATTTATTTATTTTTTCTTATAAAGATTTTATAAACATTACAAAAATAAAAAATATAATATGCACTTACAAACATACTATATCAGTGTTCTCCCCATGACCTTTTTAGTCGGTTCACCACCCAGCTGATTTTATTGACTACGCAGCTAAAATTTTAGCCAATATTAAGCTAAAATTAGCTTGTATTAAAAATGTTCAATTTGTATTGCACAAATTATCATTAAATACATTTATGTTAAAATATGCAATTAATTTGTGCTTTGGATAGCAGAAAATGATATAATATTAGAAAATATTACACTGGCTACAACCAGTTACTTTATAATGCCATTTAGCCATAATGCTAATGTTTCTGGGGACTGAAAGTGCAATGACAAAATAAAAAAATGCAAAAGAAAAAAAAAATCCTGCTAGATAGAAATAGCCATATAAAACATTTGAATCTTCACATGACGTGTCGGTAACAAACATGACTAACAGTATATTAGATCAACAACCATTAAATAACAGTTAAAATTAAACTATTATACCAACATTGCCTGTGTTTAATCCTTTAAACCTCTAACATATTCTTCCTATGTAAATATAATAGAAAAGTAAACCTCCATTTTGATGAGGAGCATTTAGTGCTCCTGGATATTTTCTAATGGGCACACCACCCAGCAGATTTTAGTGACCACCCAGCTAAAATTTTAGCCGATATTAAGATAACATTTTCCATTTTTGTTGCACAAATCAATGATAAATCATTTAATCAATGTATATTAAATTATGCAATTAATTTGTGCTTTGGTAACATTTATAAATAGCAGATCATTTTCTGTCGAGAACACTACTCTTTTTTCTCATTAAAATCCAAAATCGTTATACTTAAAGGGACACAAAACCCAAGTTTTTTTCATGATTCAGATAGAGCATACAATTTTAAACAACTTTCCATTGTAATTTTTTTTATTTGCTTTGTTCGCTTGGTATCCTTTGTTAAAAAGCATACCTAGATAGGCCCAGGAGGTAGGATGTGATGGATCCCGGCTACCCCGACTGGGTAGCTCCACCAATTGTATCCTCCCGATGCCTGGAACATGTCGCTTTGTATCGGAGAAAGTGATTATAGCAGGAGCCCACCTAAATAACTATACAGACTAGCATTCAGGTGGTACAAGAACTGATTTTAATGGAAAACACACACTTCTTTTATACACAAACACAGGGTCTTATCTTGCTCCCAAATCTCCCGCCATTCCTACCCCTCCAGACAGGCTGGCGCCTGCCATAGCAACCACAGTCCCACAGAGACCCAGGACACAGGGGTGGTGGTTTAGGGGTGATCCCGGGGAAGTCATTTGAAAGCTCTCGGTCCCCAGATGCCACAGTCCAAAAAGCGGAGTGATTCGTTACTGGGGACCGGAGTTACAGCCTGGTAAAGATAGGGGGGTAGGGATGTCCAAAAACCCCGGTTCCCAGAGGAGCTCCCCTCTGGCAATCACCCCACCTCTTTTCCTGCCTAGGGGTTACCAATCCCCAAAAGAGTGGAGCTCTGATGCAAAGGGCAGCTTTAGCGACCAAGGGTAAAGTTAGTGGTTGTCCAGTGTGAAGCGGCTGACTGGGAGTTCCAGGAGCCCGGCTAGCCTTAGAGGGGTTAGGTGAGTATCCATTGCGCTGCGGCCGGCCGGCAGTTCTAGGAGCCCGGCCCGCCTTGAAGGGTTTTCCCGGTCAGAGATTAGCTCTTCTTTGAAAAAGTTCATATTACAAAATAGCAGGTCTGGGAGATCGCGGTTGCTCTCAGGAGCCCAAATCCATGGAGAAATTAGAGGGGGTGAGGTATTAAGGGGTAGGGGTTAAACCCTTGCAGTCCGGTGTCTGTGACAACTCCCCCCTTCTAATTTGGCAGACCTGGCTATATCCACACACGGGTCGGCCTGGGGCTGTCCGAGGAGCTATGCCACTTCAGTCTGCCGGGAAAGTCCATCAGCGTTTCCATTGCTTTTTCCTGACCTGTACTGAATGTCAAAGTTAAAGGGCTGCAGGGCTAAACTCCACTGCAACAATCTTCCATTGCCTATGGAAGCCATACGAAGGGATTGTGGTTGGTGAGGACGGTTAAGGGCCTCCCATAGAGGTAGGGCTGTAACTTCTTCAGGGCCCATACCAGGGCCAGACACTCCTTCTCAACTGCCACATGGTCTACCTCTCTGGGCAACAGCTTTCTACTAATGTAGGCTACGGGGTGGTCCTGCCCTTCTTCATCTGCCTGGCTTAACACAGCTCCCAACCCGAACATGGAGGCATCTGTGTGGACAGAAAAATGTTTGGTGGGGTTAGGCGCGGCCAGTACTGGAGCAGAGACTAAGGCAGACTTAAGGCTCTGGAAGGCAGCTTCGCACTCGGGGGACTACATGACCTGTCGGGGCAGTTGTTTACGAGTCAGGTCTGTCAGGGGTTTAGCTAGGGCACTGTAGTTGGGGACAAATTTTTGGTAGTAACCGGCGGTTCCCAGGAATACTAGCCTTTGGGTTTTGGTTTGGGGAGTGGGACAGTAGGCCACTGCCTCAACCTTAGCCGACTCTGTCCGCTGCTTTTTGCAGCCCACTCGGTAGCCTAGGTACTGGACCTCCGAATGACCAATGGTACATTTGTTGGGCTTCAGAGTCAGCCCGGTGACTCTGAGGTGATCTAAAATGATGCCTAAGTGGACCAAATGGCCCTCCCAGGTGTCGCTATAGATAGTGATGTCATCCAGGTATGCACAGGCATAGTCCTGGAGGCCATCCAGAAGACGATCCACCATCCTTGGGAAGGTGGCTGGAGTGTTCTTCATCCCAAACAGCATTACTTTGAACTGGTAGAGGCCGAAGGGGGTGATGAAGGCAGACTTAGGGGTGGACTTAGGGTCTAAAGAGATCTGCCAGTATCCCTTGCAGAGGTTGAGGGTGGTCAGGAAGTTGCCGCGGGTGATTCTATATAATAGGCCATCAACTCAGGGCATAGGGTAGGCGTCAGTGGTGGTTCTGTAATTGAGATTACGATAGTCGATGCAGAACCGGGTAGTCCCTTCCTTTTTGGGTACTAACACCACCAGGGAGGCCCAGGGGCTGCTGGATGGTTCAACAACACCAAGGTTCAGCATTCCACTGAGCTCATGGTGCATGCTGTCCCTGACTGCCTCTAGAACCCTGTAGGCTGCCTGTCGCAGGGGAGCCTGTCCCGGGGTCTCCATTCAGTGTATGGCCATTGTGGTGTACCCAGGGACAGTGGAGAACATATCTTGTCTCTCTTCCAGGAGGTGTCAGACTTGCTCTCTCTGTGCAGTCCCTAGCCTCTCGTCTAGGGGTATGTCGGCCACACCTTGAGGGGTCTCACCTGGTCCGGGGAGCTCCGGCATTGGAAGACTCTCAGAGTCCTCTACCACCGGAGCACAGATAGCAGCCACATCCTTGGCCCTTTCTACATAGGCCTTCAACATGTTCACATGAAAGGTCCGGCAGACCCGGTCATCTGAGCATTTGGCGACCAGGTAGGTGGTGTCATTCAGCTGTTCCACTACCTGGTAGAGTCCTTGCTAGAAGGCCTGTAGCTTGTCCTACTGTCAGAGTTCGGGTACGAGCATTCTGGTTATACCACCTCTTTTGTTTACGTTGGGTGACCCAAAGGTTCTCTCGCACCTGTTCGACGAGATCCTTCAGTCAGTCCCTGAACTGAAGAATGTACCCCACAACGGAGTGTTCTCCCCCCCTGAAGTCCTTCCCAATGGGCTCTTAATAAGTCAAGGGGTCCTCTTATCTTCCGGCCATATACTAATTCAAAGGGGGAGAAGCCTGTGGATTCCTGGGGCACCTCTCTATATGCAAAGAGGAGGTGCAGCAGGAATCGTTCCCAGTCCTTGTGAGTGGCCGAGAATGTCCTAAGCAGCTGCTTAATTCATCTGGAGATGGTAGGGGACACTATGCAGAGGTTTGAACCTGCACAATTTCCACAACTGCTGGGTGATTTCCACAGTGAACTGCTTTCCCTGATCAGAAATCACCTCCCAGGGGAAGCCTACCCTGGTGAATATCTGGAGCATTGCATCTGCTATGTTCTCCGTCTGGATATTGGCCTCCGGGTATCTAGTGGCATAGTCTACTACTGTAAGGATGCACCTTTTTTCCCAAAGGGCTGGGTCGAGCTAACGAACCCACTATATCGACTGCAATCCTGCTAAAGGCTTCATTGATAATGGGGAGGGGGTGCAAGGGGGCCTTAGTATGGTCTCCAGTCTTACCTACTTTCTGGCACACTTTGCAAGACTTACAGTAGTCCCTAATGTCTGCTGTAAATCCTGGCCATAAATAGGTTTGGGTCAGGTGGTGGTGAGTTTTGGAATGGCATAAATGTCCAGCTAAAGGTATATCATGTCCTATCCGCAGTAGGTCGGACCCAAACCTCTTCAGTACAACCAACTGACGTTTGGGCACTGGGCCTTTTCTCCTCTTGAAGATCCGGTACAGGAGCCCTCTTTACCACTGGAATCATTCCTGCCCAGGACCCAGGGTATCAGTTTCTACTCGGTCCCAATAAGGGGCTAAGGTCAGGTCCTTCAGGGTCTCCTGGGCGAAGTTGGACGGGGATGCCCAGGGGAGTTGGTTGGGAGATAGGGTTGGGGGGGAAAGTCGGGGGAAAGAGCCTGCTCTCCTTCCTGCTTGTCTCTCCCATGCCACAGCCACTGCCCTGCCCCCTGCCTCCAAGCACAGCACAGGTAACTCCCTTTGTTAACTTTCTTTCTAGAGCCACTGCCCTGCCCCCTGCCTCCCAGCCCTCAAACCTCCCAGCACCTATTTAATGGAGGTTGCTGCTGCCTTAGTCTGAGACTGCAGCTTATTTCAGCCTGCTCTCCTTCCTGCTTGTCTCTCCAATGCCACAGCCACTGCCCTGCCCCCCGCCTCCCAGCACAGCACAGTTAACTCCCTTTGTTAACTTTCTTTCTACAGCCACTGCTCTGCCCCCCACGTCCCAGCCCTCCCACCTCCCAGCACCTATTTAATGGAGGTTGCTGATGCCTTAGTCTGAGACTGCAGCTTCTTCCAGCCTGCTCTCCTTTCTGCTTGTCTCTCCAATGCCACAGCCACTGCCCTGCTCCCCGCCTCCCAGCACAGCACAGGTAACTCCCTTTGTTAACTTTCTTTCTACAGCCACTGCCCTGCCCCCCGCCTCCCAGCCCTCCCACCTCCCAGCACCTATTTAATGGAGGTTGATGCTGCCTTAGTCTGAGACTGCAGATTATTCCAGCCTGCTCTCCTTCCTGCTTGTCTCTCCCATGCCACAGCCACTGCTCCACCTCCCAGCCCTCCCACCTCCCAGCACCTATTTAATGGAAGTTGCTGCTGCCTTAGTCTGAGACTGCAGCTTATTCCAGCCTGCTCTCCTTCCTGCTTGTCTCTCCAATGCCACAGCCACTGCCCTGCCCCCCGCCTCCCAGCACAGCACAGGTAACTCCCTTTGTTAACTTTCTTTCTACAGCCACTGCCCTGCCCCCGCCTCCCAGCCCTCCCACCTCCCAGCACCTATTTAGTGGAAGTTGCTGCTGCCTTAGTCTGAGACTGCAGCTTCTTCCAGCCTGCTCTCCTTCCTGCTTGTCTCTCCCATGCCACAGCCACTGCCCTGTCCCCCGCCTCCCAGCACAACACAGGTAACTCCCTTTGTTAACTTTCTTTCTACAGCCACTGCCCTGCCCCCCGCCTCCCAGCCCTCCCACATCCCAGCACCTATTTAATGGAGGTTGCTGTGCGACCGTGCTCGTTGGGTGCGGTGCTGGCCCGCCAAAGGCACGCTCATCAGCGCCCATCCGTGCCTGTACCGCGTCCAGCGCCACTAACCCTGGCTCCTACAACCACCGCCACTACGACGCCAACACCCTCCTCCATCTCAACACCGGTAGGAGGCATTGCCATCATCCACAAACACTCCCTCCACGTCACAACCAGCTCCGACTACCACTCACCAGGCTTGGAACACCTACACTTCAAGATCCAGGTCAGTTCCAACACCACCCTCTGTGGCACCCTCATCTACAGACCTCCCAGACCTCATCCTGCCTTCTGCGACTCCATCACTGACCTCATCGCACCCCACGCCCTCCCCTCAACAGTCTACAACCTCCTCGGTGACCTCAACTTCCACCTAGACAACCCCAACAACCACAACACCACCAACCTCTTAGAAAACCTTGGAACCATCGGACTATAGCAACTCATCAACTCCCCAACCCACTTAGCCGGACACACCCTCGACCCTATCTTCTTTGCAGGCAACCACATCTCAGTCAACCACATCACCGAACTCCATTGGACCGACCACTATTGCATGAACTTTTCCTTCAACAAACCCACCACACACCCCCGGCAGTACCACCCACCCCGCAGAAACTGGAACAACATCACCGAAGACCAACTGAACTCCACCCTGAACAAGTGCCCCCCCAGCTACCTCCACAGATGCCAACTCCTCCGCCCGCAACCTCCACCACTGGCTCACAGACTGTGCCAACAGCCTCGCTCCTCTCAAGAAACCGTCCAACCGCCAACACACCAACAAGGCTAGTTGGTTCACCCCTGCCCTCCAGGACTCCAAACGCCACTGCAGGCGATTGGAAAGGACCTGGAGATCCAGCAAGACCCCTTCAAATAAAACAGCCTACAAAGAAGCCATCACTACCCACCACCACCTCATCAAAACCACCAAGAAGACAGCCATCCAAGATAAAATCAATGCCAATGTCCACAACAGCAAGGAGCTATTCAAAGTCATCAAGGAATTCTCCAATCCCAACAGCGACACCAACGACATCCTGCCCTCCCAGGACCTCTGCGATAACCTCAATGTACTTGCAATATACTTCCACTGCAAGATCGTCGACATCTATGACAGCTTCGCGCCCCAGAACTCACCCACCACCGCCTACCCACCAACTCCCACCGATACCTCACCCAAATACACTACCGCCTACCCCCCACGGACCATCTGGAGCCCCCTCACCACAGAGGACACCATCAGAATCATGAGATCGATCTACTCCGGAGCACTCTCGGACCCATGCCCGCATCACATTTTCAACAAAGTGGGTGACACCATCGCCCCCGAGCTCTGTAGCAGCATCAACTGCTCCATCGAAACCGGCACCTTCCCGAATGATTAGAAGCATGCAGAATTAAAATCCCTACTGAAAAAACCCACAGTTGACCCCAATGATCCGAAGAACTACCGCCCAATCTCTCTGCTCTCCTTTGCGGCCAAAGTCATCGAGAAGTCCATCAACGCGCAACTCGTTGACTACATTGAAGCCAACCACACCCTGGACCCATCTCAATCCAGTTTCAGGAGCAACCACAGCACAGAGACCGCCCTCCTCGCTGCCACAGATGACATCCTCGCCCTACTTGACCGAGGAGAGACTGTCGCCCTCATTCTCCTAGACCTCTCAGCAGCATTCGACACTGTCTCCCACCTCACCCTCCACAACTGACTACACGATGCCGGCATACATGACAAAGCCCTGGTGTACCCCAAGGCTCTTCGCTGAGCCCCACCCTATTCAACATATACATGGCCCCTCTCGCTGCCATCGCCCGATGACACAACCTCAACATTGTCTCCTATGCCAACAACAATCAGCTAATCATCTCACTCACCAGTGACCCCACCACCACCAAGAGAAATGTCCACAAAGGACTGACAGCAGTCGCCACCTGGATGAGCTACAACTGCCTAAAGCTGAATGCAGACAAGACCGAAGTCCTCCTCCTCTGTCCCACCACATCCACTTGGAATAACTCCTGGTGGCCCACAGCCCTCGGACACCCTCCAACCCCCACTGACCATGCACGAAATCTAGGTGTCATACTGGACTCATCGCTCTCCATGGACCGGCAAATCAACGCCGTCTCTTCTGCATGCTTCCACACACTTCACCTGCTGCGAAAGATCTTCAAATGGATCCCAACCAAGACCAGGAAGACTGTCACTCACGCCCTCGTCAGCAGCCGACTGGACTATGGTAACGCACTCTACGCCGGCACCACCACCAAGCTCCAAAAGAGACTACAGCGCATCCAGAACACCTCGGCCAGACTAATCCTCGACATCCCTCATCAATACCACATCACCAAACACCTGCGGGACCTGCACTGGCTCCCCATCAACAAAAGAATAACCTTCAAGCTTCTCACCCACACATTCAAGGCCCTCCACAACATCGGTCCTGAATACTTGAACCACCGCGTTACCTTCTACACCCCTGCCAGACAACTTCGATCGGCCGACCAAGCCCTCGCAGTCATCCCCCGCATCAGGAAAACCACAGCACGAGGCAGATCCTTCTCTCACCTGGCATCCAAAACTTGGAACACCCTCCCACTGCACCTCAGACAAGCTACCGCCCTAACTAAGTTCAGAAAGGACCTCAAGACCTGGCTCTTCGACTGAACTGCAACCCTCAGCACCTTGAGACCCTTACGGGTGAATAGCTCTGTTTTACAAGAATCCAATAGCTTCTCCAGCCCCCTGAATGGCAAGGGTCCTCCGGGTTCGACTGGATGTGGGGGCTAAATGGGGTTGGATCAGGGAGACGGTAGTGCCAGTGTCTCTTAATCCCTGGGCCGCCTGCCCATTGACCCAGACATCCTGGCGATGGGACCGGCGGTTATCTTGGGTCACCAAGCTGACTTCATGCAGAATTAAAACTTCCTCATCTAACCATTCTGCATAGCTATCAGGACCTGCCGCATCAGCGCAGTGGTCAGCGGCCTGGTAGGTCCTGGATGGAGTGGTCCCCCACTAGGCCGGGGAGGAGTTCCTTGGCTGCTGGGCTAAGGGGTTTCTTATCTACAAAACAAGAGGGTGAGCACTAATAAATAGCTAGTAATAACCTCAATGATCTATGAGCATATACATACAATTAGAATTGCCAGCAATTTGGCATATTCAAGGAAAGTTCAATTTCAGATTAAGAAGTGTATCTTTCTTCCCAATGATGGCAGCCTCCTCCTCACCAACAATGGTCCAGAGATACTATATAAATGACATAACAAAGGGGCGCCTCATGTGTAGTATCATCAAATAAGCACAAAGCCACAGAAAAAAGTCACACCGATGCAATATCCAAAAGTGGCAAACTTCTGTGTGTTAGGTTCCACTCCAAGCAGGTGCAGGCAGGTAAAAGCACTCACACTCTCTTGTGAGTGATTTTACCTGCCTGCACCTGCTTGGAGTGGAACCTAACACACAGAAGTTTGCCACTTTTGGGTATTGCATCCTAAGGAAAAGTCCCATGGTGGTGAGCTGACACACCTTACCATAATATGCCAGCTTGCTCCTACTAGCACATAAGTGTGCTCATCTAACATGTGAGTACCCAATCTTCCTTTGTGCTAAGTCAAACACCATATCCTTTGTGATCTGCACAATTTGGTGCTTTTCCTGTGTTTTTCTTTCTACTACAGTTAATGACTGATATCCTCTGTGGTTGAGCTGTCACACCTGATAAAATCTGCAGCCTGTCCCTACAAGCACATAGGTGTGCTTCAGAGCCTTGTGAGTACCCATTTGGCTTTTTTCTGTGGCTTTGTACTTATTTGATGATACTACACATGAGGCTCCCCTTTGTTTTGTCTTTTATATAGTAAGGGGTTTCTTAGCTTTGTTGGACAGAACCTTTGGAAGTGGCTGAGTTGTCCACACTTGTAGCACCCCCATGTATTGCTGGCCCCGGCCAGGGAAACAGGAACTGGCCAGGCTTGGGGCTGCCGGGGAACTGTTGGGGGTCGAGCAGGAGTGGTAGCAGAGCGGGGTATGGACGGGCATTCTGGGGCCGCTTGGTGCCGGGCATCCACATACTGATCTGCCAGGGTGGCTGCTTTGTAAGCTGTGGTAGGTCTTTTGTCCTTGACCCAGTTCCGTACCTCTGCCATAGTGCGGTTATAAAACTGCTCCAAAGGAAAGAGCTGTACTGCTTCACCAAGGGTGGTTATGTGGCAACCCGTGAACCATGCATCCAAAGACTGGGCTAACCGGTGGGCCCACTCTGTATAGGGCTGTCCCTCTTGCCTTTGCAGTTCTCTGAACTTCAGCCGGTGTGCCTCCGCCATCCATACCGGGAAAGGATGCGCTTCCTCACCCAATCATAGTTGGCTTGGTCTTCCAAGGGTACAGTGTGGAAAGCCTCTAAAGCCCTGCCAGAAAATTTTAGGAGCAGGATAGTGACTCGGTCGGCATTGGCAACCCCCTGCAACCGACACTGGTTCTCAAACAGCTGAAGATAGCAGTCGATCTCCTCCGCCCCATCATCCTGGAAAGCCTGGAAGGCAGCATGGGGTAGCTTCTTGGATCTGGTAGGAGAAGCTAGGCACAATTCCCCCCATAGACTTCTGCAGCTCCATCAAGTGTACCTTAGTGGCATCTGCAATGACCTGAGTAACAATCTCTTCAGGAGGGTTAGATCCATAGAGGTTGCCACTACCACTGGATCTGCCTCTGGAGGTCCAACATGGTGGTCTCTGGGGTTGATGCGGTACTGGGCCGTCTACTGCTTTGGTTGTCATCTGACCCACCCGCCGGCTTGTTAGCTTGATCACCCTCCATCAGCTAAACTACGAGTGCAGTCTTTGTTTTGTTACCAGCTACTCCTCCGCAGGCTTGCAGTAAACTCTGCAGTCCTTCCAGAGCCTGTGATACTTTTCCTTCTGGCAAGGACTTCAGGTGGTGGTTTGGACATTCTGAGTAATCGGAAGCATCCTGCCGCTGCCACCACTGTGACGGATCACTGCTACCCCGATTGGGTAGCTCCGCCAATTGGATCCTCCCGATGCCTGGAACCTGCCTCTATGTAGCGCAGAAAGTGATTATAACAGGAGCCCACCCAAATAATGGAGTTACAGCCCGGTAAAGATAGGGAGCTAGGGATGTCCAAAACCCCCGGTTCCCAAAGGAGCTCCCCTCCGGCAATCACCCCACCTCTTGTCCTCCCTAGGGGCTACCAATCCCCAAAAGAGCAGAGCTCTTAGACAAAGGGCTGCTGGAGCGACCAGGGGTAAAGTTAGCGGGTGTCCAGTGTGAAGCGGCTGACCAGGAGTTCCAGGAGCCCGGATAGCCTGAGAGGGGTTAGGCGGGTATCCATTGCAGTACAGCCGGCCGGCAGTTCCAGGAGCCTGGCCAGCCTAGAAGGGTTTTCCCGGTCAGAGATCAACTCTGAGGGGGTGAGGTAGTATGGGGTAGGGGTTTAACCCTTGCAGCCCGGTATCCGTGACATGAGGACTAATAGATGATTGGTGGCTGCACATATATGCCTCTTGTGATTGGCTTACTGATGAGTTCAGCTAGCTCCCAGTAGTGCATTGCTGCTCCTTCAAGAAAGGACAGGAAGTGAATGAAGCAAAATTGATCATAGAAGTATATTGGAGAGTTGTTTGCAAAAGCATGCGCTATCTGAACTATGAAAGAAAAATGTGGGTTTTATATTCAATATTTTATATTCAATATTCAATATTTCTTAGTGTTTTTGTACCCCAAAAGCTTTCAAACGTTTATGGGTGAGCAATAATTAACCAGCCATTACAAGTGGCTGGTTATTGCTGCTGGGAGCTCGCGATAGCAAGTCGCGCTCCGAATTTTTTTCAAAAAGTGCCCCAATTACCCCCAAAATAAAGTACATTTTAGTTTTTTAGCACTATCACTTTTAGATATAACATGGGTGCATTAAATCCCTCACATAATAGACTTCTATGGGGATACACCGTAAAATTCAAGCTATACCATTAATAGATGGTTTATTTCAGGTCTAAAAAAAAGATACATTTTAAAGAGCTATTTTGGATTTTACTCAAGCTCATCACAACTTACCACTTCTAGTACGAGCGCATTAAGTGCACTAGTAGCGCACCCTTTGCTGTCCATTAAATGTAGGGCAGTGATGGCGAACCTTTTTAAAGGGACAGTCTAGGCCAAAATAAACTTTCATGATTCAGATAGAGCATGTCATTTTAAAGAATTTTCCAATTTACTTTTATCACCAATTTTGCTTTGTTCTCTTGGTATTCTTAGTTGAAATCTTAACCTAGGAGGTTCATATGCTAATTTCTTAGACCTTGAAGCCCACCTCTTTCAGATTGCATTTTAACAGTTTTTCACCACTAGAGGGTGTTAGTTCACGTATTTCATATAGATAACACTGTGCTCGTGCACAAGAAGTTATCTGGGAGCAGGCACTGATTGGCTACACTGCAAGTCTGTCAAAAGAACTGAAAAAAGGGGCAGTTTGCAGAGGCTTAGATACAAGATAATCACAGAGGTTAAAAGTATATTATTATAACTGTGTTGGTTATGCAAAACTGGGAAATTGGTAATAAAAGGATTATCTATCTTTTTAAACAATAAAAATTCTGGTGTAGACTGTCCCTTTAAGGCTGAGTGCCCAAACTCCAACATAAAAGCAACTTCTTTACCTCAAAGTGCCAACACTGCATTTAAACCTGAATGCAGAAGGCTTTTTAGTAGACAAACACTTAAAGGGATACTAAACCCAATTTTTTTAATGATTCTGTTAGAGCATGCAATTTTAAGCAACTTTCTAATTTACTCCTATTATCAATTTTACTTTGTTCTCTTGCTATCTTTATTTAAAAAATAGGAATGTAAAGCTTAGGAGCCAGACGATTTTAGGTTCAGCAGCCTGGATAGCGCTTGCTTATTGGTGGCTACATTTAGCAAACCAATAAGCAAGCATAACCCATGTTCTGAACCAAAAATGGGCCAGCTCCTAAGCTTTACATTTCTTCTTTTTAAATAAAGATAGCAAAAGAACGAAGAAAAATTAAAGAAAAAAAATTTGGTTAGTATCCCTTTATTACAATTCTCTGAATTAGTTAACTGCTTTTGTCTCAAAATCTCAAAATAAAAACACAATAAAACAGGGAAAGAGGGGAAGAGAGAGAGAGTGGAAGAGAGGAAGGGAAAGAGAGGGGGGGGACAAGAGAGAGGGAGGGAGGGAGGGAGAGAGGGAAAGAGAGGGAGGGGAGAGAGAGAGGGGGAGAGAGAGAAAGAGAGGGAGAGACAGAGGGAGAAACAGAGGGAGGGAGAGACAGAGGGAGAGATGGGGGGAGAGAGAGAGAGAGAGAGAGAGAGAGGGAGAGACAGAGGGAGAAACAGAGGGAGGGAGAGATAGGGAAAGATAGGGAGGGAGAGAGAGGGGGAGACAGAGGGAGGGAGATACAGAAGGAGATATGGGGGAGAGAGAGAGGGAAAGAGAGGGAGGGAGGGAGAGAGAGAGAGAGAGAGAGAGAGAGAGAGGGAGACACAGAGGGAGACACAGAGGGAGAGATGGGGGAGAATGAGGGAGGGAGAGAGAGAGGGAAAGAAAGGGAAGGAGAGAGAGAGGGGGGAGAGAGAGAGGGGGGAGAGAGAGGGAGAGAGAGAGACAGAGGGAGGGAGAGACATAGGGAGGGAGATAGAGAGGTGAGGAGAGAGAGGGAGAGAAGAGGGAGAGAGAAAGGGGAGAAACAGAGGGAGAGGGAGGGAGAGAAAAAGAGAGGGGGGAAGAGGTATAGAGAGAGAGGGGGAGAGAGAGATAGGAGGGAGAGAGAGAGAGGGGGGGAAGAGAGGGAGGGAGAGGGAGGGAGAGAGAGAGGGGGGAGGGAAAGAGAGGGAGTGAGAGAGAGAGAGAGAGAGAGAGAGAGAGAGAGAGAGAGAGGGATGGAGAGAGTGAGAGAGAGAGAGAGAGAGAGAGGGAGAGAAAGAGAGGGGGAGAGAGAGGTAGGAGAGAGAAAGGGAAGGAGAGAGAGGGAGAGAGAAAGAGAGAGAGAGGGGGAGAGGGAGAGAAAGGGGGGAGAGGGAGAGAAAGAGGGGGAGAGACAGAGGGAGGCAGAGAGAAAGAGAGGGGGAGGGAGAGAGAGAGAGAGAGAGAGAGAGAGAGGGAAAGAGAGGGAGAGAGAGAGGGAAAGAGAGAGAGAGGGGGAGAGAGGGAGAGAGAGAGGGGGAGAGACAGAGGGAGGCAGCGAGAAAGAGAGGGAGGGATGGAGAAAGAGAGAGAAAGAGAGGTAGAGGAAAAACCACAAACAGATATTACCCCCAAACAGCATGGCTTTAATTCTGCAGTCAGTTTACAGTAAGATATCTAAAGGTCTTTCCTCCAAAAACAAAAGATATCCCCTGTCCCAATGGCTCACCTCGCTCAGCTCACACTGTAGGCATCAGGCACAAAGTTTTCAGACACAAACATTTCACGGGAGAAAAATTCCTGCTGCACTATTCTCCTTGGTAGGAGCTGATTGAAAGCTCACAGTGTCTCAGCTCACTGACCTCCAACGTGGGTAAATTAACCCCTGCTCCTTAAAGCCGTAGAAGGAAAAATGTTAGTCGTGCAATAAAACATTTTAATATAAAACTATGTACAGCTTAAAAAAATAATATTCAATCCTTAAAGACCTTCTACACAATCACCCGTCACAAAAACAGCCCTCTGCCTCCGCTACATAATATTGCCATTACCCCAAGTAAATCTAACCATCTCCACCAATAGACCTCATCAAAAAAACACATTAAAACTGTTTTACCTTAAAGGGACATGAAACCCAATTGTTTTCTTTCATGATTCAGAAAAAGCATGTTATTTTAAACAACTTTCCAATTTACTTCTATTATTTAATTTGCTTTCTTCTCTTGTTATCCTTTGCTGAAAGGTTTATCTAGGAAAGCCCAGGAGCAGCAATGAACCTAGGTTCTAGCTGCTGATTGGTGGCTGCATATATATACCGATTGTCATTGGTTCACCCATGTGTTCACTTAGAAACCAGTAGTGCATTCCTGCTCCTTCAACAAATGATACCAAGAGAATGAAGCACATTTGATAATAGAAATAAACTGGAAAGTTGTTTAAAATTGTTTGTTCTACCTAAATCATGCAATAATTTTTTTGGGTGTTCCTTTAAGTCCAACTGAACAGTCTTCATCTTTGACATCTTCATGTCCATCAGAAACAGGTCTAGCTGCCTTCATCCCTCATCATAGATCGACCGGGCCCGCTGTGGATTAAACTGATTGTTTAATCTTATTAACCAATCAGAAGAACAAGCATCTGCCCATTTGACATCGCTTACAGTATATAAGCAGCCTCTAAATAAATTGACCCTGAAAAAGGAGTGATAACACTAAAACTCATAAAGCTGATGCTACTGAGTCTTCTCTCTGTATTTTGCACCCCCTTAAAGGGACATTCCGGTCAAAAATTAAATGCACATAGATGAATGACATCTTTGAATAGACACATAATTGCAATATACATGTATTGGCAAAAATGCTTCCAGTAAAAGTTATCACTGTTTTTACTGTTAACTTTTTTTCTGCACATGCATGTGAAGCAAAGCTAGATATTGTCACTGCACCCACATTTTAAATAATGCAGCTGCTCAGATAATCAGTGGGGCTTGTGTCATGTCAGCGATTAACAAATTTAGTAATTACCAGATGTTACAAGCACCTTAGGCTCTCTGAGCAAGTGCTGTGTGTAAAATGCTGGTGCACGGTGCATACCTAAATACACTTTTGAAACAGCTATAGCTTTTTTTAGAAGCATTTTTTCTAATACAGGTATATTACAAAATGCTTCTGTTCAATACCAAAATGCACCCATGTTAATTTCCAATTTTGGCTGGAATATCCCTTTAAGTGTTTTCATGAAGAATACATGAATACAATGTGTGGGGGAAAATGTCACAATAATATTTTAAAGGAGCATGAAATCCAAACTGTTTCTTTTGTGATTCGGGCAGAGCATACCATTTTTATAGCTGTCTGTAGCTGCTCCCATCTAATGTTCTTGCAAATGTATAATATTGTTAAGTTATGAAGCTGCCAGACTGTATACTGCCACATGCATGTTCACACTCCTGAGCCTAGCTACCTGATTTTCAACAAGAAGATGAAATAAAATGTTATAATGAAAGTAAAATGGAAACATTGAAAACATTCGGCTAGAATATGAGTTTTGCATTAGAAGCTGTGCGGTGCTAACGAGCAGTTTATGCTCACCGCTCACTTACAGACAGCACTGGTATTACGGGTTTTTACAAACCAGGTGTTAACAGCAAAAAAGTGATCGTTGAGCAAAATTTTGCTCCACATCTGACTTCAATTGCAGCGCTGCTTACGTTAGCGGTGAGCTGGCTGAACGTGCTCGTGCACGATTTCCCCATAGGAATCAATGGGGAAGAGCCGGCTGAAAAAAAACAAACACCTGCGAAAAAGCAGCGTAAAGCTCCTAACGCAGCCCCATTGATTCCTATGGGGAAAATAAAATGTATGTCTACACCTAACACCCTAACATGAACCCTGAGTCTAAACACCCCTAATCTTACACTTATTAACCCCTAATCTGATGCCCCTGACATCGCCGACACCTATATTATATTATTAACCCCTAATCTGCCACTCCGGACACCGCCGCCACCTACATTATACTTATGAACCCCTAATCTGCTGCCCCCAACATCGCCGACACCTACATTATATTTATTAACCCCTAATCTGCTGCCCCCAATGTCGCTGCAACCTACCTACACTTATTAACCCCTAATATGCCACCCCCAATGTCGCCGCCACTATATTAAAGTTATTAACCCCTAAACCTAAGTCTAACCCTAACACCCCCTAACTTAAATATAATTTAAATAAATCTAAATAAAATTACTATCATTAACTAAATTATTCCTATTTAAAACTAAATACTTACTTATAAAATAAACCCTAAGCTAGCTACAATATAATTTATAGTTACATTGTATCTAGCTTAGGGTTTATTTTTATTTTACAGGCAAGATTGAATTTATTTTAACTAGGTAGAATAGTTATTAAATAGTTATTAACTATTTAATAACTACCTAGCTAAAATAAAGACAAAAGTACCTGTAAAATAAAACCTAACCTAAGTTACAATTACACCTAACACTACACTATAATTAAATTAATTCCCTAAATTAAATAAAATGATCTAAAGTACAAAAAAAAAACAACACTAAATTACGGAAAATAATAAACAAATTACAAGATTTTTAAACTAATTACACCTAACCTTATCCCACTAACAAAATAAACCCCCCCTCCAAAATAAAAAAAAGCCCTACCCTACACTAAATTACAAATAGCCCTTAAAAGGGCCTTTTGTGGGGCATTGACCCAAAGTAATCAGCTCTTTTACCTGTAAAAAAAGTTACAAATGCCCCTCAACATTAAAACCCACTACCCACACAACCAACCCTACTCTAAAACCCACCCAATTCCCCCTTAAAAAAACCTATCACTAACCCCTTGAAGCTCACCCTACCGGGAGACGTCTTCATCCAACCGGGCAGAAGTGGTCCTCCAGACGGGCAGAAGTCTTCATCTAAGCCGGGCAGAAGTGGTCCTCCAGACGGGCAGAAGTCTTCATCCAGACGGCATCTTCTATCTTCATCCATCCGGCGCGGAGCGGGTCCATCTTCAAGACATCCGACGCAGAGCATCCTCTTCTTTCCACGGCTACGACTGAATGAAGGTTCCTTTAAATGACGTTATCCAAGATGGCGTCCCTTCAATTCTGATTGGCTGATAGAATTCTATCAGCCAATCGGAATTAAGGTAGGAAAAATCCTATTGGCTGTTCCAATCAGTCAATAGGATTGAGCTGGCATTCTATTGGCTGTTCCAATCAGCCAATAGAATGCCAGCTCAATCCTATTGGCTGATTGCATCAGCCAATAGGATTTTTTCTACCTTAATTCCCATTGGCTGATAGATCAGCCAATCGGAATTGAAGGGACGCCATCCTGGATGACGTCATTTAAAGACACCGTCATTCATTCATAGCCATGGAAAGAAGACGATGCTCCACGTTGGATGTCTTGAAGATGGACCCGCTCCGTGCCGGATGGATGAAGATAGAAGATGCCGTCTGGATGAAGACTTCTGCCCGTCTGGAGGACCACTTCTGCCCAGCTTGGATGAAGACTTCTGCCCATTTGGAGGACCACTTCTGCCCGGTTGGATGAAGACGTCTCCTGGTAGGGTGATCTTCAGGGGGTTAGTGTTAGTTTTTTTAAGGGGGGGATTGGGTGGGTTTTAGAGTAGGGTTGGTTGTGTGGGTGGTGGGTTTTAATGTTGGGGGTGTTTGTAATTTTTTTTACAGGTAAAAGAGCTGATTACTTTGGGGCAATGCCCCGCAAAAGGCCCTTTTAAGGGCTATTTGTAATTTAGTGTAGGGTAGGGCTTTTTTTATTTTGGGGGGGCTTTTTTATTTTGTTAGGGGGATTAGATTAAGTGTAATTAGTTTAAAAATCATGTAATTTGTTTATTATTTTATGTAATTTAGTGTTTTTTATTTTTGTACTTTAGATAATTTAATTTAATTTAGGGAATTAATTTAATAATAGTGTAGTGTTAGGTGTAATTGTAACTTAGGTTAGGTTTTATTTTACAGGTACTTTTGTATTTATTTTAGCTAGGTGGTTATTAAATAGTTAATAACTATTTAATAACTATTCCACCTAGTTAAAATAAATACAAACTTGCCTGTAAAATAAAAATAAACCCTAAACTGGCTACAATGTAATTATTAGTTATATTGTAGTAAGCTTAGGGTTTATTTTATAGGTAAGTATTTAGTTTTAAATAGGAATAATTTAGTTATTGATAGGAATTTTATTTATATTTATTTAAATTATAGTTAAGTTAGGGGGGGTTAGGGTTAGACTTAGATTTAGGGTTAATAACTTTAATATAGTGGCGGTTATTATTTAATAACTACCTAGCTAAAATAAAGACAAAAGTACCTGTAAAATAAAACCTAACCTAAGTTACAATTACACCTAACACTACACTATAATTAAATTAATTCCCTAAATTAAATAAAATGATCTAAAGTACAAAAAAAAAAAAACACTAAATTACAGAAAATAATAAACAAATTACAAGATTTTTAAACTAATTACACTTAATCTAATCCCCCTAACAAAATAAAAAAGCCCCCCCCAAAATAAAAAAAGCCCTACCCTACACTAAATTACAAATAGCCCTTAAAAGGGCCTTTTGCAGGGCATTGCCCCAAAGTAATCAGCTCTTTTACCTGTAAAAAAATGCCCGGTTGGATGAAGACGTCTCCTGGTAGGGTGATCTTCAGGGGGTTAGGTACTTGTATTTATTTTAGCTAGGTGGTTATTATATAGTTAATAACTATTTAATAACTATTCCACCTAGTTAAAATAAATACAAACTTGCCTGTAAAATAAAAATAAACCCTAAACTAGCTACAATGTAATTATTAGTTATATTGTAGCTAGCTTAGGGTTTATTTTATAGGTAAGTATTTAGTTTTAAATAGGAATAATTTAGTTATTGATAGGAATTTTATTTATATTTATTTAAATTATAGTTAAGTTAGGGGGGTTAGGGTTAGACTTAGATTTAGGGTTAATAACTTTAAAATAGTGGCGGCAACGTTGGGGGCGGCAGATTAGGGGTTAATAAATGTAGGTAGGTGTCGGCGATGTTAGGGAAGGCAGATTAGAGGTTAATAAAATTTAACTAGTGTTTGCGAGGCGGGAGTGCAGCAGTTTAGGGGTTAATATATTTATTATAGTGGTGGTGATGTCTGGTTCGGCAGATTAGGGGTTAAACTTTTTTATAAGTGTTTGCTATGTGGGGGGGGGCTCGGTTTAGGGGTTAATAGATAGTTTATGGGTGTTAGTGTACTTTTTAGCACTTTAGTTAAGAGTTTTATGCTACGGCATTGTAGTGTAAAACTCTTAACTACTGACTTTTAAATGCAGTACCAGGCTTGACAGGAGAGGGTCTACTGCTCACTTTTTGGCAGACTCTGAATACCGGCGCTATGCAAGTCCCATTGAAAAAAGAGGATACGCAATTAATGTAAGTGGTTTTATGGTATTTCCGAGTCTGGCCCAAAAAGTGAGCGGTACACCTGTACCTGCAAGACTCGTAATACCAGCGGGCGTTAAAAAGCAGCGTTGGGACCGGCCCTTGCTGCTTTTTAAGCCTAACGCAAGACTCCTAATCTAGCCGATTGTATGCTCTATCTAACTCATGAAAGAAACATTTTGGGTTTCATGTCTTTTTTAGTATTGAATTCTTAAGTTTGATTTTTAATAGAGGAATCTGTTCCTTTATTTGTGGAAACATTGCCTCTCCTACACCCTCTATTCTGTAAATGTTTGCTATTATTTTTTTATGATTTAAACTTGTAATAATGCTTTTTAAAATATATCTTGCATGGCGTGAATAATAAAATGTATTATTGGTTTATAAGGCAGTGCTGGGGGAAGTAAGTACCACCAAATATTTATGTAGTATTCCCATTTACAAAGGTTTCAACAGCCTGTTGAGGCAGCCTGTTTTTTACAGGTCCATATCTTCTACAATCTCCTGGAGACGTTCTGGGACAGGTGGGTGAGGGACTTGTTGGCAATGGCTCATCAGTGTTTGGTTGGCGTTAAGATGACTGTAAGAGTGAAGTGGATGGGTTTGGGTGTAACAACCTGGTTAGACAGAGTGTTAACTGCATCAGTGTTTAAGAGCTGGAGCTTGGATGGAGCAGTGTTAACCAGTAGCTGAGAAGAGGAGAAGGTCTTCTTCTTACTTTTAGACTTACTCCATGAAGTCATAACTTAGAGACAGCAGCAAGCAAAAGCACAAGGAAGGTTTATTCAATTATGTATTATAAGTACATGATGTGCAAAATTCATAGACACGTATGCTGACGCAATTCTCAAGCAATAGACACAGTACTTGGAGTTTGTGACAGACAGTATACTGAAAGTATGTGATAGACAAGATATATGGATGCACATGCAAACAGCAGGACAATGCAGGGCACACTCTCATAGAGCTACAGGTTTCAACAGATAAATGAAGAACAGCACCCACCAGATGGTACTGAGCACTGAGAGGGTTAACCAGACCCAAACAAGTCACAATGTAAAGAAGTTCTCCAGCTAATAGTGCAAATCGACCTTTATTAGTGCATACAGGGTTCCAACAGTAACAGCTGTTACTTTTGGAACCCTGTATGCACTAATAAAGGTTTATTTGCACTATTAGCTGGAGAACTTCTTTACATAAAGCTACAGGTGAGAGGTCTGCATGCTCTTTTGCTCTACCTATAACAAAGAAAGAGATAAATAGAGGTGGGGAGACTTAAATTAAAAAATGGGAATAAGTAGTAAATATGATTACCCCACCAGTTCTACCCTTCACTCTTGGGGGCATATTTATCAAGCTCCGTATATTTAATTTGGTTAAACCCTTTGTTAACACTGTTAAATAAGGTCTAAAACCACACCTGCTTCTGCTAGGATAACTTAGCAAGAAGAAAGTGGTCCTGGCAGCCAGTAGTAGATCTACTCAACAGAGGGCGCTGGTGGCAAACGTTTTTTTGTGCTCCCTCGAAGGTAACTCAGCATTAATCAATAGTAATAATGTATATGCTTCTCTGTACTGTGTCCACATTTCTTTGTAAAGCGCAAGTTTAAGGGTTCATAGTTACTTTAGTAGCTCATTAATAACTGTCCCTCAGTTACTGCAACTGAGCATGAAATATGATAAAATAAACCGGCTGCACCCATTTATGGAAATAATAATTTTTCAGTTATTTATTCAATATTTAAGGAACGGATATGTTTTTAAAATTTACATCTGCATATTATTGTCAGGTTAATCTGTGCTTTGAATACATCTTTATAGCCACCATTTATTTAGTGTTTAATGTTCCTTTAATTTGTTTCTCAGATAACTTTTTACATATCTCAAACATTTTTTAATTTCCTTAGAGCCTTTCCCCTTATCACCTTTAATTGAAGTTTATTCCATAAGAAAACAACCCTTTCTATAAAGAACCTAATTAACCTCCAATGTGAGATCTTGACATGCTCTGAGGTTTCTACTTATCTGGGGGAAAAATCAGCCTCTGCAGACTGCCCCTTATCTCAGAGCTTTTTACAGACTTGCATGTTAGCCAATCAGTGCTGAATCATAAATAATCCACGGGAATGAGTACAATTTTATCTATATGGCACACATGAACTAGCACTGGCTACCTGTGAAAAACTGTCTAAATGCACTGAGATAAGATGCTACCTTAAAGGGCTTAGAAGTTAACATATCAGCCTATCTAGGCTTAATTTTCAACAAAGAATACCAAGAGAACAAAGCAAATATGATGATAAAAGTAAATTGGAATGTCGTTTAATATTGCATGCCCCATCTAAATCATGAAAGTTTAATTTTGACTAGACTGTCCCTTTAAAGGGAAAATATGTTATATAATACACTTCAAGGTTTCCTTTTCCAGAACAAGTTAAATTTGAAATCAGTGGCAGTCTTTATTTTATATTTGGTGCTGTAACAGCTGCAGAGCAACCTAAAGTCATCAGTCAGTCGTCTGCTTCCCATTGATCAGTGTTGCTGTAAATCTGCTGGCTCGATGTTGTTTTAATGGTTCTGCATCCCACCCATATGTCTCTATGGGTTCACAAAGTGATTGGCTATGACGACTTGTAGTCTTTAAACATATCCATTTGCAGGAATGGGAGGGTCAGGGCTATTGACACACAACGGTATCCTGCTGCCTATTATTTCCTGCAAGCCCTGGCAATCCCCCAAATCCACAACATGACAGGTGGATGGAGTTCACAAGGAAATAATGTAATGTTAGTTTTTCAGGGACGCAGAGAACTATATTCACAATTAGGGATCCTGTCAGATTAGCCAGTAAAAGAACAATGTTACTTTAAAGTACCGTACAAGACATACATTGGTATTTAAAGCTTACTTTGAGGTGATAGAAAAAGAGGTCATGCTTACACAGTAATAGCCTAAAGAGAATAAAAAAATTATTTTGCTGATAAAGTAGTTGTAGTCAAAATAAGGCAACCATAAATTAAAATAGGGTTCTGCTGCCTTCAGTTATGTATGGTTAAAGGGATTTGAAACCCGTCCAATTTTTGATTCAGCACTTGGGTAGCTCTTGCTGATTGGTGGCTACATTTAACTACCAATCAGAAAGTGCTACCCAAAAGGGGCCATCCTCTAAGCTTACATTCCTTCTTTTCAAATAAAGATATCAAGTGATCGAAGATTTTTTTTTTTAAAGGGACACTGTAACCAAAATTTTTCTTTCGTGATTCAGATTGAGCATGAAATTTTAAGCAATTTTCTAATTTACTCCTATTATCAATTTTTCTTTATTCTCTTGGTATCTTTATTTGAAATGCAAGAATGTAAGTTTAAATGCCGGCCCATTTTTGGTGAACAACCTGGATTGTCCTTGCTGATTGGTGGATAAATTCATCCACCAATAAAAAGTGCTGTCCAGAGTACTAAAACCAAAAAAAAAAGCTTAGATGCCTTCTTTTTCAAATAATGATAGCAAGAGAACGAAGAAAATTGAAAATAGGAGTAAATTAGAAAGTTGCTTAAAATGTCATGCTCAATCTTAATCACAAAAGAAAAATTTTGGTTACAGTGTCCCTTTAATAGGATTAAATTAGAAAGTTGCTTACAATTGCATGCTCTATCTGAATTATGAAAGAAAAAAATGTGGGTTTCATATCCCTTTAATATATATACTGTATGTGTATATATATATAATATATAAAACTGCATGTATCAATATATAAGATTTTGGAATTCATTTTATTACCACATTGATAAATTAATATAGTTCCATAACAATTGTAACTTACATAGACTTAGTAGCTATATTTGCTCAATTTATATTTATATATGCACTTGTGCCATTTCAGTTTTCCTCTTAATATTTAAATTGACTGAATTTAAAAAGTGGTCAGTAATGACCTTCTAGAGCAGAGCCCCCCAATAGGGATGAGCAAATATTACTAAAAATTCAAAATTTAAAACGAATTTTGATACATTCGTATGTTCAAATCGAATTTCAAATGTTTATATAGCATTCTAACATTCTATTTTCAAATTTTCGTTTTTGAATTTTTCAATAACATTCGAAAATATTTGTTTGAATAATAGAATGTTTAGCTATGTATTTTATATCACATTCAATTTTGAAATGTGACATTCGAATTTGAAAGTTACATTTGAAAACTGTAAATAACATTCGATAATAGAATTTTTAAGAATATTCGTTTTTATCAACATTCGATTATGTAAATCGAATTTCTACAATAACATTCGTTCTAACATTCGAATTTGAATATAAACACATTTTCCCATCCCTACTCTCCAACCACTCCACAAATAACAACATTGTCACAAGTTGTGAGTTCTGCCTCTGTCCCTCCTGCTTTTTCATGAAAAAAGCTCAGGGTTTGCAGAGTGAAACTAGGAACTATCCTGACTCCTCCCTCAGCCCCCTTAACCCACACACAGCACAACCGTGAGCCCCACCCCTTAAGTTGTGGCTCAGTCACCCTCAATTCATAGTGCCTCAAAGCATCTGAGAAATGTTGGGAAATATGTCTTAGTGTCACTGATTGGGAGGTATTATGGAAAAACATATCTCCCAATCATCCGCCAACCTGCAGGATTATAACAGGTTGGGTCTGCCCTGCTTTCCTCACACCAGTTTTAAGAGACAGCCTGAGCCCTGCCCACACAGACATGCCCACCTTACTCCTGCTTCATGGCCCACCTCCAACCTCTTCAGAATGACAGAGGCCACTGGCGAAAAGCATTTCTATCCTTTCGCTTCCTAGAAGAGCTCTGGGAAATTGTGGGAGTTATAGAAAAGTCTTATGGGGCTAAAGCCCTAAGTGTGTCCTAAATCTCATCAGCACTATATTCTGCACAGGGATGTTTTTCTCTCTCCTGTATAATGATTTGCATATATTTGTGTGACTGTGTGAGTAAACTGTATGTGTAAATACAGAAAGAGCATACAATTTTAAACACATTTACTTCTATTATCTAATATGCCTCCTTCTCTTGGTACCTTTTCTTGAGAAGCATACCTAGGTAGTCTTAGGAGCAGCTGAGCCCTGACAAAGCCCAATCTCACACAAAGCATGATGGGTGAAACCCGCGTAGTCAAGTGTTTGAATTAACACTAGAGTTCCTTCTCTTACAGCATTGCGTGCAGGACTGCTTCTCAAGTTCACTGACAGCCTGGAGTGCGGCTTATGCCACGGTGATAACGCTGGAAAGGAAGCGTAAGTGTGAGTACATAGCGGTGGGGGTTAAATCTTTGTCCGGAGTGCCTAAGCTGTAACTAGGGATGGGTGAATGTTTCGCAACATTCGAAAAATGAAACTAATTTTAACACATTCGTTCATTCTAATTGAATTTCGAATGTTTACATAACATTCTAACATTCGATTTTCGAATGTTCGGTTTAAAAATTTTATGATTACATTCAAAAATATTAGTTTTGAAAAATTTGAATTTATATTTGTTATAGTATTTCTAATGCTTTCTTTAAATGTAATATCCTAATTATGCAATATTCGAATTCGAAAAAATTCGAATTTATATGTTTGTAATAGTATTTCTAATGCTTTCTTTAAATATAATATTCGAATTATGCAATATTCTATATAGAAACATTTGAAATGATATATTTGTATCTATTATGTATCAATTTACTAGATTCCCTCCCTACCACATGAACTATTGAACTTCTGAATATTATTTGTTAAATAGAATGTTAAATTCGAAATTTCGAATGTGGACATTCGATATAATTATAAACATTCGAATTCGAAAGTGACATTTGAAAACTGTAAATAGCATTCGATTATAGAATTTTTAAGAAAATTTGTTCTTATCAACATTCGGATTTATAATTCGAATTTCTGTAATAACATTTGTTCTAACATTCGAATTCGGAAATTTACACATTCGCCCATCCCAAGAAAAACAACAGGTGACACAGTAGGAGCCGTGATCAGTCAGCTGTGGATACAGACCTAAAGTGCGGTGGATGCCGTGGACGCTGTAATTTGGCGATGTGGAGGTATGTGGATAAGGCAACTACATTGCAGAGGATTCTTTGATCTGAGCCTCATCAATAAGCTAAAACCTTTAATCCACAATACTTCTGTATGACGCAATAAATAACTAAAAGTGCTAGTATCTCCGGAAAAAAGTATTCCTGCACACATGCATATTTATGCAATACATTGTATCATATCAGTTGCGGCTTACTATATGGATTGTTGGCTACTTTAACCGGTTTCTATACTAACTAACTTTGCTAACACTGCACTGTTTGACATTTTTGCTTCTTGTTTCATGCATGAACTAATATTATTCTAACTTGGACTCAATCTGAAACCGAGATCCAAATATTTCTGATACTTTTGTTTGATAGAGTTGCTATTTAAGAGGGTATCTTATGTAGTGGTATTTTTAACGGAATTAAATGTTTTTTATGTATATGTGTTAGATTCTGTGTGCATTGAATATTCCTTATCTTAAAACCTGGGGTTGGTTTTAGCTGAAACTTAGTGTGCTTAATTACCTGTCTATTTTGGAAATCATTATAGTATTTGTTTTTTTATTTCTTTTTCTCTATTTCTCTATTTCTATATACATGCTTAAAAGGGTCTGCACCTCCTTCCATGTGAAGGATCAAATATAATTGGAAATAACACTGCTCTTTGGCACTAGTTTTGAACATTTAATATATTCTCAGGAGCAGCAATTCACTACTGGGAGCTATGCCTCTTGTTACTAAATCACCTGATGTGTTCAGCTAGCCCCGGTATTGCATTGCTGCTCCTTCAACAAAGGATACGAAAATAATGAAGCAAATTTGATAGTAGAAGAATATTGTAAAATTGTTTAAAATGATATGTTCTATCTGAATCTTGAAAGAAACATTCTGGGTTTCATGCCCCTTTAATAGTTTTTTTAAGCCCCAGATATTACAATATTAGCAATGTAGCTGATCAGAACACTTTGCACAGTACTAAGGTCCTATTGATTTATAGGTACTGGCTTCCAGGCAGTTTTTTTTTTATTGATTCTTAGGGGCGGATTTATGAAGCCCCATATTCAGCCTAATGCTGTTGTTTCCGCGTGAGCCTTCAGGCTCGCCAGAAACAAGAGTTAAGAAGCAGCAATCTTAAGACTGCTGCTCCTTAACTCGTCCGCTGCCTCTGAGGCTGCGGACATAAATCCGCCCAATCATATACGACCAGGTTGATTGACACCCCCTGCTAGCGGCCGATTGGTCGCAAATCTGCAGGAGGCGGCATTGCACAAACAGTTCACTAGAACTGCTTGTGCAATGTTAAATGGCGATAGGGTTTGCTGTCGGCATTCAGCAATGTCTAGCGGATATGATACGCTACAGCGTTTTCATGTCGGACAGACATTGATCAATCTGCCCCTTAGGCTTTGCATGCTTGTTAAATAATACACATTTGTTTGGAGTTCTGCAATCTTAGTCTAATACAATAAAAGGAGATGGAACCCAAACATTACCTTTTGTGATTCGGACAGAGCAGACCATTTTAAAAAAGTTTCCAATTTATTTCCATTATCAACTTTGCTTAGTTCCTATGATATTCTGTGTTGAAGAGATACCTAGGTAGACATCTGGAGCACTATATGGCAGGAAATAGTGCTGCCATCTAGAGATCTTGCAAATGGATAATATTCTTATAAAACCACTGCATTATAGTGCTCCAAAGCATAAGTCCATTCTTTTCAACAAAAGATACCAAGAGATCGAAGAAAATATGATAAAATTACATGATCTATCTGAATCATAAAATAAATAATGTCCCTTTAATTGATCAGTGGACTCTGGGAAACTCTGATTTAAATGAAAAATAATCTAATTTCATAAATCACTTCCAGAAGTGACAGAAAATTAAACTTTTATTAATCAAGATACATCATGCAATGTTTAGAAACTTTCCAATTTACTTCTAGTATTCTTTTGGTTTGTTCTCTTCGTACAAATACTGATACAAATATTGTTATAAACAGGGCTGAGGTCCTATGATCTTACCTAAGTATACTGTTCAACAAATGATACTTAGAGAATAAAGCACGTTTGAGTGGGTCAGACAGCTACACTGCAGAAAAGGGTTAAATGGTGGGTGGGAGATATCTACTACAGTACAGAAAATATGTTATTGGAGGGGAGGTGGGGGTCCTATTAAATGGTCACTTAGAGGGGAGGTGAGAAGGGGGGGGGTCGCTGCACTATAGATTTGTTTTTAAATACATTTTAAAACAAAAAAGATAAACATACAGTGTATCAAAACTGGGTACTGGCAAACAGCTGCCAGTTACTAAGATGGCAGACAATAGTTAGAGGGGGAGGGGTTAGAGAGCTGTTTGGGAGGGATCATGGAGGCTGGAAGGTAAAGGGGGATACTACACTGCAGGAAATAAAAAAGAATTAATAAAAAAAGAAAATTGCCTTAAAACTTTGGCCGTTTGTCTGACAGTACCTAAGATGGTGGTAAACCCTGGGGGGTGAGGGAGGGAAGAGAGCTGTTAGAGGGATCAGGTAGGGATTAGGGGGTGGAAGGTGTCAGCTGTGAGGGTAATCTCTTCGCTACAGCTAAATTTAACCTTAAAAACTACCTAAGTAACCCTTCACTGCCAGGAATTTTAGAAGTATGGTACGAAGCTGCAATTAGCGGCCTTCTAATTACCAAAAAGCAATGGCAAAGCCATGCATATCAGTTATTTCTGAACAAAGGGGAGTCCAAAGAAGGTTTTACAACCATTTGTGTTATGACTGTATATGCGGTATGTAAATAATTTCAGTGAAAACCTCAAAGTTTCTGAAAAAGGTACATTTTTAAATCTGATCGCATTATGCAGCAAAGCGGTTGCATGAAATATACCAAAATGGGCCTAATTCAATACCTTGGGTTGTCCCCTTTTATACCATATATATCCACATCAGAACCCATACCATCCATGTCCCTGCTTTTATACTGTACGTAGCCACATCAGAACCCATACCATCCGTAGCCTCCCTTTTATACTATATTTAGCCACATCAAAACCCATACCATTCATAGACCCCCTTCTGTATGGTATATAGCCACTGCCACATAAGAAACCATACTATCCATAGCCCCCTTTTGTACCGTAAGTAGCCACATCTGAACCCATACCATCCATATCCCCCCATAACATCCACAACTCCCCTTATGCATGGTATGTAACCGCTTCAGAACCCATACTATATGTAGCCGCATCAAAACCCATACCATTCATAGCCCCCCTTCTGTATGGTATATAGCCACTGCCACATCTGAACCCATACTATCCATAGCCCCTTTTGTACCATAAGTTGCCACATTAGAACCCATACCATCCATAGTCCCCCTTTTGTACCGTAAGTAGTCATATCAGAACCCTTACCATCCATATCCCCCCTTTTATACTGTGTAGCCACATCAGAACCCATACCATCCATAGCCCCCCTTTTTTACTGTATGAAGACACATCAGAATCCTTACCATCCATATTCTCCCTTTTATACCGGATGTAGCCACATCAGAAGCTATACCATCCATAGCCCCCCTTCTGTATGGTATGTAGCCCCCACAGAACCCATACCATTCATAGCCCCCTTCTGTATGGTTTATAGCCACATCAGAACCCATACCATCCATAGCCCCCTTTTATATCGTATGTAGTAACATCAGAACCCATACCATCCACCACTCCCCTTCTGCATGGTATGTAGCCACTTCAGAACTCATACCATCCATAGCCTCCCTTATGAATGATATGTAGTCACATCAGAACCTATACTATCCATAGTCCCCCTTCTGTATGGTATATAGCCACTGCCACATCAGAACCCATACTATCCATAGCCCCTTTTTATACCATAAGTAGCCACATCAGAACAAATACCATCCATAGCCCACATTTTATATGGCATGTAGCCACATCAGAACCCATATCATCCATATCCCCCGCTTTTATACGGCATGTAGCCACATCAGAACCCATACCATCCATGTCCCTGCTTTTATATCATGTGGAGCCACATCAGAACCTGTACCATCCACAACTCCTCTTCTGAATGGTATGTAGCCACTTCAGAACCCATATCATCCATATCCCCCCTTTTATAATGTATATAGCCACATCAGAACCCATACCATCCATAGTACTCCTTTTATACTGTATGTAGACACATCCAAACCCATACCATCCATAGTCCCCCTTTTATACTGTATGTAGACACATCAGAACCCTTACCATCCATAACCCCCCTTCTGTATGATATGTAGCCACCTCAGAACCCATACCATTCATAGCCCCCTTCTGTATGGTATGTAGCCACATCAGAACGCATACCTTCCATAGCCCCCCTTTTATACCGTATGTAGCAACATCAGAACCCATACCATC
The DNA here is from genome assembly GCF_027579735.1 of Bombina bombina. Classification (NCBI taxonomy): domain Eukaryota; kingdom Metazoa; phylum Chordata; class Amphibia; order Anura; family Bombinatoridae; genus Bombina; species Bombina bombina. Next base: position 1,517,709,529 of record NC_069499.1, on the reverse strand, counting down.
CACAACTCCCCTGATGCATGGTATGTAGCCACTTCAGAACCCATCCATAGCCTCCCTTCTGTATGGTATGTAGCCACATCAGAGCCCATACCATCCATAGCCCCCTTCTGTATGGTATATAGCCACTGCCACATCAGAACCCATACTATCCATAGCCCCCTTTATACCGTAAGTAGCCATATCAGAACCCATACCATCCATATCCCCCCTTTTACCGTATGGAGCCACATCAGAACCCATACCATCAATATATGCACTCTTATACTGTATGTAGCCACATCAGAACCCATACCATCCATAGCCCCCCTTTTATACTGTATGTAGCCATATCAGAACCCATATCCTACATATCACCCTTTTTATACTGTATGTAGCCACATCAAAACCTATACCATTCATAGCCCCTTTTCTGTATGGTATATAGCCAGTGCCACATCAGAACTCATACTATCCATAGCCCCCTTTTATATCGTATGTAGCCACATCAGAACCCATACCATCCATAGCCCCCCTTTTATACTGTATGTAAACACATCCAAACCCATACCATCCATAGTCCCCCTTTTATACTGTATGTAGCTACATCAGAACCCATACCATCCATACCCCCCTTTTATACCAAATGTAGCAGCATCAGAACCCATACCATCCATGCCCCTGCTTTTATACCATATGTAGCCACATCAGAACCCATACCATCCATAGCCCCCCTTTTATACTGTATGTAGCCACGTCGGAACCCATACCATCCATGTCCCCGCTTTTATACCATATGTAGCAACATCAAAACCCATACCATCCATAGCCCCCTTTTAAATTATATGTAGCCACATCAAAACCCATACCATTCATAGCCCCTCTTCTGTATAGTATATAGCCACTGCCACATCAGAACCCATACTATCCATAGCCCCCTTTTGTACAGTAAGCAGCCACATCAGAACCTATACTATCCATAGCCCCCCTTTTATACTGTATGTAGCCACATCAGAAACCATACCATCCATGTCCCCGCTTTTATACCATATGTAGCCACATCGGAACCCATACCATTCATAGCCCCCCTTCTGTATGGTATATAGCCACTACCACATCAGAACCCATACTATTCATAGCCCCCTTTTATCCCGTAAGTAGTCATATCAAAACCCATACCATCCATAGCCTCCCTTTTATACTGTATGTAGACACATCAAAACCCATACAATCCATAGTCCCCACTTTATACTGTATGTAGCCACATCAGAACCCATACCACCCATGTCCCCGCAGTTTTTTTGTGCAAGTTTTTCTCTGAAATTCCAGGTCCTTAGAGAGACAGTCTATACCAAAATTGTTATTGTTCAAAAAGATAAATAACGCCTTTACTACCAATTCCCCAGCTTTGCACAACTAACATTGTTATATGAATATACTTTATAACCTTTAAACCTCAAAATGTCTGCCTGTTTCTAAGCCACTACAGACAGCCTCTTATCACATGCTTTTTTATTAGCTTTTCACAACAAGAGACTGCTAGTTCATGTGTGCCATATATATAACAATGTGCTCTCTCCGGTTGAGTTCTGGCTGATACTCCACTTATTGGCTAAAATGCAAGTCAATAGATAATAAATAAATAGCCATGTGATAAGGGGGCTGTCAGAAGAGACTTAGATACACGGTAATCACAGAGGTAAACTGTATATTAATAAAACCGTGTTGGCTGTGCAAAACTTGGGAATGTGTAATAAAGGGATTATCTTTCTTTTTTTAAAATAAACATTTTTTAGTAGACTGTACCTTCATAGGGACAGTCTAATAAAAATTTAACTTTTTTTAATCAGATAGGAAATGCTATTTTAAACAACTTTCCAATTTACTTTTATCATCAAATTTGTTTTGGTCACTTGGTATTCTTTGTTGAAAGCTAAATCTAGGTAGGCTCATATGCTAATTTCTAAGCCCTTGAAGGCCGACTCTTATCTCAGTGCATTTTGAAAAGTTTTCACCTTTAGACAGGGCTAGTTCATGTGTAACATATAGATAACATTGTGCTCACTCTGAAGGTCAATGCAGATAATAAGGAATTAATATAGAAATAAAGGTCCAGATTAAACAAATTGTCATTTAAAACCAGTCCTATCTATTTTAGTTTATGATTTATAATATATAATTATTTATGGATGATAAAAATAATCCAAGCATATGGGTGACCAATAAGTTCAAGGCAACAATACCACCGTAGCACTAGTTCAAATAAGAATTCAAAATTTTATTTCCAAGCTTAAAAACTTACAGATCAGTGGACACAAACGGAGGAGTGTAGGTAACTTGGAACTTGGGACTGTCTTTGAGAAAGCACCATCACGGTGTGAAATGCGTTAGAGGACGTAGGCTGTGTTCAAAATGACCTACACTCCTCCGTTTGTGTCAACTGATCTGTAAGTTTTTAAGTTTGGAAATAAAAGTTGGAATTTTTATATGTTGGTATTGTTGCCTTGAACTTATTGGTCACCCATACGCTTGGATTATTTTTATCTTCTCGCTATACACGCTGTGGTTGGCGTGTTTTTGCGGCTGGCGAAACACCAGCTACTTTATCCTAAGTTAGTGGGTTTCACAGTGATTGTCGTTCCGTAGGAGCCTCTTCCTGTTGTCTTCATTTATAATTATTTATGCAATTATATGCTAAGGAGCACAAGTGATAGTTTTGTTTTCAAGAAAAGTGGCATTTCTATTTCTGAAATATGGGCTTTAACCCTGAAAAGTTAAAGTCCGCTCGAGAGCAAAAATTAACTACTGGGAGCTAGCTGAACACATCTGTTGAAGCAATTACAAGAGGCATTTATGTGCATATCCACCAATCACCAGCAAGCTCTCAGTAGTGCATTGCTGCTGAGGCTACCTAGGTAAGATTTTCAACAAAGGATACCAAGATAATGAGGTAAATTCAATAATAGAACAACAAATGTAAAAGTCTTTTTAAATTGCATGCCTTATCTGAACCATAAACATGTAATATTGGCTTTCATGCCTATTTAATAAATCACTAGATTATGCAAAGCCCTTTATTTATTTTTGGAGACATTTTCCCATGCAGTCTGCTTTATCATTGCATGTTAATAGACATTTGTCCCCCTTTGTCACGTTTCCTTGGTTTACTGTTCACTTTCCCCAAATATATAATGGTCTCTGTTTAAGTGCAGATTCCTTATTAATCACAATCGCTGGGAACGAAGCTGGCAGGGTTATCAGGAAGGGAGAGACAAACTATTGTGAACAAAAAAATCTACAAGTCTCTTAGCTTTAAGGGCCCACTTTGTTCTCTGACTGCCCTTCTTACATCAGGGAGATAGTCTAAGCTTGAAAGCAAAATGATAAGTTTTCTGATACAATCATGTTTAGCAATATTTATAAAAAGCAACAGAGGTCTGCAGACTTTTGAAAGTCATTGTTTTGCACTCCTCTCAGTATAGGCATTATTTAAACATACTCATTATGGTTTTACCATTTTAAAGTGAAAAAATCGTTTTATTTCAGTTTTTTAATTCTTAAATAATATTTCTTAATAAAATATTGCCTACAGATATTTCCTCTTCTTCCCCGTATTTTAGACATATATTTCTCTCTGTGTCCAAGCTTTGCAAGCCTTCTGGATACAGTAAAAGGCTTGGGAATATACCGGTTAATTAAATTAAAAATTGTGAGTTGTCTTTGGTCAACTCATGAATGCAATAATGTTTTGTTTGTTTTTTCTATCTGCCTTACTATTATATTATTCTAAACCAGTGGATCTGTGCTTGAATAAGGATAACCCAATTAGAGCTCCCTGACGACAGGTTTGAGAACAAATGGCCCTTTAACATATTAATTTCTGCTTTAATAATACAAATTTTGTTAACGTTCCCCTTTATAAAAAAAGCATGCGGCCAGTTGTGACAAGTTTTGTTTTCAGTGGATAGATCCAGAGGAGAAAGAGAAGGAGAGAGTTGGGAAGGGGGGAGACCGACAGAGAGAGAACAAGCAAGAGGGGGTGTGGAGAGTAGGAGAAATGAGAGATAAAGAAATAGAGACAACACTAGAAAGAAACTCAGTGAAAAGGAAGCAGTAAGTGGGCATCAGAGGTTTCAAGACAGTGGTTGCAGCTTTAGGGGCCCATCTGGCCCTACAATCAGTAGTGACATCACTACAGTGGGCCTGATTGTACCCTTGCTTCACCTGAATTATACCTTGCGGTAATAAGTGTGCACAATGTTAAATAATTCTTCACTATATGCAGAATTATGTAACATAGGGATAGCCTTCCGTATGAAAAGAAATGTCAAAATAACTAATTTAAGGGCTAAAACTCTACTTAGCTAGTAAGCAAAGCCATCCTCTTCTTTGCAGCATTTTTATTTTTTTTACCTAATGCATCATGGACTCACTGTCAAATCAGAACCCATAGCATCCATAGTCCCCCCTTTTATACTGTATGTCCCTGGTTTTATTCCATACATAGCCACATCAGAACCCATACTATCAGTAGCCCCCCTTTTATGCCATATATATCCACATCAGAAGCCATACCATCCATAGCCCCCCTTTTTTACTGTATGAAGACACATCAGAATCCTTACCATCCATATTCTCCCTTTTATACCGGATGTAGCCACATCAGAAACTATACCATCCATAGCCCCCCTTCTGTATGGTATGTAGCCCCCACAGAACCCATACCATTCATAGCCCCCTTCTGTATGGTTTATAGCCACATCAGAACCCATACCATCCATAGCCCCCTTTTATATTGTATGTATTAACATCAGAACCCATACCATCCACAACTCCCCTTCTGCATGGTATGTAGCCACTTCAGAACCCATACCATCCATAGCCTCCCTTCTATATGGTATGTAGCCACATCAGAGCCCATACCATCCATAGCCCCCTTTCTGTATGGTATATAGCCACTGCCACATCAGAACCCATACCATCCATATCCCTGCTTTTATACCGTATGTAGCGACATCAGAGCCCATACCATCCACAACTCCCCTTCTGCATGGTATGTAGCTACTTCACAACCTATACCATCCATAGCCATAGCCATATAGTATGGTATATAGCCACTGCCACATCATAGAACCTCTATCCATAGCCCCATTTTATACCATAAGTAGCCACATCAGAACCCACACCATCTATAACCCCCCTTTTATACTGTATGTAGCCACATCAGAACCCATACCATCCATGTCCCCGCTTTTATACCATATGGAGCAACATCAGAACCCATACCATCCACAACTCCCTTTCAGCACAGTATATAGCCACATCAGAACCCATACCATCCACAACTCCTCTTCTGCATGGTATAGCCACTTCAGAACCCATTCTATCCATATCCCCTTTTATACTGTATGTAGCCACATGAGAACCCATACCATCCATAGCCCCCATTTTATACCATATGTAGACACATCAGAACCCTTACCACCCACAACTCCCTTTCTGCACAGTATGTAGCCACATCAGAACCCATACCATCCACAACTCCTCTTCTGCATGGTATAGCCACTTCAGAACCCATTCTATCCATATCCCCTTTTATACTGTATGTAGCCACATGAGAACCCATACCATCCATAGCCCCCATTTTATTCCATATATAGACACATCAGAACCCTTACCATCCATAGTCTTCCTTTTATAGCGTATGTAGCCACATCAGAACCCATACCATTCATAGCTCCTTCTGTATGGTATGTAGCCACATCAGAACCCATACCATCCACAACTCCTCTTCTGCATGGTATAGCCACTTCAGAACCCATTCTATCCATATCCCCTTTTATACTGTATGTAGCCACATGAGAACCCATACCATCCATAGCCCCCCATTTTATACCTTATGTAGACAAATCAGAACCCTTACTATCCATAGTCTCCCTTTTATAGCGTATGTAGCCACATCAGAACCCATACTATCCGTAGCCCCTCTTCTGTATGGTATGTAGCCCCATCAGAACCCATACCATTCATAGCCCCTTCTGTATGGTATGTAGCCCCATCAGAAACCATACCATCCATAGCCCCCCGTCTGTATGGTATGTAGGCACATCAGAAGCCATACCATCCATAGCCCCCCTTCTGTATGGTATATAGCCTCTGCCACATCCGAACCCATACTATCCATAGCCCCCTTTTTTTTTTTATGTTTAAATTTTTTATTGAGGTTTTTATATATTACAACAGAAAATGAATAGTCTTACAGATACATAATGAGTATACGGTGTGTTTTCAAGTGAGAAAATCAGGGTTCACAATTGATTGTATACAGTTTGTAAAACAATACACAAGCTAGACAAGAAGGTTATCTGGTTACAAGAGTAGTGGAACTACATACAGGATCGTAATTATATATATATATAGTGATAACAGACAATTACTCATGTAACAACCTTGGTAGAGATATATGACTAAAAAGTTGATAATGTACACCTGTCCGTTAGAGTGTAGCTAGACAACCCTGTTAGTGATGAATGACTAAAAAGCTGTGAAGATATTTGAATGACTGGAAATGAAACCTCTGTTTTTCTGCTTATGTGAAAGCATTGAATATATAGAAATGGTGAATCCACTCAATAGTGACTCAGTGACTGGTAATCTATAATGGAGAGTAAAGTGGAAGTAGTGCCAGGTCAAAGCAAGCATGAAGAAAGGAGGGGTTCTGGCAGATGAGGCTGAGCAGTCAGGAGAAATGGGGAACAGAGGAGTTATGCTCTTGTAGATGCAGTTTGCAGCAAATCTCGTAATTGCTCTTTATTTAAATATATGGTGGCAGGAATTAACAGTGGGATTGAATCATACTGATAGCTAGGTTTAGAGGCTAGAAAACTCTTGTTATTACGGGGCAATATTCAAGCAGTACATCTCTAAGAATGGTCAAACTCCATTGTCTCGGCCGCTGACAAGGAGATATGACACTTTATAAATAAACTGCACACAGTATTTAGATAGTCACATACGTTGAATCAGAGTTCTAAGCAGGCAAGCCCATAGGTTGAGATAGGGATATAAAATCTAGTAGCATAGGTTAGCCAGTGCTATCAGAATTCAATGTCAACCATGTTCAATATAGATAGAAATAGGGGGGAGTGGTTGAGTCTCAGTGTTAGCAGTGCATACATATGAGGCATAGATATTAATAAGGCTATAATGAAACAGACAGGCATTAACTGAATAACAATAAACAACAGTGTGCATTCCCCATAAACACTGAATAGAAAAAGGGGAAGAATTAGACCTTGTGATTAGGTAAAGTGAGTTACAATGATCATAGACAGCAAGTCCAGGATATAACTTTAAGAACTCAGTAGTGAAGGAGCAAATGTACATATACAAAGCTGCAAACTACGTGGTGTAGGAACAACATAAACATATCAAGTAGGGATATATATTGTAAGAGGGTATACTGCCTTTAGTTAAACTATAAACTCACAAAAATGTGTATGGTGCATAACAGATATTGCTAACTGAATAAACCCAATGCGTTGGTGATTATATGCATTGAGGTCTCAGCAAGATCAGTTGGACTGAATCGTGAGTCTTTCTATACTCAGTCATGTGGTCAGCCATCTGTAAAGTGACCGTCTACCAGCTGAAGGTTCTCTGGGGATAAATAGTATATGCATACATTGGGCATATAGGCGGGTAAAGTGCTTTCAGTGCACCTCCGGGGGGCCTCAATAGCTTGCACCATAGCTCCTGCTCAGACTTTCCCTGACTGGGATTGAAGTAGGCAAGTATGTGTTTATTTCCACAGACTATCGGTGCAGTAGAGGAGGGCTCCGCCTCTGGGTCCATGGCGATGTCATCTAATATACATTTGGAGCAAGCTCCTCTATACCGGAGTCTCAGAGCCTTAAAAGCTGCTCTGACTGCTCCGCTCTTCATAGCCTCTGCGTAGAGATCTGTACTCACACACGTGGCAGGAGCGGGATATTCTAAGAGGTCTTTGCTCTGCCATAATTGGTACTGAACCAGCGGTTCATAGAGTTCTCAAAAGGCCGGCTCCCCCGCCCCTGTACTAGTGTGAAGTGACTTGCCCTCCTTGTTATCGTGGTGATTCTCTCCATTTCCAAAGCAGTAAGCAATATGTTGAGAGAGCTCAATAAAATGCAGATCTAGTGAATCGCTTAATTTCTGCAGATGAAAATGTATCATGGATTCCATGTCTTCAACCTGTTTTACCTGGCAAAACGTGGGATATACTTATGAGAAAAGGCTGCAGCCTTGCCTGTTCAGATGCTGTGTAGCGGTTCCGTAGGTGTGATCTCTTTTATATGGATATCGTTAGATTCAGTGATGCATCATAAAACCAGTTCTATGGGTTAAGATTCAGATTTTTAAGCTGGACACAGAATAATCAGTAAAATATCCTTATGAGATCTGGAGCTCTTGGGTTTTGAGTCTGAGCATGGCGGCTGTTAGGACACGCCCCCCATAGCCCCCTTTTATACCGTAAGTAGCCACTTCAGAACCCATACCTTTCATAGTCCCTCCTTTTTTTTTTTTTCCAACAAGCTTTATTGTAAATCAAAGGAAAACAAGTACAAAGTTTACAAGAGCCGTTGCAACAATCCGGCTTGCAAGAGGACATGTGGTTATCCAAGACAGTATAAACAGATAATCATATGGTGACAGTCCTTATGTTCAGGTCTTAAAGATCCATATTATCGTACACAGTTAAGTCTCAATAAATCCAAAAGTTTGCTGGTATTTTCAATTTGAACAAAATAACAATACAATATAGTAAACAACAATAAACATCAAACATCGCTGCGCAGCAAGAGACACTCTATTTATACAATTAGACAGATGAATGACTGACAGTTTATGCAGGAAGATCTGCCCATAAAGGCATCCATCTAGTAGATATAACAGACAGGAGCACTGTAACACCTCGTTTTACAGTAGGGTATATTTATTTTGCATCACAGAGTCGTATAGTCATATAGCAGGTCAACTCGTGAGTTAGAAAACATCTACCTGTAATTAGCAACCTACAACCCTGTAGGTCGTGTGCCGGAAGCATAGGTGATATGTAAAGTTGGGCTCTAGTGGGTCCCCTATCCCTTTACCTAAAAGTGCGCGTGCGTCTGTTGTGATTGCGTTGGGGGAGGAATTATACCGATACGGTGGGTTTGGGTGGTGTCTCAACATCAGAGTGGGTATATGTCTCCCAGTAAAATAACATAGAACAGTAAAAATCTAGTCTATTAGTTTTGTGGTAGTGAAATTTTTCTAGAGATAAAAGAAGCGTGACATTTTGTATCCATTCTGATTTAGAAGGGATGGTACACTGCTTACATAATCTGGGGATTAGCTGCTTGGCGCTGCTAAGCATGATGTATAGCAGAACAGTTTTATACTTACATTTAATCCTGGGTGGCTTATTAAATAACATCGTCAAGGGGTCTAAAGGGATAGGCTGTGTGAGAACTTTTTGAATCTCCCCATGAACGTCCCTCCAATATGGTTGGAGCAGGGGACAATCCCACCAAATATGACTAAGGGTACCAAGCTGCTTACAGCCTCTCCAGCAGAGGGGGTCAGTTTGTGGATAGATCTTAGCTAGCCTGCTTTGATATAAGTACCACCTCCCCAGTAATTTCATCTTGGTCTCTGTGGTGCTCATTGACGAGGGCACCTTACCCATTTGTTGGAATATGGCGTCCCAAGTCTTTAAAGGAACAGACAAGCCCAACTCGGTTTCTCAAGCTTTAGTGTAGGGCGGTAGGCTTTTGGAGTGTACTGCAGTTAAAATTTTATAGATTGCCGAGAGTATGCCCCTCAACGCCTGCGGGGACCAGCAAAGTGTCTCATAGGGAGTTAAACTACGGACAAAGTAGGACTTATCTCTATGGCTAGAATGGAAGTGGGAGAGTTGCAAGTATTCCAACCATCTAGCGAAAAAAGGGATACCCTTATCAACTATCGCGGCTTTAGATAGAATAGTCCCGCTCTCTATAACTTGACAGCAAGGTAAGCCTGCTAAAATAGTGTATGAATCTTGTCACGCTCGGCTGCTGGGAAGCTCTGCAGTCCTCTCTGTGTGCTTGATTGACAGGTGTCTGAGCCACCCCTGCCTGATGATGTCACAACCAGGCTTTTTATTCTGTGCTTCCTGTTTCTCCAGTGCCCGTTTGTTTGTTTAACTTTGTGCTTCTGATAGGAATTCTCTGAGGATTCTCTCTAACTGCTGCTTTTCTGTTGCCAATCTCTTCAAGGATTTACTATGCTGGATTAACCTTCAACCTCCTGATTACCTGTCTCCAAACAATGCAAGTACTGTTTGTTTTATGAAACTTTCAAACTTCCTGTTTAACTGCTGCAAACCCTGCAAATACTGACTACTCTGTTTACTGCCAAACTATTCAAATACTTTTATTTCTGTGAAACCTTCAATCTGCATGTTTACCTGTTTCCAAACTCTGTAAATACAATTATTCAGTGTAAACCTTCAAACTGCTTGATATCCTGTTGCCAATCTCAACAAGTACTGATTAATCTGTGTTAACCTTCAAACTACCAGCTTACCTGTTGCTATCTCTGCAAGTTCTGACAACACAGTGTTAACCTTCAAACTACCTGATTACATGTTGTTAATTCTGCAAGTTCTGACTACACAGTGTTTACCCTCAAACTGCCTGATTACCTGTTGCATACTCTGCAAAGACTGTCTACACAGTGTTAACTCTCAAACTGCCTGATTACCTGTTGCAAACTCTGCAAAGACTGTCTACTCAGTGTTAACCCTCAAACTTCCTGATTACCTGTTGCATACTCTGCAAAGACTGTCTACACAGTGTTAACCCTCAGACTGCCTGATAACAAATTACCTACTCCTGCATTATTAACTGTTTCCTGTTTTACCCTTCTTCTGTCTGAGTATAAGTGGACTATCCCTGCTCTCCTGATTCTGTGGAAGACATTTCCTGAAACCAGTTCCTTATTCAGAAGTCTATCTGGCTGATATCATGAATTACTTTGGCACAGGCTAACCCTGCTCCATATCGTGAGTACTTTGTTTTTTGGAGGTTGTCGTGGGGTCACGTCCTGGATTAAACTCAGAGTGCAAGGGTGTTGTTTATGTTTGCCCTAGCATTTGGGTCTTCTTCTGGACATTCCCTAACCTGACATTACAAACGGGCCATAATATGGACCCTTATGAGTTATCCAGGGCTGTGGCTCTACAAGGGCAACTTCTAGGAAATCATTCTGCTCATTTGCAATCTTTGGATTCCAAGCTTGACCAGATTACTGCTCTGCTACATAACCTCTCCGCTCCTTCTCAAGCGACGGTGACTCCTGCTGCCACTGCTACTAGCACCAATGCTGTCTTTAATCCACCTCAAACTGTTGGACATCATATACCATGAATCCCACTTCCAGATAAATATGAAGGTAATCCTGAAGAATGCCGTGGATTCCTTAATCAGTGTCGTTTACACTTCAGAAACAATCCTCAAGTTTTTTCCAATTCTACTTCCAAAATCACTTTTATTATTTCCCCCTTGAAGGGTAAGGCTCTAGCCTGGGTGTCCCCTCTTTTAGAGAAGAATGATCCATTACTACAGGATGTGGAATTATTTTTGTCCATTTTTTCTTCTGTTTTTGACAAGCCTGGGAGGTCTGCAGATGCTGAGGCAGGATTGTTGGATCTGAGACAGGGATCCCTTTCGGTAGCTCAATATGCTATTGAATTCAGGACTTTAGCGGCAGAAACTGATTGGAACCATGGAGCCTTACGGGCAGCCTTTCGCAAAGGACTTTGCGAACGCCTTAAGGATGAACTTGTATTTCGGGAACTCCCTGATTCATTGGAGGGTCTTATCAATTTATGTATTACTCTTGACGCCCGGCATTCTGAACGTCTTCAGGAGAGAGATAGGAACCGGAGATCCTTTGTTAAATCTTCTTTTCGTCCTCCTATTTGAACCTCAAGTCTTTCTAACAATAATTCCCAATCTCCTGAGTCTGTGGAACCCATGGAAGTAGGAGCTATTAAATTGTCAGAAGCTGAACGCCATAGAAGGCGCACTCTTGGGTTATGTCTGTATTGTGGTACCAAAGGACATTTACTGAAGGACTGTCCTATCCGGCCAGTAAAAGACAAGGCTTAACTTTTGATAGAGGGACAGAGTTAAGCCAGAATCCCATGTCTTCCCTCAATTCTAAACTTTTTGTTCCTGTAACTATCTCTTTAGGAAACACCAAGTTTCGAGCTCAAGCTCTCATCGATTCTGGAGCTGCTGGAGTATTCATTGATTCAAACTTTGCTGACTCTCTCAGGATTCCTCTTCAAGCCAAGAAACAGTTAATTAAGGTAACTACTGTCAGTGGACAGCCTCTAGGTACTGGTATCATACAACATTCTACCATTCCTCTTCTTTTGACTGTGGGCATACTTCATTCTGAAATTATTTGTTTTGATGTCATCTCTTCTCCCCACATACCATTGATTCTGGGGTTACCTTGGTTGCAGCTTCATGATCCAGTTTTCTCATGGTCTAAAGGAGAACTTATTTCCTGGGGAACTACCTGTTTCAAACATTGCCTGCAAAATCCCTCTAAAGCATCCTGTCCTGTCGTAGCTATGGTGGAAGTTCCTGAATCATTGCCCAATTACTATCATGCCTTTTGTGATGTGTTTTCTAAAAAAGAGGCTGAGACGTTACCTCCACACCGGATATTTGACTGTCCTATCAAATTGTATTCAGGGGCTCCTCTACCTAAGGGAAGGACCTATCCCCTCTCTCGTCAAGAAAATGTCTCTCTTGAGGAATACATAAAGGACAACTTTGCCAGAGGATTTATTCATCCTTCCTCTTCACCTGTGGGTGCAGGTTTTTTCTTCATTGGGAAAAAAGATGGAGGTCTTCGTCCCTGTATTGATTATCGAGCCTTGAATAAGATTACTGTCAAAAACAGCTATCCTCTGCCGCTCATTTCTGAGTTATTCGATCGTCTTCAAGGTGCTTCTATTTTTTCCAAGTTAGATCTCCGTGGGGCCTACAATCTGGTCAGAATCTGAAAAGGAGACGAATGGAAGACGGCATTTAACACTAGATTTGGTCACTACGAGTATCTAGTAATGCCATTTGGATTGTGCAATGCACCAGCTGTATTTCAGCACTTTGTTAACAAAATCTTCAGAGATTATCTGAATCAATTTGTTATCATTTACCTCGATGACATTCTGATCTATTCAAAAACATTACAGGAACATGTACATCATGTAAGACTGGTTCTTCAGAGGTTACGAGACAATTCCCTGTTCGCTAAATTGGAGAAATGCTCTTTTCATCAGAGTTCCATCCCCTTTTTGGGGTATATCATTTCTGAATCAGGTTTTGAGATGGATCCTGCTAAACTGTCGGCTATCAAGGACTGGCCCAGACCAACTACTCTCAAATCCCTGCAGAGGTTTCTTGGCTTTGCCAATTACTATAGAAAGTTTATAAAGAACTTTGCTGACATCACATCTCCACTCACTTCTCTTACTAAGAAAGGGCAAAATTGTAAGAACTGGTCCTCTTCGGCAGTACAGGCTTTTGAAACTCTAAAATCAGCATTTTCTTCTGCACCTCTTCTCAGTCATCCAATTCCTGATTTCCAGTTTATTTTGGAGGTTGACGCTTCCTCTATAGCAGCTGGAGCTGTTCTCTCCCAACGTGATCCGACTACCAGCAAGATACATCCTGTGGCGTTCTTTTCAAAAGAATTCAATCCTGCCGAGTTAAATTATGATGTGGGCAATAAGGAGCTTTTGGCTATAAAATTAGCTTTGGATGAATGGAGGCATTGGTTAGAGGGTACCAGTCAACCTTTTTTCATTCTGACAGATCACAAGAATCTTTTATACCTCCAAACAGCTACACGTCTCAATCCTCGTCAGGCTCGGTGGGCCTTGTTCTTCTCCAGGTTTAATTTTGTACTTTCCTATGTTCCTGGTTCAAAATATTCCAAGGCAGATGCTTTATCTAGGCAGTTCCAATCTTCTGAACCTTCTCCATTGGATTCAGAACCTATACTACGTCCAGTCAAAGTATCCTCTTTTCCAGTACAGGCTTTACATGCTGCTCAAGTCCGGGTACCATCTTCTTGCAAACTACCTTCTGGTATCCTGTATGTACCCAAAGGATTACGTCTTAAGCTTCTACATTGGGCTCATGACAACATTTCAGCAGGTCATCCGGGAATAACCAATACATTGTGGAAACTGAAGCAGCATGTTTGGTGGTCCACTATGAGGAGGGATGTTAAGGATTATATTACTGCTTGTAGTTCTTGTGCTTCGAACAAACAATCTTCTCATCGACCGTTTGGTCTATTACACCCTCTTCCTATTCCTCATTACCCTTGGTCTCACTTATCCATGGACTTTGTTACAGATCTTCCTGTTTCTGCTGGAAATATACGACCATTTGGGTAGTGGTGGATCGGTTCTCCAAGTCTGCTCACTTCATACCTCTTCCAGGCTTGCCTTCAGCTCAAAGACTTTCTGAACTCTTTGTTCTACATATATCTCGTTTACATGGTTTTCCCACTGACATAGTCTCAGATCGTGGAGTCCAATTTGTTTCCAAATTTTGGAGGTCTTTTTGTTAGCACTTCGGAATCAACATATCACTTTCTACTGCACACCATCCTCAATCCAACGGACAGACTGAGCGTGTAAATCAAGCCTTGGAATCTTTTCTTAGACATTATGTAGACCATCACCACTCCAACTGGTCTCAGTTATTGCCTTTGGCGGAATTAGCTCACAACTCACGTTATAACGCCTCATTAAAGACCTCTCCCTTTAAGGCAGCTTATGGATTTGAACCTAGAACCTTTCCTATGATTACCAGTTCTACTGAAGTCCCTGGAGCAGATCGTATAGTGAAAAATCTCAGTAATCACTGGCAACTCATTCGTCAAAATCTACTCTCTTCTTCCTTAAGACATAAGAAATATGCTGATCGCAGAAGGTGCAAGGCTCCTATACTTCGTACTGGAGACAGAGTATTTTTATCCACCAGATTCATACGTCTAAAACAACCTTGTACCAAGTTGGGTCCTAAGTACATTGGACCTTTTCGAATTGTTTCCAGAGTTTGTTCTTCTGCATATCACCTGGCCTTACCCAAGACTCTCAAGATCCATCCAGTGTTTCATGTCTCCCTACTCAAGCCAGTCATCTACAATTGGTACTCTATCAAGAGTAAACCACCTCCTTCACTTTCCGTAGAGGGAACTTCTGAGTTTGAAGTCAGCCAGATTCTCGATTCCAAGCTACGGGGCAATCGGCTGTACTACCTGGTCCATTGGAAGGGTTATCCTATCTCTGAACGATCTTGGGAACCAGCCTCTCATGTTCATGCTCCAACTCTTGTCAAGTCTTTTCACAAGAAATACCCTGCCAGGCCCGGTCGGGTCCCCCGGAGGGGTCCTTGAGGAGGGGGCACTGTCACGCTCGGCTGCTTTGAAGCTCTGCAGTCCTCTCTGTGTGCTTGATTGACAGGTGTCTGAGCCACCCCTTCCTGATGATGTCACAACCAGGCTTTTTATTCTGGGCTTCCTGTTTCTCCAGTGCCCGTTTGTTTGTTTAACTTTGTGCTTCTGATAGGAATTCTCTGAGGATTCTCTCTAACTGCTGCTTTTCTGTTGCCAATCTCTTCAAGGATTTACTATGCTGGATTAACCTTCAACCTCCTGATTACCTGTCTCCAAACAATGCAAGTACTGTTTTTTTTTTTTTTTTTTTTTTTTAAGTCTTTATTTAGTATCCAACAGGTTATACAAATTCATATAATCAACTGTTAACACCGAGGAGCATACAACATAACAAGAACAGATGCAGCTTAGTGAACTTAAAACCGTACATTACTTGATGCTTACAAGGTAATTCAAAGTAAGAAAAAAAAAGAAAAAGGGACAAAAAGAAGAGAAATGTACCTTGAATTAGACTAACCTACCTATCACTGAATTTCATTGTATATTCCACTCAACTAAATGCTCACCTGTTGGAGAAAATTTTATTTTCCCTCTATAACTTAAAATACCTCCAATTAAGAATTATCCAGAACTTATGTCTTGTTATTCTATCGAAAACCCTCGTCCTTAGTTGGAGTGAGCCCACCAACAAACAACAATCCACAAACTGACAGACACACAGACAAGACTACCACACAAATACACATGCAGAAAACAAAACAAAACAAAACAAAAAAAAAAAAAAAAAAGAAAAAAAAAAAAGAAAAGAAAAAAAAAAAAAAAAAAAAAAAAAAAAAAAGGGGGGGGGGAACGAAAAGGAAAAGAAAAAGGAGGGGAAAAAATAAGCAGAGAAGGAAAGTAAGTGAATTACCAGATGCCCAGCAACACCATTTCTGAGTTTCTGAATGGATGAATTAGGAGGTCAATTTCACTTGAAGAAAAAGATTTAATAAAGGATGACCATTTCTTAAAAAATAAAATAACCTCACATTCCTTATTTAAATTAGTATCCATTTGCTCAAGGATACATTGTTTTTTTAGACAATTTTTGACCTCCGGAATACTGGGGGCAGTCCCCCCCTTCCACTTTCTGAGGATTAGATATCTGGCTGCTAATATAGCCATATTGACTATTTTAGAATTACCTGTCTGAGCTCCTGAGTCCTTCCATAGAAATATAATGTGAGATACCTCTAATCTCATAGAGGAGGTTCCTAAAATAGTATTAAGCCAATATTGTAATTTAAACCAGAATTGTTGCATCTTTGGGCATTCCCAAAACATATGTGTGAGAGAAGCAGAGGGGAGAGAGCATTTAGGGCAAGAACTAAATTTAGAGTTACCAAACCGCGCTCCCTTTTCTGGAGTGAAAAAAGTAAATAGTAGTAATTTAATATGGGATTCTCTCCATGTGGAGGAAAGGGTAACTCGCTTTGTTTCCGCAATTGAGAATTGGATACAGCTAGTCTCTATATAGCTTTGCCTTAGAGCTGCAGCCCAGTTAGTGGAGATCTTTTCCAGATTAGAAACCCCTCTTATAGAACTCAAATCTATATAACTAGTTGAGATTGAAATAATACCAGAATTAGCTAAGATGAGCCATTTCTCTATGGGCCCCTGGGACCAATTCCATCCATAAGAACTTATTAAATTAGATACATAATGTCTTGCTTGTAAGTACGCGAAGAAATCTTTTTGGGGAATATTATATTCCGATCTTAATGAGCCAAAGGTTTTTATGCATGACCTTTCAAAATCTAATAACTGAGAGACCTTACTTAAACCTACCCTGTGCCACCTCTGAAAAGGTGAAAATAGAATTCCCGCCTGGAATTGAGGGTTGCCTGATAATGGCATAAATTTAGAGACCCTATATTCAACGCCTAGGAGTTTACACACTTTCCACCACGCTTGAAGGGGACTATAAATTGTTCTCATCTTTTTCACCTCCTTTGATAATTGAACAGCATTACAATGAATAATTGCTAAAGGAAGGTATGGATGTGTTACATTTCTTTCTAAGTTATTATTAGTGACATAGTTTCTCTCATATATCCAATCCATAATTAAACGTAATAAAAAGGCATAGTTATAGAGTTTTAGGTCTGGTAGAGCCAGACCCGCGAGTTCTCTTGGGAGAGAGAGTTTAAGTAAAGAAATTCTGGGTTTTTTATTTTGCCACAGAAATTTTCTCAAGGTAGTGTTGAATATTGTTAAGTCTCTTCCCCTTATGATCAATGAAGTATTTTGTATTACATATAAAATTTTGGGTAGACAAATCATTTTATATAGGGCTATACGGCCTGACAAAGAAAGGGGGAGATTCTGCCAATTTTTGAGAATCTTCATAACTCTATTGAGTACTGGGGTAATGTTGAGGCTATACCATTTTTCTGGGATAGGTGAAATCATTATCCCTAGATATTTAAAAGCTCTGGAGACTATCTTGAAAGGTAAGCTTAACATAGGTTCCTTAGGGGGTTTGATCCACATGAGTTCCGATTTTGTGGTATTCACTTTGTACCCGGAGAATGAGCCGAATTGTTCAATAATAGATAGGAGTTTGGGAATATTATTAACACTATTAGACATGTAGATAAGAATATCATCGGCGTATAGAGCTATTTTCAGCTCTTCTGAACCGATCTTAATCCCCTCCAGCTGCTTCCTGATGCATATGGCCAAGGGTTCAATAGAGACGTTAAAGAGGAGTGGAGAGAGTGGACACCCCTGTCGAGTTCCTCTTTTAAGAAAAATATCTGGAGTAGTCAAGCCATTAATTAACATCTTTGTAGAAGCTACGTTATATAGATTTTTAACAAAATTGAGGAATTTGCCATGGAAGCCGAAATGTTGCAGAGAATTAATTAAGTGATCATGATGTATCGAATCAAAAGCCTTCTCGGCATCTATTGCTATAACTGCTAAATCAGGGGTGACCCCGTACCCTCCAGTCCCCAACCCCTCCCTAGTTCTGAAGAAATCAATAGTAAGAAACAGCTCTCTTATCTTGGCTGAAGAATTACGCTTGGACATAAAGCCCGCTTGGTCATTATGAATAACACCAGGAAGAATTGTTTGTAGCCTCAAGGCCAAAATAGTAGTAAGAATCTTGTAATCTGAGTTAAGCAAGGCTATAGGTCTATATGATTCCTTCCTCTTTGGGTCCTTGCCTTGCTTAAGAATCAGAGTGGTACAAGAGGCGGCAAAGTTAGGAGAAGGAGAGTTACCCTTTATATATATGTCATTATATAGTGAAGTTAGGTGTGGCAAAATTGTTAACGTTGCGATTTTATAAAATTCGTTGGGGAGGGCGTCCGGGCCTGGAGCTTTATTCAAGGATAGATTTTGTATTGCTCTTGATATTTCCAATTCAGTAATCGGGAGATTCAGATTTTCCATCTGATCAGGTGATAGTGATGGAGATACAATCTTACTCCAAAAATCTTCACAGGCAGATATATTTGAATTTTTCAAAGAGTATAAATCTTTATAGTAAGATAAGAGTATCTGTGATATATCTTCTGTTTTTGTTATCAATTTACCATCTTCAGATAGGGAATCAATTAGGGAAACCTCTTTATCTTTTTTAACTAACCTTGCTAAGAGTTTGCCCGATTTACTACCATATCTGTAAAGTTTAGCTTGAAATCTTAGATCCTTTTGAGATGTTTTATAGAGAAGAAAAGTATCTCTATCTTTTAGCGCCTGCGTGTATCGTTCCCAGGTTCTGGGTGTTTTTTGTAGGAGATAAGAATTATATGTATTAGATACTGCTTTTACAATTTCCTTTTCCCTGAATTTAAATTTCTTTGTCCTCCTAATACAATATGCCAAAATCTCGCCTCTAATCACAGCTTTTGCTGTTTCCCAAAAAATGGTAGGACGATTGATATAGTCCTGGTTGAAAGAGATATATTCTTCTAACTTAAGATTTACCCAATTCTTAAATTTAAGGTCCGTGGCTAAATATGATGGGAAATGAAATCGATTATATCTAGTAGTGGGATTGCTAGCTTGGAACTCCAAAAAAATAGGGGCATGATCAGAGATGCAAATAGGAAGAATTCCTGCTATTACTCTCGTTTTACATAATTCTTCATCTAAAAGAAAAAGATCTATCCTTGAAAGTGATTTATGCGCCTTGGAAAGGCATGTGTAGTCCCTTAAATCCGGATTTTGTAACCTCCATATATCCCTAACCCCAAGATTTTGAAATAGTCTATTAAACAATTTTGATTCGATTTTATCTCTTTTAGTTCTGGGGCTCAGTGGTTGTTGTCTTAATCTATCTAAGGGGTATTGGGGTGCCATATTAAAGTCCCCTCCAACTATCAGGTAACCCTCTATATAAGTCATAATATCTGCCTGCAGTGTTTCCCAGAAGGACCAATTAATCACATTAGGGGCATAGATGTTACATAATGTGTACATTACATTGTCAATCTTAATTTTTACCAAAATAAATCTTCCCTCCGTGTCATTTTTTATATGCAGAATTTGGTAGTTTAACTTTTTCCCCAAAATAATTGCAACTCCTCCCCTTCTCTGTTTACTAGGTGAAAATAAAACTTCCTTAACCCATGAGCATTTGAGTTTTAGAATTTCTTCTGTCTTTAGGTGGGTTTCCTGTATAAAAGCAATATCAGTGTGAATTTTTCTTAAATATGATATTAATGTTTTACGTTTAATCGGGGAGGTAATACCCCCAATATTCCAGGAGGCAAATTTAAGTTTATTTATTATGCTGGCCATCTAATTTATCACAGGAAAAGAAGAAAGAAATGAAAGGAGGAGAGAAGAAAAAAAAAAAAAAAAAAAAAAAAAAAAAAAAAAAAAAAACAAACATCCCATAAACACAGAAACACAACCGAGGACCACCGGGGGCCTCGTTTTCCAACTTTATGATAAGCTGCCATAGTACAGAAAGAAAAAAGGAGACTTAACTCGGATTTAACTAAGTGTACTTAGGAAAGGGTCGTTGCCTGTGGTCTTAACCCTAGATTTGGGGCAGTGGATTGGTTTATAAATTTTTCTGCCTCTCTGGCTGAATCAAAGAAATGTGTCCGGTTCTCTATTATGATTTTCAGTCTGGCTGGGTAGATAATAGTGGCTCGATACCCTTGGTTTATTAATCTAGTGCAAACTGGAGCCAACTCCCTTCTTTTGGCTGATGTTTCAGCTGAAAAATCCTGAAAGAGCATTATTTTAGTCTCCCCTAAGAGGATAGGTTGGTTTTTTTTATAGAACTGTAATAATAAAACTTTATCCTGATAATTAAGTGTTTTCGCTATAATTGGTCTTGGTCTGGGGTTTTCTTTATCTGGAGGCTGCCAGCCTAACCTGTGTGCTCTTTCAAGGACTATCTGTGGGTGAGTTTGTGGAATTTGAAGTAATTGTGGTAATGTTTTAGTTAAGAATTTAGTAAGATCTTCGTATTGTTTTTCCTCAGGGACCCCTATAACCCTAAAATTATTGCGTCTCGCACGATTCTCTAAATCTTCCATTTTAGATTGGGTTTTTATAAGTTTAGAGTTCAGAGAGTCTATTTTATCAGTATGACTACCCATCGTATCCTCTAGGTCAGAGATTCTTTGTTCTGCCTCGCTCAATCTGCTAGAGAATTGGCGAATTTCAGTTGTTAATGATAAAATATCCTGTTTTATTTCAATTTTGAGGGCATCGAATTTAGGTGTTAAAGCTTCGGATATATTTGAGACAAGTGTTTGTAAATCAAGTGGTGCATTTATGTGAGGGGAAGTAGTGGTGGTGGGGTGGATGTCGGCCAGGGTTTCCGTTGAAGCCTTAGATTTTTTATCCCTTTGCCTTGCAGACATATTTAGCGGGGACGTTTTAACATGTGTGTTGATATATTTATCCATAAATCTATGAATGTGCTGTAATAAAAATATAGGGTATTAACTAATTCGAAAGGGGTTAATCCCCTTAAAGTGAAAACAAATATCAAAGAACAGTGGGGGAAAAGGAAGTGAGTAAAAATGTGGGAAAGTGATTAGAGCACTCTTAAGGACCTTTAGCCCAGTATCAGAAATATATCCAAAAATATTATGCCCTCTAATTTACCTCTAACTCTAGTTCACTGTATTAGTACTTAATATAGGATTATTTTGTAACAGAATTTTCAAGGAACAACAAAAAAAAAAAAAAAATTGTGACTGTAATTTATGCTTTTAGTCCTCCTAATTCCAACTAACCACAGGTATAATCATGTGCTACTCTCAGTTCCTGAGGGCTGCCTCTTGGGCTTTAAAATTTCTCTTCAACACAAAACAAAGAAGGAAAGTACGAATAAGCCACAGAGGTGCTGCAAAACTCAAACAAACAATGGTTTTACAAGATCTAGCACATTAGATTGCTACCTATAGGAAATTAAATGATACACAATCACAGTCACATAATCAGAAGGCAAGAGAAGGGTTTCCAGGCACCAGAGAGTTGCAAAGCACACCAGTCTAGCTGTGTTAACCATTCAAAAAAAAACTGAGAAATGGAGAATGAGGGGGCAATCTATCCTTCAGAGCAACAACAGTTCCACGATAGATTTTCCCCTTAATATACAAAAAAACACAGTCAGAGACAGGGATGCCTTAACCAATTCTCTACTATATGGAAATTACAAAGTTCTAGAATTTAAGACTTATAATTTCTTATTTATTCATCAATATTCTGAGTTATTTAACTAGCTTCAAAATTCCCTGTCGCTGCATGTAAACTTAGAAAATGAGTACAGTAATTTGACAAATTTAGTAAGAGGGAGGGTGAAAATCCAGACAGAGGATTCAGAATCTGAATATCTGTAGAAGGTAGAACAGGAATTAGCAACTCCCTGGAGTTAATAAATTAGTATAATTATACTCATTTTCCACAGTTTAAATCACAAATTTGATATTTACATTTCTCATTTATGCAAGTCATTAGCTTGAGTTCTTAAACAAACTTGGATTTAAGGGAAAAAAAAAAAAAAAAAAAAAAAAGAAAAAAAAATTTTTTTTGTGTTTTTCCTTCTCTCTCTTTTTCTCTCTTTTCTCTTTTTTTTTTTTTTGGGTCAAGTCCAGACGAAAAAGAGATTATATAGGCAGATTCATTATCCTAGCCACCTGCCAGGTAGGATGATGACTTTAAACTTGAGCCTTGAGCCTTATCAAGTCTTGCCTGTATATATCCAGATGCAAGTTGACCGTGTTAGCCCCTTTGCTTCCCCTTTCTCAAAACAATTCCCACTCCTTAGCTTTTAATAGTATAAACGTGGCAAAGGAGGGAAGGGAGAAGAGAGGTAGAGAAGTCCTCCTTTTTGTATATATTTTCCCCCTTTGTCAATCAGTAAGTACGTTACCCACTGCTAGCTTCAGGATATCCTGACCGGGAACAAGGTGCTCCTCTTCAGCACAGTCCCCCCTCACGCAGCACCAGTGGGAGGGGGGTGTACCTGACCACAGCTGCCGAGGAAGACTGACAGCGCACAAGGAGACCAGCGCTGGGAGCAGCGGACATCAGAGGGGGCAGCCTGGAGCCTAGGAGGGTGAGACAGAAGCGGATATCGGTCCGTGTCCCTCACGCAGCACCGGTGGGAGGAGACAACGGACCGTGAGCAGCCGCGAGACCAGGCAAATCCACCCGAACAGAGACGGGAGCCACAACAGACCAGGCGGACCCGTCCGGCACACCCACCTCTGCAACAACTCAGTGAGACCTGCAGGTAACGCCAGATGGCTGACTTTAACTCACTTTGACAGTGTCGGTGTAGAGCAGGCAAGTGACCACGCCGGGTTCAATCGGTAAGCCAGGGATATCCCCCGTAGAGGCTTCAGACCATGAAACCTCCTGAATTAGTCAGAGTCCATCCTCCGCTCCACTTCAAAAAAAACTTTTCCGTGTGCAATACAGCATAGTTTTTCTTTCCACCTCTTTCCTTCCCTTTATAGCAGTGAGAATTGCACGGGTAAGGCTGGGGGCAAGGTACAGTGATTATGGCAGCTTACAGTTTATGTGCGATATACTGGCACTATGTCAGATCCAGCAGCGATATCCTTGCTGAACAAGCCTCCCAAAAAGTAAGGGCTTAGGCGCGAAGATTTCGCCAGCAGCTTGCAATGGAGGTTGTGCTGAGCAGGTATCACACCTGACCACACACCTGGGCTCCTCCTCCGGAACTGACCGCAAGTACTGTTTGTTTTATGAAACTTTCAAACTTCCTGTTTACCTGCTGCAAACCCTGCAAATACTGACTACTCTGTTTACTGCCAAACTATTCAAATACTGTTATTTCTGTGAAACCTTCAATCTGCATGTTTACCTGTTTCCAAACTCTGCAAATACAATTATTCATTGTAAACCTTCAAACTGCTTGATATCCTGTTGCCAATCTCAACAAGTACTGATTAATCTGTGTTAACCTTCAAACTACCAGCTTACCTGTTGCTATCTCTGCAAGTTCTGACAACACAGTGTTAACCTTCAAACTACCTGATTACATGTTGTTAATTCTGCAAGTTCTGACTACACAGTGTTTACCCTCAAACTGCCTGATTACCTGTTGCATACTCTGCAAAGACTGTCTACACAGTGTTAACTCTCAAACTGCCTGATTACCTGTTGCAAACTCTGCAAAGACTGTCTACTCAGTGTTAACCCTCAAACTTCCTGATTACCTGTTGCATACTCTGCAAAGACTGTCTACACAGTGTTAACCCTCAGACTGCCTGATAACAAATTACCTACTCCTGCATTATTAACTGTTTCCTGTTTTACCCTTCTTCTGTCTGAGTATAAGTGGACTATCCCTGCTCTTCTGATTATGTGGAAGACATTTCCTGAAACCAGTTCCTTATTCAGAAGTCTATCTGGCTGATATCATGAATTACTTTGGCACAGGCTAACCCTGCTCCATATCGTGAGTACTTTGTTTTTTGGAGGTTGTCGTGGGGTCACGTCCTGGATTAAACTCAGAGTGCAAGGGTGTTGTTTAAGTTCGCCCTAGCATTTGGGTCTTCTTCTGGACATTTCCTAACCTGACAAATCTCCTGTCCAGCAATGTTTCAACGGTGGGAAATCATTATTGTGAAGTAAGGGAGTTAACGGAGAAGGGATTGACAAGATTCCTCTCTGGTTGCTAGCAAGGCTATCCCATGTATAAAGTGTAGCATATACTAATGTAGGGGTGTGTAATGGTGCATTTCTGTGATACTTAGAGGTCCAGCAGAGTGCCCCTAGGCTTTTAGTACCCACTAGGTCATGCTCGAGTTTCACCCACTCCTTATCCTTTACATTTTTACACCAGTCTACTATTCTAGTCAATTGTGCCGCCTGATGATAAAACAAAAGGTTGCGTACTCCCAGGCCCCCTCTGTCCCTATTTCTATAGAGTGTGGACTTAGACATTCTAGGATGTTTATGCACCCAAATGAAATCATTTACAAGCGCCTGTGCAGCACCTATATATTGGGAGGAAAGTTGTATAGGGACAGTCTGAAACAGGTAAAGGAAGTGGGGTAGGATGCTCATCTTAAAAGCCTGAATCCTTCCCAGCCAAGATAGACATTTACCAAGCCAACAGATCTGTTCTAATGGTTTTAAGAAGGCTCTGGTAGTTCATTTGAAGTAGGGAGTCTCTGGATAGCGAAATCTGTATCCCCAGATATTTTATGGAATCGTGTTTTTGTGTGAAGTGGAATTGTGAGATAATCTGGTTAGCCGTTTGCCCAGTGATCCCAACCCCTAAAAATTCAGATTTTGACATATTTATTTTAAAATTGGATAAGCGGCTGTATTGTTCGATGACCAGCGTTAATGCAGTAAGAGACTGCAGGGGGGAGGTAAATGAAAATAGCACATCGTCGGCATAAAGTGTTGTTTTATATTGTGTGTCTGCAATTTGAATACCGTTTATTGTATCGTCTTCCCTAACCTTAGTTGCTAGCACTTCCATTGCTAAGATAAAAAGTAGGGGGGAAAGGGGGCAGCCCTGCCTTGTTCCGTTTAATATGGGGAAGGGATCTGATAAAGAGTCGTTCAATTTAATACGGGCTTTCGGGATGTTATAAAGAGCAAATATTTTCCCTATCAGGGTCTCCCCTATGCCAAATCTTTCTAAAGTGGATCTCAAAAATAGCCAATCCAGCCTATCGAAAGCCTTCTCGGCATCGATGGCCAAAAAAATAGATGGTATATCATGAGTTTGGGAATATTCTAACAAGTTAAGAACCTTGAGAGTATTATCACGTGCCTTTCTATTAGGCACAAAACCTACTTGGTTTAAATGTATTAATAACGGCAGGAACGTATTTATTCTGGAGGCGATAAGTTTTGCATATAGTTTGACGTCTACGTTTAACAATGATATGGGACGAAAGTTGGAGGGGGTATCAGGGGACTTGCCGGGCTTAGGAATTACAGAAATATGAGCTTCAAGCATAGTGGGGAGAAATGGGTGTTCTTTATCGGTAATGTTGAATATAGTACATAGATAAGGGAGGAGTATTGGTGCAAATTTCTTATAATATGAAACGGTAAAACCGTCCGGGCCTGGGCTTTTGCCCGCGGGGAGTTGTTTAAGGGCAGCTAAAATTTCCATCGTTGAGAACGGGGCCTCTAATTCTTTCGCCTGCGCGGGGTAAGTTGGGGAAGGGGCGTGTTCAATAGGTATGCTTTTATGGCGCTTTCTCTATCGTCAAGTGAGACGGCTTCGGCAAGTTGTATAATTCAGAGTAGTATGTCAGAAATTGAGAGAGGATTTCAGGCGTAGTACTCACTTTTTGTTGTGTGGGGGTTCGTACCTCATGTATAAAGGATTTTAATTTTTTCAATTTAAGGGAGCGGGCAAGAAGTTTGCCGGCTCGATTGCTCTCAAAGTAAAATTTTTGTTTAGTTTTTAAGGCCAAAGTGTTAGCTTTATTTATTAATTGATCATGAACTGTCTTTCTTGCCTTTTCCAAGTCTGCGAGAATTTGTGGGAAGGTGGGATCGCGCTTATGTTCATATTCTAGCTTGGATAGCAAGTCAGTGGAGGCTTTATACAATGATCGCGCTTTCTGTCTAACCTGGGCTTGGTATTTTATGAATTCCCCTCTAATAAAGCATTTATGTGCCTCCCACACAATAAAAGGGTCTGTCTCGGGTAGGGAGTTAAATTGGAAATATTTGGGGAGGAGTTTCTCTATCTTGTCTTTGAAATCAGGGAAATTTATTAAGCTTTCATCCAACCTCCATAAGAAAGTGGATTTTGGGACAGAGGGCCACTGAAGCTGCGTGAGGACCGCGGAGTGGTCTTACCATACTGTGTGAGAGAGTCTGGAAGATAGAACATTAGCTAGACCATTCTGGTTTGTTAAGTGGTAGTCAATTCTACTATAGGAGCGGTGGGGGGCTGAAAAGAAGGTGTAGTCCCTCTTCCCAGGATTTTTAAATCTCCAAATGTCAAATAGTGTCTGCTCTAGCATTATCCGCCATAGATGCTTAGTTGTGTGCTTTGGGGTTGAAGGCCTGGGGTTTGTGGTGTCAAGGGTCGGTTGTATAGGAATATTGAGGTCTCCCCCTAAATAAAGGGCTCCAATCCCGTGGTCAAGGACTTATGTAAAACACTTTTTAAGAAAAGGGAGCTGTCTGGCATTAGGAGCGTACATGCTGACTAAAGATACAGGAGAACCAAATAATAAGCCTGTAATACATAAAAATCTGCCTTCAGAGTCTGTATGCGTATGTATGAGTGTGAAGGGTAGGTGTTTAACTCAAGAGGATACTCACACCATTGCGTTTATGATCGAAAGAGCTATGGAAACATTGTGTGTAGTACCCTCCGAAATAAACTGGTTCTCTATCTTTTAAAAAATGGGTCTCTTGCAAAAAGATAATGTCACCCCCATAGTCCCCCGTTTATACTGTATGTAGCCACATCAGAACCTATACCATCCATATCCCCCCCTTTTATACAGTATGTAGCCACATCAGAACCCATACCATCCATGTCCCCGATTTTATACCATATGGAGCCACATTAGAACCCATATCATCCACAACTCCCTTTCTGCATGGTATGTAGCCACATCAGAACCCATACCATCCACAACTACTATTCTGTATGGTATGTAGCCACTTCAGAACCCATACCATCCATATCCCCCCTTTTATACTGTATTTAGCCACATCAGAACCCATACCATCCATAGCCCCCTTTTATATTGTATGTAGACACATCAGAACCCTTACCATCCATAGTCTGCCTTTTATAGTGTATGTAGCCACATCAGAACACATACCATTCATAGCCCCTTCTGTATGGTATGTAGCCACATCAAAACCCATAAAATCCATAGCCCTTCTTTTATTCCATATGAAGCCATATCAGAACCCATACCATCCATAGCCCCACTTTTATACTGTATGTAGCCACATCAGAACCCATACCATCCACAACTCCATATCTACATGGTATGTAGCCACTGCAGAAGCCATACCATCCATAGCCCCCCTTTTATACAATATGTAGCAACATCAGAAGCCATACCATCTGTAGCCCCCCTTCTGTATGGTATGTAGCCACATCAAAACCCTTACCATCCATAGCCCCCTTCTGTATGGTATGCAGCCACAACAGAACCCATACCATCCATAGCCCCCTTCTGTATGGTATGTAGCCACAGCAGAACCCAAACCATCCCTAGCCCCCCCTTTTATACCGTATGTAGCCACATCAGAACCCATACCATCCATAGTCCACCTTTTATATAGTATGTAGCTACATCAGAACCCATACCAATCATATTCCCCCTTTTATAGCGTATGAAGCCACATCAGAACCCATACCATCCATATCCCCCTTTTATACCATATATAGACACAGAACCAATACCATCCATAGTCCCCCTTTTATACTATATGCAGCCACATAAGAACCCGTACCATTCATATCCCCCCTTATATACTGTATGTAGCCACATCAGAACTCATACCATCCATAGCCCCATTTTATACCGTATGTACACACATCAGAACCTATACCATCCAAAGCCCCCCTTCTGTATGATATGTAGCCACATCAGAATCCATACCATTCATAGCCCCCCTTCTGTATGGTATGTAGCCACATCAGAACCCATACCATCCATAGCTCCCTCTTTATACTGTAAGTAGCCACATGAGAGCTAATACCATCCATAGTCCCCCTTCTCTACGATATGTTGCCATATCAGAAAATTGTCCATCCATAGTCCCCTTTCTCTATGGTATGCTGCCACATCAGAACTGATAAGATCCAAAGCCCCCCTTCTATGCAACATTTTGTCATATCAGCACCTATACCATCCATAGCACCATTTCTATATGGCATGTTGCCACATCAGAACTGATACCATCTATTGCCCCTATACGGTATGTTGCTACATTGGATTTCAGACTTGATGCATGGCTCACAAACACCCATGTGACCCATATGTCCTCATATGACCTCCTAGCACATGCATGAACCGTGCTCTTTCTGTTTGCTATGACACACTTTGTGCTGCCTCGTGTGACAGACTGACAATATGGTGTGTGGACAAGATGGAAAGCAGAGGGAAGGAAGAATAGATCTCTTGACCTGGGTGTGACAAAGATATAGTTATATGTAAAGAAGACATAGCTCTACTGCATTTCACAAAGACTTACACCCCCCACCCCCAAGTTCTGACCTGGCCATAATAATGGCAAACTACCGGGGGAATACTTGGATCCACTCTAGCCCAATTTAGCCCTTATAAGATCTGGACTTTGGATATAAATGAGAGATCAATGTCTGAGAAGTTGAACTATTTTTCTACTATTGGTCTTCTAAATGCTCCCTTAAAACGTGTACATGTGTCTGATCAGTATAATAACCTTGTATTATTGGGAGAGTCTTCTTCTTTGGGTTACATTTTTTCCTCCTAACATGCTTACATTGTAACTAGAGGTTTTTGTAGGATACATTGCATTACTGCTGTGTTTTGTTAGGGTTGCTCAACAAAACTGCATAATGTAGAATCACTTTTGAGATGACAGGTTGTTTGTTCCAGTCTTTAGTAGCTGGGTCTAAATTTAAGAATTAAAATTCTCAAAATCCACCTGGCAACCAAATGAACTATCACTTTTTACCATCGCCACAGAAAACAGGGAAGTTAAATGGAGAATGACCCCAGTGTCTGACGCTCTCAATATTAGTGATGGATGGAATGTACTGTATGCTGTTGTGTAGGTGACGCAGCGTGGTGCTCTGCGTCAATAGAAGATTAGACAGGTTTATTTTGCTATGGCACACAAAGCATTCCTGCATCTCTTACATTCACTTTTTTTATTATAAATCAGGAATAAATACATCTACCATTTTTAAGCCATTTGAATAGTTGACATTCCTTATGTAGCAGCTTAAATGCCATATAGACTACAGGCAAACGTGAGGAATTTAATCCTTTGGCTGCCAGAGAGGCGGCAATGTATTGCTATGCAATGTGTTGCAGTCTATCTGGCAAACAAGATGTTAAACTTGCAACCTAGGCAACAACTGCTGTATACACTGCACAAATAACATGAAATTCCATTCCATCTCCAACGTCACTGTGAGCGGCGAACATTGACCAAGATGCGAGACTCAGGACTACAGCTGTAAAACCAAATCCCACACGTAACCTACACCATGCCTTTCAAAATCCCATTCCCGCTCCATCTGTGATGGAACTAGGAATCCCTTTCTCCATAATGCACCTGTTCAATTATTTATCATGCTGTGTGTTTCCTGTTAATTGTCATTCAAGCGAAAGCTTTATGTTGTAAGTGGACACCCTAATATTTTTAATGACCTTAAGCAAAGTGATTGACATAGGATACCAATGTCAGGTGGTCTAATGACGCAACATGTTCTCCCAGTAGCAGGAAAGCTTCCTGTCGTGATTAAGTTGGAGCTATGAATGTGATAAAATGTGTTGTCAACTTACTTCTGATGCAAGAGACTTTATTATAGTCTCTGGTAACAGTGGAGTGTAGCAACGCAAATACTGGCTTTAAATACACCCTTCCCCCCCCCATGTACGCACATGTATAGCTATCTCTATTTAAAACCCAACAGGAAAACTGTCAAGCTCTATCCAATTTGCTGGGAAAGGATTTTACCTTTCAGGCTGTGTGCAAGAGAACATCTGTTAATTAGATTGTAAGCTCTGCAGGTCAGCTCCCCCCCTATATTTTATATTCAGTGTTTGCAATTTGGTGCAGATAGATTTATTTATTTTTTTACACATAAGAACACTGCATTAAGCAACTCCAGTCCAATTTTAAAACATTTTTTTTTTATTTTGATTTATGTTCATTGCACAATAAACATAAAGGAATATAAAAGTGAAAAAAGAAAAATGCACTAATGCTTTTCAAAAAAGGATTCCAGTAGCACAAAGTACATTTTATAATACAAGTAAATGAAAAGTGTCTTATAACTTCAAGCTCTTTCTGGGCCACAAAAAAAAATTATTTGGACTTTTATCTCCCTTCAATTTTTCTTTCATGACAGAACATGCAATTTTCAACAAATTTTTTTTTTTACTTCTATTATCAAATTTTTTTTGTTCTCTTGGCATCTTTTGTTGAAAACCATGGACGTAAGCTCAGGAGTGTGCACATCTGGAGCACTTTATGGCAGCAATTTTGGAAGAATGTTATCCATTTTCAAGAGCACTCGATGGCAGCACTATTTAGTGCCATATAGCGCTGCAGACTCCTACCTAGGTATCTCTTTAACACAGAATATCATGGGAACAAAGCAAATTTAATAATAGAAGTAAATTGGAAACTTTTTTAAAATGGTATCCTCTGTCGGATATGCAAAAGAAAATTGCCTTTAAGCTTTTCAGCGGTTAAGAATTTCGGAGTTAATCTGAAGCTTGTACGGTATTGTGTGTTTTCAGTGATCACAATCCTAAAATGCTTCAACTACCCCTCAAGCACATGAAAATAACAACAAACACATCATTTAGATCCTGATTTTGTAATCCATAAAACCAAATGCACAGGGTTAAAGGGACAGTCAACACCCGACACAACATGATTCCATATTTTTATATTCACCTGCACCGCCTCTCTTCTGTATTACCTATATCCTTGTTCTAGTAATCATTCACAATACAATGTTTAATCTATGCTAAATATGGCCACCCAAACTCCTCCCCCTCATCCTTCGTTACCCATCTCTATGCCATTTCAAGCTCGTCCATGTAGGTATTGATGATCCTCTTCATACGTCATCGCGCATGGGCATTTGTAAATAATTCAGATTGTACTCCGAAATCGGACTTGAAGCAGCTAATTCATGTGTTTGGTGTCAGCAACAATTGTGCAGAATAAAGTTCCGCTTCTTTGGTTCCTATCGCATCGCGCATGCACGAAACTCCGTGAACGAGCTTGAAGATTCTGACCCAGGATTGAATTATGATTGGTCGATGGCTTGAAAGAGAAGGGAGATACGTAATAGTGGGGGGAGTTAGGCGGCCATATTTCGAGCAGATTAACGCATGTATTGTGAAGGATTATTTGAAGAAGGGAGGCGGTGCAGGCAGCTCTTCATTTGGGTTTTAAAAATATGAAATCATGTTGTGTTGGGTGTTGACTGTCCCTTTAAGAACAAAATGGCAGTTTTAGAGGTTTCATGATTACGGGTTGAAGGGCCTGTATGCCGATTGATTCCTTTTGAGTGTGGAAAAGCTAATAGGTGACTTGTGTTAATTTGCTGTGCTCCAACTCCATAGCTACAGTTGTGTATGGCTTTACAAGGGATATGAAATGCAATTTTTTTTTCTTCCAGGATTCAGATAGAGCACACAATTTTAAACAACTTTTAAATGTACTTTTATAATTAAATTTGCTTCATTCCCTTGATATCCTTTGTTAAAGGAGCAGCAATGCACTACTGAGAGGTAACTAAACACATCACGTCAGCCAATCACAAGATACAAATTTATGCAGGCACCAATTTACCAGCTAGCTCCCACTAGTGTAGAATATGTATATATTCTTTTTCAACAATGAATACCAAGAAAACAAAGTACATTAGAAAATAGAAGTGAATTTAAAAGTGTTTTAAAATAGCATGCACTGTCTGAATCATGCAAGTTTATCTTTGACTATTCTATCCCTTTAAGGGACTTGAATACGGACATTATCTTTATGTGTTTGCTGAGCTATGAATTTGGCTAATTGCTATTGCTGTAATGATGTTTGTTAACTTTATGCGATTGAGGATCTAGCTAGCGCTTATAATGTTTCTCACTAATGTAATCCAGTATACGTACAGGTCATTTCCGTGTGATCTGTCCATAAACAAAACCAATGTTACATTCAAAAACTTTTTGGGATATTTGGGAATAAGTAGTAAATTGTTGTCTGTGGGTTTATCAAGTCATTTTAGCTGTGGAATGCAATAAGTTAAAACTCACCTTTATAAATGTCATTAAGTATTGAGAATTTGGATTGTGTTTATGAAAATAGGTCTAGCACATAGAGACATTTTCTACCGAACCAATAATGAAAAAGCTCTACAGATAAAAAAAAAACAATGAAAATGACTGATTGTGATTGCTTTGAAAAGGGCTCATGCAGATTATTAAATGATTGGCTGTGATCAACCCCATAGTTAAAGGACCAGTAAATACAATTTGCATAATCAACAAATGCATGATAACAAGACAATGCAATAGCACTTTGGGGCCTATTTAACAATCTCCGTATCAGCCTCAATGCCTCTGTTTCTGCACAAGCCTTCAGGCTCGCTGGAAACAGGAGTTAAGAAGTAGCGGTCTTAAGACCACCAGAACTGCTTGTGGAATGTTAAATGCCGACAGCGTATGCCGTTGTCATTTAGCGATGCAGGGAGGACATGATTCGCTATAGCTAATCATGTCCGCCCGAGGTATGATAAGTCTACCCCTTTGTCTAAACTTTGAATGAGTAGTAGATTGCTTTCTGACAAATTTTAAAGTTATGTCTATTTATTTCAAAAATCTATTTCCACTCCTGTATCATGTGACAGCCATCAGCCAATCACAAATGTATATAAATATATTCTGTGAATTCTTGCACATGTTTAGAAGGGACTGGTGATTCAAAAAGTGTAAAAATAAACAGACTGTGCACATTTTGTTAATGGAAATAGATTGCAAAGTTGTTTAAAACTGCATGTTCTATCTGAATCATTAAAGTTTAATTTGGACTTGAGTGTTCCTTTAATAAGGAGTAGACTTGTGCATTCAGAATTTTCGTTAAATGCCAAATGCGGTAGTTGGCTCCAAAAAAGTCACAAAAGTCTGCCTACCCCTGCATTAAACGAAAATGCCAAATGCACAAGTCTTCTAAGAAGCATTTGTTCTAAGAAGCATTTGTTGTGCAATACAAATAGAGTATTTTATTATTGCATTAATACGTACTTTTAACTATTTTAAATGTGTCATAACAATATAAATGTTGTCTATGAAACTTCATAAATTACTTATTTTTAATGATGCACACAGCTGTTGTTTTTTCATTTACTTCTGTGTTCTTATCTCTGCATAAGTTCATATTCCAAAATGTTATACTTTGAAAAGTTTATATTTCCATTAAAGTGATGGAAAATCCTAGCGTTTGTGAAACACTAGGATTTACTAGTAGAACAAATTTGTCTGAAGTATTCGCTGCACTGATCGCTTCAGGCAGCCCACAGCAGAACGCTGGCGCCATGCCGGATAGCCGTGCTGGACCACACGGTTATTGGCTAAGAGGTGGAAACGTCACCTCACAGAAAAATAGCATTCTGCCATGTGCTGCCTGAGACGCTCAGCGCCACGAACGCTTTAGACAAATAAAGGAACTTTCAGCATGAAGTATTTTATACTTCATGACTGAAAGTCTCCTTTATTCGTTCCACTGGATTTACAATAAATTTAAAATGGCTTTTTAAATAATGTCATTATTCATAGAATATTATTTCCTTTGCATATTTTATTAATTTTTACCATATTTAAAAAAAAGGGGGAATACTATATTGTGGTTGTATAAATCAAATATACAAAATAATAGAGCGTTTAAATATCTTTATTTTGTTTGAGTTAGTTAAAAAAGGAATATGTCAGACATATTAAAAACGATAAGCTCTTAACAAAAGTATATGAAGAGCTAGATTTAATGAAAGAGCAATACACTATTATATCCTAGATATGGAGGCTGTGAGCCAAAAAAAGTTAACCACCACTCCTAGTAAATAAAACGTAATGGGGGGGGGGGTGTTACACAGCAGGAAAGGGTGGGGGATAGGGAAAGGGGTTAAAGGGACAGTAAAATGAAAATGAAACTTTCTTGATTCAGACAGAGAAACCGATTTTAACAAATGGAGGGCGGACATTGCACACGTATTTCTGGTGAATGCCGCCCCCTGTATCTGATCAGGATGATTGCAGTCCGCCACCTCAGAGGTGGCAGATGAGTTATGTTTCCGGCGATCCAGAAACATCGGCTGCTTGATAAATATCCCCCAGAGAATCCATTAAAAAAAAAAAAACTTTCTTATTTGTTTCTGTTATCTAGCTTCATTCTCTTGGTATACTTTGTTTAAAAACATACCTAGTTATTGGCTCACCTGTTATGTTCAGCTAGCTCCCAGTAGTGCATTGCTACTCCTTCAACAAAGAATACCAAGAGAAAGAAGCACATTTAAAAATAAATATAAATTGAAAAGTGTTTTTTTGTTTTTTTTAAATCATATACTGTACCTGAATTATTAAATAATAATGTGTTTCTTTTTTTTTTTTTTTTTTTTAAGCCGCTGCCAGGCTCAATCTCTCTCCAAACGGCGCAACAGAAGTAAAAAAATGGTGCTGCTGAATCTGATCTCTCAGAAAATCCAATTAGATCTTCAAACCAGCAGAATAGATCAACCTCAGAATGAAACATACAAAAGTGTATGTACATACAACTAACAAGCGCCAAAGGAATGTACTCACGGAGGAGTGAAGATTCAAACGTTTTATTGAAGAATGTACTTAGCAGGATACATGAGGAGCTAGATCCAAAATGATTTTAATAAAAGTTAATTAAAAGTGGCTCAAAATTGTAAAGCTCAACGTATTTCAGCGGGAAGCCACTGTTATCAAGAGCAAATAATGCAAGAAAAGAGCTTTTATTTACATTGCATATATGTTAACAAAGGATACCAAGAGAATGAAACAAATTTGAAACTAAAATTAAACTGAAGGGTTGAGTGCTAAGACATTTCCCACCTGGGTGCTAAGCTGGATTTAAGCTTTTTATTTCTTTCTATTTTTAAATATATATTTTTTTTTACTTTTTTTTTTTTCAGATACCCAAGACTTATACTGTTGGAAAGGTTAGGCGATTACCTTTTCAACGGTGGGTTTTGGGGGTCTGTAGCTGCTTAGATGCCTGAGATACAGACTTCTAAGCAGTATACCCCCTTTCCCTATACTGTGCATTGTAAATTTTAAATAAAGTTGCGCGGTGACGTCATTACCGCGCGAAACGGGAAGCCCCGGCGATGCCTGTCACTATACAGGCCCGATCCCCAGGGTGGGAGTCTATGGGAGCCCCCAGATTGCCCTCAAGGTGGGTGAGTGCTAGTGACGGCTCTGAGCCGTCGTCATCACCTGACCGGGAAAATTTGCGACGGCTCATAGCCGTCACTAGCACTCAAAGGTTTAAAGGTCTATGATTCATGGGAAGTGTACTGAATAGTATATGACAGTTGTCGACCGCCACCTTACCTGGAGCAGTGTGTGATGTTTTAGCCATATTTTATTGAACATTTTTTGCTCACGAAGGTGCTAAAAGTGGATACCAGCTAAAGTGGATATCAGAAGTTTCTATAAGACTCCAGGAGGTGGATGTATATATCGGAAGTTTCTACTAACTCCAGGAAGTGAATGCACAACATTGTGACAAGCCTATACTGAAGGATTCACACATTGGAGGTTTCCCTCCCCCCACAGATGCGGCAACTTACCTCATTAGATTGAGGTAATTTCTGGTAAGGAGGTGACCTGCCTATTTGCTCACTGACCTTTTGGGATAGACTACGAATGTTTATATTTATTAAATTGTGAACTATATATCTCCTGCATTTAGTATGAGTGTTAGCGCTGTTTTCTCCTTGGCGTGTGTATTTTTTACTACAGTCATTATTTGAGGGATTTACTCTCTCTTTTATATGTGGTGTATCTAACAGCAGCTAGTTCTCCTTCCCTAATTAGCGCATATTGTGTAGTGTTGCTTGTTTCTAAAGTGAATTCACCTTGTGATTCACTTTAGTTACATTCTTCTTATTGTCTTTTATATATATATATATATATATATATACTACTTGGAAGGGCTCAAAAGTGCATATATATATATATATATATATATATATATACATACATACATAAAAAAATATATATATATATATATATATATGTGTGTATTGGTATGTGTGAATGTATATATATATATATATATATATATATATATATGTATGTGTGCACCAGTCCACACACACATATATACTGTATCTTTTAACACTTTGTCATATACCATATCAAGTTAAAACACTTTTTAAACATTTATTTTAATAATACAAATATATTAAATTTACATTTGTATATATACATATGGGCGGTGTTTATAGGGGGTGCTAAAGAGATGTTGATCGTGTTAAACATTCTCTGGTAATTCTGTTTTACCATTTACTTGTCATACCATTGTGCACTAT
The DNA here is from genome assembly GCF_027579735.1 of Bombina bombina. Lineage (NCBI taxonomy): Eukaryota > Metazoa > Chordata > Amphibia > Anura > Bombinatoridae > Bombina > Bombina bombina. Next base: position 1,517,672,274 of record NC_069499.1, on the reverse strand, counting down.
TATGAGCACGGGCCAGCTATTTTGATACCACTCCACTTATAATCTGGGACATAATATTTATTTATTTGCTGTCAGAATCCTCAAACACATTAAAAATAAATAAATAAAACAAGTTTTATAGCAGCACTAATATTTTTTTTAATAAAATGTACATTTTATACAAAAACAGACGATCAAAAAGTGCTATGTTTGATAAGGTTAAAGTTCATTTACAAAAGATGTCATATTTTTTAAAGATACAAACTGCACCTTGCAGCACTCACTGTGAACAAACTATTACAAATAGCAACGTAAATACACTTTAATTACAATAAAAATAATACAAAAATAGAAGTACCACCAATATCATTCACTGCAGCACAAAAAATACTTACATCCAATGTCACAGACTTCAAAATGAACAAGTGAATAAACTTTTCTCCTAAAAAATAACCTGCAAGTTGTTTTACAAAGGAAAATATCACACAGTCTATTCAAATTAGATTGTGTTTTCAATGTTTGTTTAGTAAAAACAAAAAAGGGTACATAAAATGATTTTTTTCTACTCTGCATTTAAAATAGCAAATTTTAACCATGACAAATGTAAGTCTTTGTATATAAAACAATTAACAATACCTAGTAAAAGAAGGGTTTACATGTTTTTTCATTAGTATATCTTTGAGCAGTGTATGATTTTCTATTTCATCATCAACCTATTATCAGTTTAAAAAGGGGCTTGGTTTCATAGACAGTTGCTGATTGGTCAGTTACATCATATAGAGTCTGATTGGATAACAGCAATAAGCCACCTTTCAAACAATCCATAAAGCAACTATTCTTTATAAATGCATTTTATAGGCTTTAAACATCTCATGCAAAGGAAAATGTACATACAGTATGTGAAAATGACTTTGTATGTAGCTTTGATATAATTTAAATTCTGTCGTCAACCAATAAAAAATAGTATTTATACACTGGTTTTAAATGTTTTCAATTGGCTATCCAAGATTATGTGATTTATTTTATTTTTCCCCTTTTGTAAACAAAATGTGGCAATTGCCAATTACATTTTTATATATATTTTCTTTTGTTTTTCTTTTAAAGGGACATGAAATTTATTTTTCTTCCATTATTCAGTTAGAGCATGCAATTTTTAAACAATTTTCCAATTTACTTCTAATTTTCTTCATTTTCTTGTTGTTTTTTTTAGTTGAAAAGCAGGTAGGTAAGTTTGGGAGTGTGCACGTGTCTGCAGAACTTTATGGCAGCAGTTTTGCAACATTAGCAAGAACACTAGATGGCAGCACTTTTTCCTGTCATGCAGTGCTCCAAACATGTGCACGCTACCTATCTAGATATCTCTTTAACAAAGAATAACAAGGGAAAAAAAACAAAATTGATAATAGAAGTAAATTGGAAACTTGTTTAAAATTGTATTCTCTATCTGATTCATGAAAGAAAAAGTTTGGGTGTCACGTCCCTTTAATTAAATGTATTTAGAAATTAGGCAGGCTAGAAAACTTGTTAATACTTAAAGTGATGGTAAATTCTCCAGCATAGATCTGCTTTTAGCATTAAAAAGTCCAATCTACCTTTAATAATTAAGGTTTTTCTCCAGCTCCATTAACTGCTGTAATACAGCCTCGGTCACAGAATTCCTCTCTGGCTTGTTTGACTGGCAGTTGTTTTAGCCAATCAGAGCCCCACCATGCGCCCCATTTAAAGTATTGACAGCACGCTCCTGTGCTTGTAACTCTAACTGCAAGAAGGACTGCGCATGTACAACTCGCTACGCTGTTTGCGCATCAGAAACAGTAAACAGTTCTTCTTGCAGTTAGAGTTACAAGCACAGGAGCGTGCTGTCAATACTTTACATAGGGCGCATGGTGAGGCTCTGATTGGCTAAAACAATTGCCAGTCAAACAAGCCAGAGAGAAATTCTGTAACAGAGGCTGCATTACAGCAGTTAATGGAGCCGGAGAGCAACCTTACTTATTAAAGGTAGATTGGACTTTTTAATGCTAAAAGCAGATCGATATGCAAGTTGGCACAGGAGCTTTCATAATATGTGACTTTATGCCGGAGAATTTACCATCACTTTAAACTATAGTGACACATTTGTATTATACTGATTTTGCATTAAGATTATGGCATTGTTACTAATTAAACTAGTACAATTTATACATCTCAATCTGTAGGAAGTGTTGCCAATGCAATCACTCCTTTGGTTATGTCCATAAACCTACTAGCTGGTCCATCTAATTATAGCAGATGCAGTTCCATTGTTCTATTTTATGCAAATAAACTCCTTTGATTGGCCATCAAAGCTGTTTGGCTCTCTCTCCTTTTCGTTCTCTTTTTTCGTTGTCTAATTTTCCAGCACACTGCACTTGAACATACCAAAAGTAGTCCAGAAGACAGTAGGACCAGCCCAAACACAGAGATTATGGATCCATGAGAATTGAAGCTGTAGGCCACAGCTGTGACTACCACTCCAGCTATAAGTATGACCACACCGAACGGGATGGTGCAGCGGTAACACGAGAGTTCAGCTCCGCCAGTCGCAGCGGTGAGTTGGGTTTCGTTGACCCTCGGAGCAGCTGTAATAACATAGTCATTGCTAGTCTTCTCTATCATCACTGGCTCCGAAACCTTTGGAGTTCCCAGGATATCTTTAATGGGCTGTTCCATTTTCATACAGAGAGTTCTTTACCAGATTTCTAGGCTACTTCTGTATTGGTCCAACATCGTTTTAAGCTGTGTAAAAATGTGACATAAGTTAATCAACAATAGTTTCTTTAGATACATGAATTCACAATTACTAATTAAATATAACTGTGGTGTTAGGCACATCCGTGAGCTTATGTAACTTAAAGGACCACTCAATGCAGTAGGACTGTATAGTTAAGTGCATAATAAAAAGACAATTGTTTTACATCTACTCTGAATTTCAAATAGCTAATAGATTTTTTTCTGACAAATTTATTTTTCTCCCATTTTCCGGACCCTTCTATCATGTGACAGAAATCAGCCAATCACAGACTAGTATACGCATACCCTATGAGCTTGTGCACATGCTCAGTAGGAGATTGTTCCCCAGAAAGTGTGAATATAAAAAGACATACAAAATTTGATAATGGAAGTAAATTGGAATCATAAAAGTTTATTTTGACTTGAGTGTCCCTTTAAACAGGGCAGGAGAGGTAATGATATACAGCGATCCTGCTCTGTATGTGTCCATTTCCTGTTTGCAATGGAGATAGAAATGCTGTACGGATGTAGAAGCCAAAAAAAGACTTCCCACTATTAAAGGGACATGAATCCACTAGTTTTTCTTTCATGATTAAGATAGGGGATGCAATTATAAACAACTAATTTGCTTTGTTCGCTTGGTATCCTTTTTTTGAAAAGCATACATATGTCGCTCAGGAGTTGGGAGATAGCTCCTGAATGGTGACTGCACATATATGCCTCTTGTGATTGGCTTGCTAATGTGTTGAGCTAACTCCCAGTAGTGCATTGCTGTTCCTTCAAGAAAGCATATCAAGAAAATAAAGCAAAATTGATAATAGAAAAATTGGTAGTAAATTGGAAAGTTGTTAACATATAGGAATCATGAAAGAAACAATTTGTGTTTAATGTCCCTTTTAACATATTAAAACTGTATATACATATAAACATATACTAATATTTGCAGATATATGTGGTATAAGATGATACTCTCCCCCAGAATCAGTAGAACCGCATACCTCAACTATATAAGATTCAGGGTCCAAGCTCTCTATCTATAAAAGAAATAGAAACGGTGGTACAGACACTAAATAAAAGACAGCCTTGTTCTCTCTGTATTTCTTTATATAGGTTTGTCTGTTATTGTTCTTATTATTTTTTTGGTTGTATTTTATTTTTTTTATGCTTTGTAAAAAAAAAAAAAACAGCAAAAAAAAACAACTCATGTAATAAGTTTTTATATTACAATTGGAGCGCTATTATACGTGAGCCCTTAAAGGGACAAATTTGCCCATTTACGGATGCACAATAAATAACCAGCCATTGCAAGTGTCCGGTTAATGCTCCCGCGAGCTTGCGGTTTCACTAGGCGCATGGCTAGTGAGGTCAGACTTCTGGTTAATTAAACAAATATGCCCCAATTGCCCACTAAATAAAAAAGTGGACAGTAGTTCAATATAAAATAAAAATATTAGCATCTTTATGTTTAAAATAAAAAACAGTGCAAAGCAATTATAAGTGGTTAAAGTAAGGGGATGTGGGGTGTTTGAAGAAAAAACCCGGCACTGAAAGTGCCTTTACATAGAGGTGAATCATGGGGACTGTGTTTTTACTCTTAATATACAGTATATGTACAGTATCTCACAAAAGTGAGTACACCACTCACATTTTTGTAAATATTTTATTATATCTTTTCATGTGACAACACTGAAGAAATGACACTTTGCTACAGTGTAAAGTAGTGAGTCTACAGCCTGTATAACAGTGTAAATAAGCCTGTTATACAGACTGGACACTCGCTACTTTACATTGTAGCAAAGTGTTATTTCTTCAATGTTGTCACATAAAAGCATATAACAAAATATTTACAAAAATGTGAGGAGTGTACTCACTTTTGTGAGATACTGTATATCCTTACATACATATATATTTGTGTGTTAATACATGTATATACATATATAAACAAATAAATATATATGTACTGTATATATTTATATACATATACCGTATATTTCTTTTTTGCTGCCTAACACTGCACAAATTGCTCCCTGCATTGCGCCAAGTGGTTTGTTGTGTCTCAAAGCATGTGAAGCTTGTGAGAGCGATAACACCAAATTTAACACACCTGCTCCCCATTCACACAAGCGCAAAGCTTCCAGGCAATGCAAACGCGAGGCAATGCAAACGCGAGGCATTGCGCCTCACTTGTAATTCAGAAATATGAAAAGCAATCAATTGGCACAGTGTCTAATTATAGATAGGAGTCTAGAAGGTATAAATAACCTTGGTGCTACCCCTTAAGATAATGTTCAAATATAGGGAAAGGGGAGAGAGTGGGAAAATAGAGGGGATATTAGCACTCAAACTCCTATTATGGTGACCTACTGTAATGAAACAGTTAGTATAAGGTGTCTTATTTGGGTATTAAAACATATAAGTTTTTATAATTAATTAAAAAGGGATAACTATCACCCCAATCCACACCAATATCAAAATATGTACGATAAGGTAAAACCAAACACTCCTTACAGCGTACTAAAGCCTTAAGGTGGAAGTCCCCCTGTATTCCTGGCCGATAACCAGATACTTCGGCTTCAGGTGACAGAGGCAAACCCCCAAGGCTTATATTGTACGTTCACTAGTAAGGGTAAAAACAAAAGAACAAAGTGAGTTCTAAGAACCTCACAAACGCGTTTCGGCCGTTGAGCTGGCCTTTTTCAATGTATATAGGTTCAAAGTATCAAGCCGAATGTCCACAGCGGCTTCTTTATAAACCATCCCTATCCGTATCAGAGCCAATCCATATTGTGTATTTAGCACACCCCTCTCATTAACCAATCTTAGTCTTCGGTAAAAAGTAAAGCCTTCCTATGACGTGGTGACATACCATTGGATGTGAGTCTCATGGTGTAGTATAGGTACGCCTATTACCATCACGCCCCCTGTCAAACATACTTTGGGAAATATAGCGTAAGAAATCATCCGTTTACCATACACTGTAATCTTTTGTACCCACAAGGATGTGATAATGGTAGGTTTGCATTGCATCACTACGGAACATTGTTTTCACCGCATCAAGCTTGACACATGCAGAACTCATAAGCACTGACAGCCTTAATATTGACAATAATAACGCAATGAGACTCTTTGTTGCACTAATCTGAATGGCGATTGTCATACGACTTACTCACAAGCAACATGCCGTGTCAACTTGCGGGTTCAAAAGATTACAGTGTATGGTAAACAGATGATTTCTCATGCTATATTTCCCAAAGTATGTTTGACAGGGGGCGTGATTGTAATAGGCGTAACTATACTACACCATGAGACTCCCATCCAATGGTATGTCACCACGTCATAGGAAGGCTTTACTTTTTACCGAAGACTAAGATTGGTTAATGAGAGGGGTGTGCTAAATACACG